>NC_139623.1:104930188-105472688 GCF_964638095.1 Poromitra crassiceps
GAAGCTCCCTTTGCCAGAAGTCAGCTGTGGTGGGGCGGAAAGCTGGAATTGAGAGCTGCCATGTTTGTTTGGGGTAACAGATAGCGGCGCTGAATGATTCACAAATATGATGACTTTAGGCTCGACTTGACAAAATCAACAAAGACTTGCAACTCGACTTGGACTTGAACACCAATGAATGACTTGTGACTTGACTTGGACTTGAGCCTTTTGACTTGAAAAGACTTGATACCTTCCACGAAAAGAAAAAAAAGGCAGTCTCTTTATTTCGCGCATAGGATCAGTCCATGCAGAACTCTCAAAGTGAGACGCAGTCATTAGATGCAGGATTGAAACAATTAACACTTCACTTAAAGTCCCTGGAAACCAGAAATATTTTTTTATTATTTAGCATTTTGAGTTCATCACATCACAGGAACCTATGTTAATAAGCCACCAGCCAAATTTGAACGATGATGAATGTCGCAAAGTATATAAATTTAGGTTTGACAGTCATGACAAAAGTCATGAGACATGACTCATGAGTCATGAGTCTTTTCTCCCGCTGACTGTGTGGGCGTGTCCCGTGTGTGTGCGTGCAGGACTGCAGGTCTCCTCCTCCTCCGAGAGAGAGAGCGAGAGAGAGAGAGGGAGGGAAACGGAGAGAGAGAGAGAAGGAAAGAGAGATGGAGTGTGTGTGTGTGTGTGTGTGTGTGTGTGTTCGCTCGTTGCTCGGCGCATACTGACAGAGAGGAAGAGAGACTCTGCCGCTGCGAGTGCACAGCGCTACTGTGTGTGTGTGTGTGTGTGTGTGTGCACGTGCGTGCGTGCGTGTGATTCGATTCAAGCTTATGACGTGATAAGATCATTCATTTTAGCACCGCGTGCACCGCTCTCTTCAATGAGGAAATCCAGACCTTGTAGAAAAGTGGCGATTTTGGGGGTTTGGGTTGAAACATCTCCTACTTTCTGAGGCACACAATTACTCACATAAGACCCTAAATGTAATAGTTAGAAGGTTTTTGTGGATTTTGGTTTCCAGGGACTTTAAGAGCCACAGCTAGTTTTTGAAGGCAGTTTGAAATTGAATGAGTGACAGGTCGTAGCACCACCAATGAGAGAGCGGTTCGAAAAATGGGCTGCGCCTCCCGTGTCGTCTGATCGCAAAGTCCTTACTGATTGGGGAGGACTGAATCCACCACTGGCCAATCACTGGCCAAGTTAACGGTTCACTTCCGACCCCAGCTGGCTGAGGGAAAGGGTCCCAGACCCAGAGAGAGATCTGCAGCATGCAGTAACGTAGTGTATCAGCGTAAAGGTCTCATTATAGTCGAGCGAGGCTCCGCAAGGCAGACCTCCGCAGATCACGTGCGCACCGAGGCTTTTATAGTATAATCTTTATTATTTCAGACAAAAGTCCATAGCACATAGATGTATCATACAATAACATACAACATGGGAAAAAGGTAGAAAAAGAGATTAATAAAATAAAATACGATAGTGCAATAAAAGTGCAATAAAAGTACTGTAGTGCACTCCTACCTAATCAGTAGCTTGGTTTGTTAGCGCCACTATAATGCTGTTGTTTGACACTTCCAGGTGCTGCATAAAATTGTACATGAGTCGCCTTAACAAAGCCTCACAGGTGGGCACATCAACAGAGGTAAACAGCTGACTGGCACTATGCCACCTGGGGACACGGAGAAGTAACCTCATGGCATCGTTGTATGCCACTTTAAGCCTTTGCATGCTTTTCACTCTGTAATGGGACCATAGACGAGCCGTATACAAGGGGGTGACATATGCTCTGAACAGTGCACATTTTACATTTACAGGACACATAGAAAGTTTCCTTAAAAGCATATTAGCTTGAGCATATATTTTGCGACACTGTCGTTGGATGTCACTGTCATCCCTGAGATCCTCTGAGAGGATATGTCCAAGATATTTTAATTCCTTAGACACACCCAAAGCAGCATCTGAGAGATGGAACACTGGGAAAGTGGATTTCTTGTCCTCTCTGGATCGGACAACCATGATGCTGCTTTTTTTTGGCATTATATGTAATGTCATGTTCTTTGCCATACTGTGAGCATATCCTCATATAGGATATGCTTATAGTCAGAACGGCAGCCAAGTGATCAGCATGTTACATTGTACAATGGTAATGGTGAGAACAGCCCATGAAAAGTCACAATGAAACGCTATTATTTGCAGTACTGAGTGCGCTTTCACTCTCAAATGACCGTATATCAGCACATGAATGAATCACCAAACTTGTTTTTACTGAATAGCCATTTCAGTTCTCAGCCCTGATAGCCTGCTTTTAATCTCTCTCAACACAACACATTTACTTGTTGAAATGACTCAAAACAAACAGTTGCAAATCAAACTTTACCACATGGGTTAAGAAATGTGGTGAAAACACTGCGGTGTGCGGCAGCGGGGGGCGCGCCCAACGAATTGACGTCATTTTTGGCTCGCGCCCCTTGCTCCTCCCCCGCGCCTGGCGCGGCGCGGCGACCATAAAACCAGCTTAAGAACTCTCAAAGGACACTTTTAATTATTTTTTCTCTTGTTTTGAAAGGTCTGATTTTACTGATCATGTTTCCAAGCTGAGAGAGTCTCTTGTACCTCAGAATGATATTGTGAAATGTGTCACAGCCCTATTCAAGAGAATAAACATAAGAAAGGCTGCTGGCCCAGATGCCATCTGTGGGCGCACTTTGCGCTACTGTGCTGACCAGCTCAGTGAGCTTTTTACCAAACTCTTTCAGATATGCGCTGACTGTGGCCAGATACCCACAATTTGGAAAACATCAACTATAATCCCGATTCCCAAATCAAAAAACCCGAAGGAATTTAACGATTTCAGACCTGTTGCACTTACATCCCTTGTGTTGAAGAAATTTAAGAAGATTTTAAAGGATATTATTGTCTCCTCAATTGATGGGAAACTTGACCCCTTGCAATTCGCTTATCAAGCAGGTAAAGGTGTAGAGGATGCCAAACTCTTGATCCTAGACAGAGTGTACAGGCACCTGGAGAAACCCAGATCCCACGTGAGACTCTTATTTGCTGACTTTTCCTCAGCCTTCAACAAGATGCAGCCTCACATCTTGATTGAGCGTCTTGCCTCTCATTTTAATTTGCCCGATCAGCTTTTATTGTTACTTTCGGACTTTTTAACGAACATAATCCAGCAGGTTTTAGTGAATGGACACATGTCCAATTTATTGTTTTCAAGTACTGGCTCGCCCCAAGGTTGTGTTCTTTCTGCCCTGCTTTTTATTTTGTTCACAGACCTCTCTGCAGGTCCTTCCAGGAGGGCAGTCTCCTTGTGAAGTACTCTGATGACACTGCCCTACTGTCTCTTCTTGAGGGCTCAGAGTCTGATCATGGAGATGCCCTTCCTGCCTTTGTCAAATGGTGCAATGACAACTTCCTTGATCTTAATGTGGCCAAGACCAAGGAGTTAATTATTGACTTTAGGAAAAACTGTGACAAACCAAAAGCTAGTATCATACATGGTGTGGATTTTGAAATCGTAGAGACATACACATATCTAGGAACAGTGTTCGACTCTCAACTCAAGTTCGAGGCAAACACAGAGTCTATTGTCAAGCGTGGTCAGCAAAGAATCCACTTAATGCGAAAGCTCAGTTCCTTTAATGCCTGTGACACCATTCTTTGTCATTTTTACCAATATTTTATTGAAATAACTTTAACTTTAACTTGTGGTGACTGCCCACAGCCGCACACTTAGCATAGACTGTACGAATTCACTACACTACCCAGACGCCCCGCGCGGCGACGTCTGTGGGAACACTATGTAAAGACCCGGATGTATGAATGTATGAAGGATGTATGAATGCAGAGCGCGCAATAAACCAGACAGGATTTTTACTTGCATAACCCAGTGACTCCCTCTTTATTCCCGTGGATTCTACGTGATTCCCTGGATTACTACAAACTAATAACTTTTTCATTTATTTGCTGGTTCAACGTGTTGTCTGTGAAGGACAGGAATAGCCTAAACGCTATAGTCAAGGTCTGCTCCAGGATTATTGGAGTCCAGCAGAATAACCTGTGCTCCATCTGGAGAAACGTGTGGTACAGAAGGCAAAAAAGATCATCAGACAATCTAGCCACATTTTGTCCAGTGAATTTGCTCTGATGCCGGCGCTACCATGCGCCCCCTAGGAGAACTAACCGGTACTCCAACTCTTTCTTCCCTTCAGCTGTCAGGCTGTTAAACACAGACAGTAGTCATTTTAAATGAATGCCTTCACTTATATGAGCGCACAACAGGCTGTACGTATCCTGTCTGTGACGAACAGGTTAGGCTCGTTCATACATATATACTGTGTAGATATATATATTTTATTTCTTATACATGTTCTCATGTCTTTACATATAGAAATATATGTATACTTTTTATTTCTTGTTCATGTTTATATGAGGCTGATCTGTTATCTCTGACATTATTTGTTTGTTTATGTTATGTCATGCTGTTACGTTACGTCCTGTCATGTCTGAAGTTTGTAGCTCACTGTGAGCTTTTGAAGGTGTTGGGTAGGCTGTGAAACTGAATTGCCCTTCTGGGATAAATAAAGTTGTCTGAATCTGAATCTGAATCTCATGGGTCTGGCGTTGAGACTACCCCACATAAGACCTCTACAATGCCCCCCAGCCAGAGACCCACTGAGAAACCCGTCTCAAACAGACTTGGTAGCAACTGGAAATAATTTAATTCCATTTTCAGGAGCATCTAGTACAGTATTAGCTGGCTCCATGCTTTGGTGCTCAGTTGTGCACAGAAACAGAAAAGGGGCAACTTGTTTTCTTCCCCTCCTATGCCTGCCATGCAAACTGCTGACTTGCTGTTGTGATCATTGTGTATTTGCGGGGGCCATTTGCTTCCCAGGAATGATTAATGTGGAAGAGGATCCCCTTTCTCCTGGGGGCCCTTTGCCAGAAGATTGGAGACTTTACCTGTGGGTGGTCTCCTAGATCTGGGACAGATTCAGAGCTGAAGATCTGTTCGCTTTCGGAGAAAATCATCGCTCCTAGTTTCTGCACTGCTGGGAGCAGCTACTGTGTCTCACCAAAGGCCCAAAAGCCTGCTTCACACATTTTCCCCAAAGGAGCTGATTCACACTAAAGAGACTAGAATTTGATAGCACCACTTCCTTGATATGCCATACTTAATGCTACACTATGTTAACATAATGTGTAAAGTATTTACAAATGATTAATGATCATGATTAATTAACATTCTTTTTTTTATGCACCATGACTCAATTACTTTACAACGATCAATTTGACAAATGATCAGGTGATCATCCTAAATGAGTTACAAAGCATTATGATATAATAATAGTCATTCTGGAGCTCATAATGCATGCTGATGTCTAATGATACATGTAATAAATGATGATTTAAATAAATATACAGGCCCTAGCAATATACATTATAGAGCAGAACAACCTCATAACACACAGTCATGCCACATTCATATTATATTATGTCATTTTCTAATGTGATTATAATGTGCCTATGGTACCGTATAATGGCAACTAAAGTGTTACCCTAAGTTGAATAAATAAAGCATACAGATCCTGCATGCAGCTGACATCCTCCATTTTATCCCTGAGCCAGTCCCTTGGGGACTGTTAAATGTTTTTGGGCTAGCTTAACAAAATTATTTTGGGTCAAAAGGGATGTCTTCTCTCCAAGGAAATAGACAGAGGCCTGGCCCAAAGCAGATTTCATGCTGTTGTGGAGCTGAAAAAACTGCCGTGACCCAGAACAGTTGTAGTTGTCCTGGGCCAAAAGCATTCAACCATTGAAAAGCTTCTGTGATTTTGCTCCACACACACTCTCTTTGGCCCCTGATTTGAGATTGAAAACTTTATCAGGCCAGGCTATTTGGGGCAGCTGGAACCTACTGTAGCATGAGTCTCCCTTTATAGGACATCTCTCATATTGGTGGACCAAAATAATTTATCCATTCATATGTCATTGCAAACTTGCAATTAGTGTTAATTTCGTCGACGAAAACTATGACTAAGAGGACTAAAATGTTCAGACTTTTAGTTTCATTGACTTAGGCCATGTCCACACGGAGACGGAAGCAATCTTTTTTTTTTTCGTTTCAGAAAAGTTTTCCATAAACACGGAATTGTTTCAAGAAATGTGTGTATCCACATGAAACCACTGAATACCACTGAAACCGCTGTAGAATATATGCCAGGCCGGTAAGTGGCGCTGTAACGCTGCCACAAAGTACACCAAAAACAGAATAAGACAATCTCGTCAATAATGGCATTCAACCACTAGGGGCGCACAGTCTATAATGTGTATCTCACTGTAGCGAGCAGCTTAAACCCTTGGCTTTGCGGGGAGGTTTGCCATGTCGATGAATAAAATGATTAAACCTATACAGGCAAATGCAGAGCTGTTCAGCAGGGCTGATGGTCTCCCTGTAGCCTACAATATAGAACGTTAACTATCGGTGACATTCCTGATATCATCCACTTCCATGATCTTTAGACATGTTGCAAACACATCCCAGCGTATTGGCCGCTCCTGCACATCACAGCACAGGCTAAATGATGCAACATAAATATACATTATATAAACTCATGGCATAAATGTGTTTTTATTGGGAAAAGTCGCGTCAAGTAAGCTAAAGTCTTGTTGGAGTGGACACAAGTGGACATCACAGACATCACAGTGCAACCGTGTGTTCCTCAAACCTCTCACTTCCCTATTCACGTTATATATAGGGCAAGCCGAGTATGTCGGTTACACTCAGGGTTTACATTTCATTTCATTTCATTTTGTCCAATATTAAAATATTCCAGAATTGCATGTTGTATTAAAAATAAATATAATTTCTATCTAACACGTTAAAGGGATACACCACTTTTTTGGAAGTTTAGCTCATTTGCCACATCCCCCCCACATAACCAAGATACACCATGCCTTACCGGCACTGTCTGCTTAGTTTACAGTGAGCTACAGTCGTGAAGTTAGTAATTATCACCATAGAATGGAGGCTAATGGTACAGTTGTTAAAAATCTGCCAAAACACACATCTCACGGCGCCAAAATACATGTTGTGCTTTGGGTACTCACCACATGATGAAATATTAATCCAATGCACATAATTGGTCTTTTTGGAAGGAAAAGAGGTAGCCGGCACTACTTTCCAAACATGGCCGCCGACCTCTTTTTCTTAAAAAATATGACAAAGACTAACAAGGACATTTAACACAGGACTAAGACTAAGACTAAATTAAAAAATAGCAGACAAAATTAACACTACTTGCAATTGAGGGGGAACATGACATGACATGTTTTGGACAAAGTTTATGTACAAATAAGAATCCATGTCTTCAGCTGTCCAGAACAGCATTAAATCTGCACTGGGTCAGGACCAGGTCTATTTCCTGGGAGACCAGAACAGGCATTACTATTGACCTAAAGGTAGTTTGCCTGGCCCAAAAACATACTATGAATTAGCTTTCATGACAAATTTGGTCCATGACTTGAAAAGCTTATTGTGCCACCTAGCTGTGCTTAGGCCTCCACTCAAGGGACACCTGTCATGTTGGCAACTCAAAATAATTGAATCCTGGATATAGTGTCACAAACTTGTAACAGTGTGGTAGTATTTCAACCTGACAATCTACCTTCAAAACAGTAATACTAGAAACATGTCACATATTTGACCACATATCCCTTCGTGACAGGCTAAATGTGTTGTGAAAATACAGTATGTGAGCTTGTACTGATAAATCAGTTGTAGAAGTGGCCCAAAATGATTTAATCAGGAGATCTCTCGTCTGAATACCCTCATTAAGATTATGGTGTTCATCTATATAATTGACTAGAAATGAGCGCTAATTTATAGGGTGGAGACTCTGAATGGTTCTCAACTGCTCTCAGTCCGATGTGCGGATATTATTATTAGGGATGGACATTTTAAGCAATTTAAATACTTGAGTACTCTCCTTCTATTATGAACGAGTAACCGGGTACTCGCGCGCGCGGGGAAGGGGGGTGGGGGGGGGGTCATCTGTGTGATTACTATGTAATGACGGAACAGGGGTAATCTGCTGTGGGGCTGTTCACACATAACGTTTGCATTTTTGCATGGAAAAAGCGCTACCTGGAGCATTTTTTGTGAGGAGAGGGACTGACTGTGATATTAGGTGACGCTAAGCTAACGTGTAAAAGCCTACCTCAGACAGTATCTCCGATGGTTGGATGGATGGCATTAGTGCTTCAGAGCAGACAATAGTGTTGTGAAACAAGCGAAGACTCATTTCCAATACATGTCCATTGTCCAGTATCATCCATTTTACAGTTACAGCCACAGCTAAATAGTGATCACCATGAAGCGATTGTCTCCCAACAAGTGATTCTTTCTCCACATTTCTTGTGACTAACATTATGGGAAACGACAGTGTGGTCAGTAAACTAGTGCAAAGTTTTGAATTAGTTTTATCGGGGGTGCACTATGAAGAAGCGTGCATCTGTCTCCTTCGGGAGCATAACTCCAGCCACCATTTTCGGGATGAGCTGTAAAACCTCCGGTTAAAACTTTCAAAATAATGTTACCTAAACAAAAGTAAATAGCTTATTGATGCACGTTGGAGGAGAAAAAGGTATTTATATAAGGGTTTTATTTTCAAAGCACCAAAGCAGATGACGTACAGTACTTGTACATTCTGGCTGACTTGACGCCCGTGCAGTTCATGCTGCCAGATCCACATGACCATGCGTGTGTAGATCTAGGCCATTTTAAAGGGGTGGGGAGTGGGCTCAGGGTAACTTTAGTGGACTTCCCCCTGCTATGAGCTCGTCAATGAGAGCTGTCTATCTGTCACTGCTTGTACTTGGGCCTTAAATGATCAAATAGGGTGTGAATGTTAAAAGGAGGAGAGCTTGTGTCTGAATGACACTTACTGTTTCTCACCCTCCACAGTAGAGCTATGGGCCAACAAGCGATTAGCCACAGACAGAAACTCAGCCATCATATCACCCAAAGAATGTTTATTGTAAATAATGTATTATTTGCCATAGTTCTTGTTTACCTTGTGGCAACACTAAAACAAAAGCCTTCCCTGTAAGTAAACCTCACCAGGTAAAATACTGCAATCTCCTGAGATTACTTAACCCTTGTTGATGTTGTTTTGTAGTTGGGTATTAAACATTGAAGGTTTTTTTGTACATATTGAATTTTGGTTTTCTGAAATGCAAACTGGCTGACTTCCAGGTAAACAAAGGCAGAGCTGCAGTAGGGCTTTATGTATAAAGACTGCTCTGTAATGTCTTCTCTTCTCTTCTTTCACTGTCAGAGAGTGTGACAGAAGTGAGGACCAACATCTATGTGACCAGTTTTGGGCCGGTGTCAGACACAGACATGGTAAGTATCATCCTCCTCATCAGTTTGTTGAAGAATCTGCTGCAATTTGTTTCATCTGATCTAAGCATGTTATATTATGTTTAACTTGTTATTGGATTAATGAGCGTGTTGTAGCTTGACACACAAAAGAGACTTTGCATTGAGATGATTTGTCAATGTGCATGTACTGTAGGTGTTAAAACGGTTAGTGTTCTCGGCTTGTGCAATGGATTAAAATTCATTCTCAGGATAAAATGAGGACTGACTTTTAGCTCTTGTTTTGCTGATGGTTCAGTTTGCATTAGTAAAGAGCTATTACTGCCGCTAATTGAACAATGTTTTCCCCACTGATGGCGCTTTTTTAGATGTTAGAGCTCGAGCACAGCTTCTCCATGCCATCAAAATACCACATTAATTGTCAGTGGAATATTATTATATCACTTTAGACTTTTGGTTCTTGTGTTTTTAGCTTTGGAAGAGAGCTGTTCACAGGATTCCCAGGTGGAAAATATGAAAATATATTTGAGCAACAGTCAACGCCAGTTAAAATCTTTCTACATAAACTGACAAAGACAATTAGGGCAGGTTGATTATAGACAAAAACAAACCAAAAAGTACTGTGATATTGATTTCACTAATCTTCAAATTGCAAGAGTTGCAGTTATTTAATGATCCAGTGAAATGGATTGTTCCTACTGTGAAAACCATAGCAAACCAAGGCAAATTGTTGCCTTGGTGGCTAGTTGCCTTTCTCCTTTCTTTTCACACTGTCCTTGGCAGTTTGACATACTGCAGCAATTTTAAACCAATTTTCCTTTTGAATTCAAAGGAAGTTGCCTTCCGTATGAGGTCCTCGACCTGTCGCCTTGATGTTATTCTCACAAAGTTCTCTAAAGATGTTTTTGACACTGTTCTAGTACGGTAATTTATTTATTGTAGATAAATTGGTGCACTGCCCTCTACTTTCAAGCATGCAAAAGTTCAAGCCCTTCTGAACAAAGCTAGTCTAGATCTAGTCTTAAAGGAACATGCCAACATTTTGGGAGATTTGCCTGTTTGCCATATTCCCCATAGTAAGACGAGAAGATAGATGCCTTTCTCTGATGCTTTTCTGCACCCCTCCTCTGCTAGTCAGCTTAGCAGCTGAATGGCAGTAAACGTTACACGAGCCTACCCCCGTTCAGTCACCAAAAATACACATTCCAACAGCGCCAGAAACACTCACATGTTGTGACTCGTGTACTCACCACGCGATGAAATACAAATCCAAAGTTTCAGGAAACTGTAACGGTAATTTTCAAAGTAAATCCATAGCCAGAACTAACATGGCAGACCCAAAGTTACTTCCGCATTCACTGAGGCTAGGGATGTCCCGATACCGATAACCGATACTGGCCTATTTTGCTGTACTCATACTCGCCCAATACTGACACGGCCATGCACGCGATACAACTTTACACCTACGGCATGCGACGTGACATTAACCTCAAAGTAGCAAGCCAGCGTCAGGCACATTTAACAGTGCCGATCATGACACATTTAACACTGCCGATCATGTCACATTTAACACTGCTGATCATGGCACATTTAACACTGCTGATCATGTCACATTTAACACTGCTGATCATGTCACATTTAACACTGCCGATCATGTCACATTTAACACTGCTGATCATGTCACATTTAACACTGCCGATCATGTCACATTTAACACTGCTCTTCATGACACATTTAACACTGCCGATCATGTCACATTTAACACTGCTGATCATGTCACATTTAACACTGCTGATCATGTCACATTTAACACTGCCGATCATGTCACATTTAACACTGCTCTTCATGTCACATTTAAGAGGGCTATATCTCTATGCTAACTTAGCCTGCACAAAAACAAACAATTAGAAGTTTGATTTTGTTGGGGGATAGTTTCTTGTATTAAGTAAATGTCCACAATGACAGTTATAATACAGTATTTTGGTAACATTACATTGAAAATATTGTTGTTGTTTTTTTCAACATTTTATTTAAAGTTTTCAGAACATAAACAAGAACAGAAAAAAAAAAGAAAAAAAAAACATATATACATAGATTCAACGTTACAATGCTACAAAGTGGTGCTACCAGTCATGTAAAATGCTTG
This sequence comes from Poromitra crassiceps, assembly GCF_964638095.1. Taxonomy (NCBI): domain Eukaryota; kingdom Metazoa; phylum Chordata; class Actinopteri; order Beryciformes; family Melamphaidae; genus Poromitra; species Poromitra crassiceps. Next base: position 104,941,729 of record NC_139623.1, read on the forward strand.
TCTGCTTACAAAAAAAACAAAAAAAAATACTGTGCAAGGGATCCACTACAAGTGGTCCAAAAGAAAGTCAATTATCATTTTTAGCCTCATCAAAATATGTAGATCAGGAACGGGTCCCAGATAACTACGGTAAACATTTCCTCAATGAATTGGTCCTCTGGAACCTGAGTCTCTCCATACATATAATTGAGACCATGTCTGTCAGCCACAGCTGAAACGAAGGTGATCGAAAATATTGGTTAACAATACAATACAGTACAATACAATACAATAACATTGGGAAATGTACCGGTAATCTCATTATGCTGGAACTTTAACAGTACGGTGCTTTTTTTAAGTAGCCTCCTACAGTAAGGTGTTATACAGTACGGTGGTTGTTTGAAATAGCCTCCTACAGTAAGGTGTGATACAGTATTATTGTGGAGAAAAGTTTTCATTATAATCAAACCAAGCAGGTTTGAAAAATTACCCCATTTGGTCAGATTGCCCGTAAACAAATGGCTCAAAAGCAAATCTGAAATAGCTCCTCTTGTCCTTCCCAAATGAACAAATATGATTCAAAGCACTCAGTTTTGACAAGCAGGTCAAGAGGGTCCTGCAGTTCTTCTGCTTCATTCAGCAGACAAATCTAACGATGTGGAGAAGGTTATCCATGTTTTTATTCTTTCTTGTTTAAACTGCTGCCACTCTCTACTCCTCCCTCACACATGGCTTTCACCTTCACCTTGTCATGAACATAACAGCTGTTCTATTTCCAGATGTGGAAACATCATCCTAGTTTTAAAATCCCTGCACTGGTTATGTAGCAGTTTGTTCTGTAAAGCCACTTCTTCACATGCAGTGGAATCCGTATTATAACCCACTCCTAGCCGGTTGGCCTGCATGTTAAACAACAATTAGCCGGCCTACGCGCACTCCCGCGAGTCCGTATCATATTCATCTCGGTCCCCGGTGTAGGATCCGCATTAGCGCAAAAACAGCTGCTGTTTAACTCTGGCAGCTCATGATCCAGATCATCTAGCTGTTATGTGTGAGTGGGCGCGTGGTGGCACTTTACAAACCATTAATGTTCCATCATTATTTTCATGAATGGACGTAGCGTTAGTTATGTGGCTGGATTATTTGGAAGAGAGCCAATTTAGGTGAGTAAACAACTAAAAATTTAATCCCCCATCTGCCAGTTTAAAAATGCAACAAGAGAGATGATAGCCTACTAGAGTTGCGCGATCTTGACCTCAGTCAGATCGTCAATCGCCACCCTTTGACATCGCCAATACATGATGTCATCGCGCAAGCACATGGCTATATATTATATGGATGTTAACGTCCATATTAATTAGCTTCAGCTGCGCTCTTGCTGTAGGCTACTTTGCTAACTTAGCATCGATGCTAGCGGGACTTACCCAGCTATCGTCATTGCCTGCTTTTACTGCTGCTTGCTGGTAATAATCCCATCATTCCCATGTCAGAAAAAGTCTCCAGATTTGTCGCTAACAATAGTCTCTTCTGAGAAGTTTTCTCGAGTTGGATGCAGCCAAGTCTATTGTGTGAGGCAGCCATTTGAGGCAGGCAGTGTTGTGTGACTGTGCGTCCACAATGCGGAGAGGAGAGGAGCTGACTGACTGACAGCCTATATCGAGACATAGGCCTAGCCTAACTTTTGTGGGGAAAAATAAATTTAAAACTAGTCAGATATGACTTGAATGCCACTTGTAAAATAAATCACCCACAGTGATTGACGACGGTGCGACCACTATTTTGACTGCGCTCATTTTTGGCACAATGCCACCCTTCGTTATTGCCTGAATGGTTGGAATGGACCTTCTGTTAAAACGGCATGTTTTGGAATGGAGTTTGGTTACAGATTCGCTAAAGCCGTTTCCTATCACATTTCTTGTTATCGATACATGATACCCCCTGCCCACTGGCAGAAAAAACGGCTCATATCTAGTTGTTTCTAAACAAAGACCCCTCATGTTAAAAAAGGTAAAACCGGAAAATATCCTGCTCTGGATAGCCAGACATGATCCAGACTTCATGTTTAAAAGCCTCTTAATTGACTTCAGGATTTCACTGATCACCAGACCTAGCCCGGGGTCAGACACTACACACCTTTTCACTCTGTAATTACAGAATAAAATCCTCAAGCACGGTGTTTCAAGCTTCTCTGCAGTCTAAAGTAAGAGATGACTGGGCTTTTGAACAGGTCAAGTCAGTATCATTATGTAATTACTTGAAGTACATGAACTACATTTTTACACATTTGTTTTTTATGTCATCATGTATTACAGATGCAACCACTTAGAATTGTCGGCTGATCCATGACAGGGCCCATCCAGATACCTGGCAGATTAAACAAAGATAAAACAGTCCTTAATTGATATATAATTGGGAAGAGGGTGGGGCGGCGACCATGGGATAATGTCCATGTAAAATGTCATATCATATACATGTCATTAGTTATATGATCTCCTTCTCATTGCTTTAGTTTCTCTAAAGCAATGTCATTTATGCTGTAACAAAGTTCACTTCTTTGGTATGCCAGCCGGCTGGGAGCACCAATTCTGAGTGGCTGCCACTGTATATATGCTGCAAATTTGGAAAATCAGATCAAGTCTAAATTGTTTTCACTTGTAAATCTTATTTTCTTGCTATTATGTTATCAGTTTACTGTGTTCAGATTTCCTATACTTTCCACATCACATGATTAACCATGACATTCTACTATGGAAGTAACAGGGGAAATAACTCACTCAATACTCTGTTTGGTACATTGTTCTGGGTACAATGAAATATCTATCTAGGCCGCTAGCTACAGTATGGTAACAGACACAGTCAAACCACATTCATCAATTGGCAACCAGAGGCAATGCTAGTGATATTAAAGCTTGCTAGCATGGTGTTAATTTATCAGCTCATAGCCTTTTTGGAAGCAGAAAACTGCACTGTTCCCATGTCCTTACTACAGTGTGCAATTTGCTTGAATAGCCACTATTCCTAGTTTTCATTGCGTTAAAATGTGAGAGAATTATTTTGGAATAAATCAGAAGTTCGAGTGTTTGCAGGGAAACAAAGCATTTGCAGAGAATTGTTCATGGAATCAAAGCCCAAATCATGCTCCATTTAGCTTCTTTTCCAGACCGTGGAGCATGGCTGGCTGGGCTATAATAGTATTTGTCCTTGACTGACTGACTGACTGACTGACTGACTGACACGCTCACTCACTCACTCACTCACTCACTCACTCACTCACTCACTCCCCATTGTTGAAACGCACATGTGCCACCCCGATATTCCCACGGCTGTTTGGTCAGTTGATAGAAATGGATCTCTCAGAATCAGAATCACTTTTATTGCCACAGTATGCAAGTTACATACGAGGAATTTGTCTTAGTGTATGTATGCAGCGTAGCGGTCACATCAATATACAGAGATAAGAAGTAGGAAGATAACTAAAGACAATCACAAAGTTGCAAGTGCAATCAAATCGATATATATATATACAATATATACATGAGTACATGAGTGGTGAAGTGTTCAGTGGATAATAAATATGAATTTACGTTGAATTTACATGAGATTTACAGACTGAGTTAGATAGACGTTAAATAGGCAGTGGATTTACATGAATTTACAGTCAGAGTTAAATAAGAGTTTACATTGAATGTACATGAAATTTACAGGCTAAGTTAAATAGGCATTACATGTGCAGGGAATTTACATGAATTTACAGTCCCAGTTAAACAGGCATTAAATTAGATATGAGTTACAGTTTTATGGGGGGCGGGGGGGGGGTGTTCAGTTGAGTTTAGGAGGAGGTTGATTGATTGATGATTGATTTTTATTTATGGATATAGAGAAGACAATTTACAAAAGAAAATTCCAAAGGATAACATGTTAAAGTGAGAACACTTATTTCCAACATGGTCCCTGCTGTTGTAGGACAGAACGCACAACACATAACATGTAAAAAGTCAGTCATATCAATATACAATTTCTAATCAATATACCATTTCTTATCCGTAACCAGACACCTAAAATCATTAAAACAAATAACAAAACAAAAACATGAAAATCGGCAACAATTTCAGAGAACCAAATCCAAGAACAAAAACAACAATATCACGAATTAAAAACACTGTTTTGCTGGCGGCAAAACCTGTCCTCTAGCTAGCCACTTTACTCCAAAGATGATCCCGGACCTGCCTTCTAAAGACACCTCTCGACTCTGACAGCTTGATACCTAGGGGAAGGCTGTTCCACAGCAAGGACCCAGTATAAAAAAAGGAGCTTCGAGCTGCTACACTATTCACTCGTGGTACCTTGCATGAGCGCACACTAGCCCTGGTGTTGTGACCATGCTGGGTATGGACCATTGTTATCTGTGAGCCCAGATACATGGGGGCAGTACCATTGATGATGTTATACATATGGTTTAGCTTTAGCTGTTCAATCCTAAACTCAACAGGCAACATACCCACCTTTTTGAATTCGTTTCCACCTACATGTGTCCTAGGAGGAACATTCAGTGAATAACGAATTATATTATTTTGCATAACCTGCAACTTCTTCTGTAATTTCATGTTCAGACCACTGTACCAAGCTGAACAGGCAAAATCAAAGTGGCACTGTATCAGTGCTGTTACAAGGAGTTTTTTAATAGTAATATCAAACTGCCTTGTTCTGCGATACAGAAACTTGAGTTTACTGGCACTTTTTGATAATATTTTCTCAGCAGAGGTAGTGAGTTTGTGTGTGTGTGTGTGTGTGTGGGGGGGGGGTTGTTGGTGAGGTCCTTGGTGGAAGGGGTTTCCGGGCCTTGTTGGTGAGGCTGATGGCGGTTGGGAAGAAGCTGGTCTTGTGGCAGGTGATTCTGGTCTTGGCAGACCTCAGTCTCTTGCCGTGGGGGAGTGTCGGCCAGGGTGGGAGGGGTCGGCCATGATCTTGCGAGACCGCTTCAGTGTCCTGGCTGCATGCAGGTCCTGGAGGGATGGCAGGTTGCATCTGATTATCTTCTTAGCGCAGCGGATGATGCGCTGAAGTCTGTTAATGTCTTTGAGAGTGGCAGCAGCATACCAGACAGTGATGGAGGAGGAATCTCTCATTGGAGATGTGTCAAATATTTCTCAGATAGAGAATTAACATGAGTGCTGTGTAGATGAGCCCTACTGGAATATCCCCCCTGTTTAGATTCCACCAGACACACTGCTGTCACTGTAGGTACAGTAAAGACAAGCAATTAATCATATTGAAATTAATTGCTTTGAGTCAGTCTACCATATGTGTAGCTTCAGAACACTCTGGCCCATTTTCTATGCCACATTCTCTGACACAGCAGCTGTTTCAGGGCACAGTGCCTTGTCCAAGAGCCTGAACATGTTGCCCGAGGTCTCATTGACTTTCAGCAGGAAGCAGGGGCGGTTTTAGGATGACACCTTTGGGTGGGCTCAGCCCCCAAAGAATGTATATGGTGGACCGCAGCCCCCCTAGGGGGGTCCGGGGGCATGTCACCCCGGGAGAAGATTTTGTACATTTCAAAGTAAAAATTGATCAATCTGGTGCACTTTGAGATCAAAATGAAGAGACTAGATCTATGAAGAAAGCTTAATCGATTTATCAGATTCAGTCTTCTTCTTCTTCTGTGTGTGTGTGTGTACTTCTTAGCAGATACAGCTTCTTCTCACAGTTCCTCTGTTCTCCACCTCCACACAAAATCAATAAAACAATAATCTAAGAGTGACTTGAGGTTAATGAGGTACCAAAGAAGTTAAATGAATTAACTTTATAAACTGTATGACAACCATGAATAAAGCTAACCTTCACACATAGCAAGCAACACTGCAACAGGCATATCAGTGGCTATTCTAAACATAGGCTACGATTTAACACATTACCAAAATGGCTGGCCACTTAGCATTATGCTAGTGTGCATTTGCATATCAACAGACTCATTAACAAACAGCTTAGCACTAGTAGCCTAGTTTACACCTCAGCTCAGTAGCCCCACAATGATGATCACAGGTACCCAATACATTAGATGCACGATGTTGCCCCCATTCACTTCATAGTAAACTCTGGTTGACTAATGAAGAAGTTCATTTACAAAATATAACTTAAAATAAAGACTTCGTTTTTCAACCAACTCAATGATCATGGTGTTTAACACCTTACTCACTATAGAAAAGAGACTTACTCTACATTGGCTTGCTGGTGGTCTCTGTTGTCAGTCTGAGGCTCTCAAGGAGAAATAGAACACTTCCTTATTTCCTGGGTGATCAATTTTCCAGGAGTGTAGATAAGTAACTTCCTCTAGACCTAACCATATTTTCAAAATAAAGGTATGTTGCATACACCAATCACCAATACCATTATTATTATTATTTGTATGGCTTTAAAGCATGAATGAGAGATGAATAGAGGAGGGCCAGCTATTCTTATTTTTGTTAAAAAAAAAAAAAAAACTCTATCTTCCAGGGTGGGCTGAGACTATCTCAGGGTGGGCTTCAGCCCACCCAAAAAGGGTCTAAAACCGCCCCTGGCAGGAAGGAAGAATCTCTGCAATGTACATGAAGAGGGTCCAGGATAGGGATGTGGATTTTCAGTTAATTTTACTTTCGACTAACCGACACCCTTAATCGGTTAACCATCGGTAAACTTTTTTTACGTGAAATATTAAGACAGTGGCGCGTGCCTTTCATTCCAGCACTCCATAGGGTTTCAGACTGCATTTTTTCTACCATTATTTTAGTGTGCGAGTCCAGTACTGCAGTGCTTCCTACACTACCAAATCTGCTTGAATTTGACATTAATCTTATGTCTTATGTCCTAGACATAAGACCTAGACATAAGACCCGACTCGGGCTCCACCATCTCCACAGGCACACAGAGGCTGCTGCCTTCTGTGTGTATAGGAGAAGGCGGGTAGAAGCTTAGTAGACGGTGGGCCAAGGCTGTTTTTTGTGTTGTTGATTGATCCTCATCGATATTTTATGTATGATGCCAAATAATTATATGAAGTCTAAAACTGTTTGTTGGCAGCTCTGGTTTGAACGGATAATTTCATAAATGTATATTTTAAATGTCACTCTACTCAGGCAAATCGCGGGATAGCTGTAGTTGATGAACTAATCAGATCGTAGTATTTAATACCTCACGTAATTGCACGCGGCTTAAAGGACCCCAATCTGCCCCGCTGCCTCTGCCCGAAATGTAAACAGAGCTCGCCTATGGATCCATGTGTGATTTCCAGGTAAGAATAAACCAATAAATGCACAATGTTGAGTATTTAACGTTACATGTTATTCACAGGTATATGCCACACTATATATTATCTCAGAAACTAGCGTAATTGTGTTTGGTAAGATAAAGACATTTGATAAATGAATGGATTTTCCTCGTAGGCTGTAGATCAGTAGGTTACTATAGGTTAGCGAGGTAACGTTAACGTTAGCTAGATTACGGTAGCATTAACGATCTAATGAATTTGAGCCATAAACAGTTCAGAAGCTAGCTAACGTTAATAGTAACATACAGTAACTACGTTTTCTATTGTTAGAGCTTCCAAGAAGAGAGAACATTGCCTCTGATGATGATTACACTCCTGTGATGGTGGTCAGGGGATGGGGAAGACAACTGTGTCTATCACGGACCCAAGCCTCGATCTTTGCAGATGCCCGCAGATCTGGAGAGATGTGCTGCAACAACTGTACTCTTTTGTCTCCATGCTACTTCCAGGCTACTACACATAATTTAATGTGATGCTTACATTTTGCTCAATGTATGGGATGAACATCCGGGCCGTGGTTGACGTTCTTAAACCCAGAGGAACTGGGGAAGACAACAATTTCGATATGCAGCCTGTAGACAATTTGTTGTGGCAAGCAGGGTTCCTACGCAGGTCTGGAAAAGTATTAAAACTGAATTTGATCATTTCCAGGTCTTGAATAGTTTTGTAATTTGGTGAGATAAATCTGGAAAAGTATGGAAAATCTTGTGGTAGAATTGACTGCACACGAGCACACGAAATCACTGGCAAACGCGAGCAGCGTCTTCGTCAGAGTCTAAAAAAAGCTTTCTTTTACTCTGAAGAAGACGCTGCTCACGTCGAAACATTAGTTTTGTACCTTATTAAATTTGTTTGCCAGTGATTTCGTGTGCTCCAGTCAATTCTACATTTCCAGTATTCTATATGCGCTACATCAGTGGTTGTAAGTTGTAAGTTTTTTGTCCTTGATTTTTTTAAACTGAGATGTGCTACCCTTTCAGCTTTTTTGATACACTACTACTATCAGGGGTTTTGTCTTAGTTATCTCAAGATGACGTCGTCGTCATGAACCGGAAGAGCTCTAGCAAGGGGCTACAGTAACAATAGCGTTACATTAGGTGCAGGGTGAGACGTTAGCACTGCAGCTAAATGCTGGTGAAATATGAAAATGGCTGGTAGATTTCAGACACAAAATAATGATTTACTATAGTAAATTTCAGACACAAAATAATGATTTACTATAAAAAGTTGACGTTAATTTCCCACGATGCTGACGTGACGTCCAACATGCTAACGTTAGCCTAACGCCAACAAGAGACAAACTTGTGTGATGACAATTAATTCATTTAGCTGGTTGCCAATATTGACTGCATCATCAAGATGTAACAAAATAATGATTACTATTAAACGAATATGAATTATATTCGCTATATGAAACATTATCTATGTATAAAACAGACTTACCTGACAGCTTAGGGCTTCAGTCGTTCTGTTTCATATGGTTTGTTCACTTCCTTAATACGTCATCTTTGCGCAAATATCATTGGCTGATTCATGTCATGTGACGCTAGAACGAGCATTTGATTGGTTTTTGCGATAGTACCGCCTAGTGTTTGCCTCATCAGTGTATGAAACATAAATTAAGTTTTCATTCACCTCCGTTCGAGTTGAGGCTGCCAACAAACGGAATCGTGATCAGAAGAAATGTATTTAGTTCATATGAAAAAAGCATCTAAACTTAAGATGAGGATCGATCATTTCAAGAACTAAAGCAGATAGAAGCCTTCGGCCCACCACCTATAGGGCTGGGTATCGGTTCAAATTTCATGAATCGATTCGATTCCGATTCACAAGTTTCCGAATCGATTAATCCTGATTAAATTCGATTCGATTCCGATTTGGTTAGTGATACTAAAACATGTTTTTTGAGTTGTAACATGAATTACATGACTGTCCAGTTATGTAACACATCAATACTGGTATTAATATTGACATTTGACATAAAAATTAATATGAAATATCAGTACTTAATGGCTGAAACAGTTGAAAATGGCAAGGACCAAGACCCCTCCCAGAATGGGAACAGTATTGCATCTTTCAAAAATATGCTGTGGGCAGAAATAGCTTCAAATGAGTGTTGTGTTAAGTTAAGTTAAAATACAAATTTCGCTTGGATATGAAAAAGATTCTCAGAACAAAAGCTGTAAAATATACTAGGAACTCTAAACTGGTGCATCATTAAAAAATATTACATTAACTCATTGAGTGCCAGCCACTTTTGGAGAACGGTTTCAGTGCCAGAGTTTCAGAGCGTTTTCAGTGATTTCTCGAGGCCCACAGAATATTGTGTGATATTACTATGTAAACACCGAACACGCACAAAGAACGATGAGACTCTCTTCTATCATCTGCAAAAAAAAGTTTATTGATCCCATTTTCCGTTCTTTAGTTATGAGCCGGAGAAGATAGGCTGTTTTGAGCAAAAAGACACTTTTCAAATTAGAAGCTGAGTTATTCCGCCTTTTGTGAAATGCAGCATTTCAAGCACATTCACTGAGTCTGAAGATAATATTTTATGATGTAGTGACGTGGTGTAGTTGTGTGGTGCCTGCGTGCCCCACCCCCCTCTCCCCCTCAGCTGCAAACTCCTCCCCACACTACACAGCCTCACGCACCCAGTCTATTTTCGGAGCGCTCCGTTTGTGTGCGCCGGGCGGCTCCCAGCGCGACAAGGAAATGCCAACCCGGACTGCAGGGAAAGGTTTGGCCCTTCGGCGTCGGGTGCTGCCTTTCTGGCGGCTAATCGTGTGAAGAAACTATGCAGACAGACAGACAGAGGCAGAGGAGCTCAGTTGTGTGCGCGGATTGACTGCGGTTCGCAGACAACGTCAGCTGCAGACAGAGCAATCTATATGGCTCTGGCTGCAGCATGCATCGGTTTCTCTTTGATCACAGCTTTTTCCTCCTGTTTTCCGGACCTTTCTGTAATCTGGAGAGCACTGGTTATAGACCTCCAATAGCTACAATATTTGTACAGGAGATGTATCGGGCATTGATCCACGTCCCACCGTCAAAAAACGCAATTGACGACAATCGTCGTCTTTGGCACTCTACATTAGTATTCGAATTGACGACAACTGTCGTCATTGGCAGTCAATGAGTTAAGAATTCACCCCAAAGCAGCTACAAAATACAAATATATTTTTTAATTTATTTTTGTCATGACCATTTGGCCCACAATCAACAAGTGTTGCAGTGTAAACTACAGCCCTGAACAACACAATACTGTGCTATGTGCTGCAGGTTGTGCAGACTCCAGTCAGCATCAGTGTGACAAGCAGAGTGACTGACAGACACCACCAGTGCTTTCTTTAGTAATGCAATACTCAATATCAAAACAAGAGATGAAGCTCCACTCGTCGTTGTTTATATAGTAGTGAGAGGTAACAGTCATGTACGATTCCATTGCCATGGATGTCCAGGGGTCTGCTGACTGCAGTTTCGTTTTGATGCTTTGTTTCACAGATTTATACATTTTTGGGATTATGTCTACAGTCGCACCATAACGTAGTTCACGTTCGGGTACCTTCAGGAGCCTTTTGAAGCCTTAATTTTTCACAAAGGAATACGGGCGTATATCCTTACATACGAAAGTTGCTATAGCCTCGGTTATTTTTAGGGCACGTGGAGAATTGGCTGGTAATTCTAATTAATCCTTCAGTTGATTTTGTTTCAGTCCGGACGACTTGTCTTCAGATAGTATTCCCGCAACACTTCACACACGGACCCGGTCGGCTGATCTTGCAAATCGCTTTGCTTTTGTCAAGCTTGTTTTTGTCTTTGAATCCGAAATTGTTCCAGACATATCTGCCTTTGGTTTTGCGCCATGTTGAATGATTGACTTCACCAAGAGAGATTGCTTTGCGGATGCATGAAGAACGAGAGGCCAGAGGCTGGTGGTGCGTTCATGGACGAAAATAAAAAAATAAAAAAATCAATCTCTGGACATATGAATCGATATCGAAGGATTAAGATAAAAATCGATTCAAAATCGGAGAATCGATTTTTTTAACCCAGCCCTAATCAAGGCAGCTACACACACAGACAGACAAGCCCCTTTTACACAGCGTGTGAAAGCCGTGGTCGTTGTGGGATTATTACGCCTGACAGCCCCGATGCCGGAGAGAACTTACCTTATGGATATTCTTCAGTAAACTCGATGTGGAAGACGCAGCTTGTTGCTTTATTCTTGAAACACGACGTGAGATCGCTAAACACTGACGTAAGTGAAAGTAAACACCTCATGACTAAACCTCAGACTAGAGCAACGTTTGTCAGCACGTGTGTCAGGCGGAGAAATTCAATGCAGATTTTAGATAACGTTAACATTCAGCCGACAGCACCACACACAAGCGTCTACCACATGGATTGTCTTTCTAAACACTGAGCGAACGTAAAAGTGAAATTCAGAACCTCGGCGGAGACCTGCAGTTTTCCCTACACTGCCTGGCAGCTCGTCGGCTAACGCTAAGTCGCTAATGTTATATTCAACCCGCAGCACAGTCCCACACAGCACACACGGACTTAACACAATTATAGAACTGATTGTTTCGCTGGGTGTGTTAATCATTCTGAAATGGTCACAGAGCACATCTGAGCAGTGTCGCTCACAAATTCAGAGCAGGGGGGTGGGGCGGATATAGTGAGAGATAGAGAGAGACAGGATTCCATGCAGCACTACTCTCAAACACTTGAAAAAAGCCTTTCTCTAAAATAAATGAATGTTATTGGCAGTGGTATGAGCTTTTTAATTCCTATATTGCTAGTTTAACCCTTGTGCCATGTTTTAATATACTACGTTAGTATTTCTTCCCACGAAGGAGGGAAAAATCACCACATTGGCAACATGTTGTATGCCAATTTAATATGCAAATTAACCATTCGGCCGACAAGCTTAACCAACCAAAGATGTTCTCGGCGGTTAAACGGTTAACAGTTAACCGTCGACATCCCTTGTCCAGGACCATTATGCAGAAAGTCTTGGGTCAAATGGCTGCATTCACAGTCCAGCTTGGTTTTCTTTTATTTTGAAAGTTAGACATTGCATAATATGAGCAGAAGAATTAATTTGTCAGCTTTGCACTCTACAAATTGCATTCACAATGCAATTTGTAGAGGCCTCTTGCTTATTTTTTCCTTACTTATATGCTTCAGTGATTTACTATGGTATAAGTCAAAAAAGGTGTATGCTTCAGAACAGGGTACTAAGTTTCCATAGTTATTGTTATATAGTACCAGCGACCACATTAAACTCAATCAAAGGGAAAGTGTTGAGAAAGCCATCAGAAAGGGGGGGGGGGAACTCCAGCATGAGGTGCTTTAACCATTAAGGACACAACCAACACAAACAAAAAAGAGAGAAATTGCATAACATTTTTAAGATATAAAGCTAGAGCTTATGTGTGGGTGTTTGTATTTAATTATACAGTATGTATGTATAGACACATAGGAAGCTCCCGGGCAACACTAGGACAGTCCACAGCAAAAGGAGTTCTGGGGCCCTTTAAGCAGAGGAGGGAAGGAATGGCTCTTATAGAGAGCTAGAAAAGGCACGCTGTAGGCTGTACTAATGAAGTAGGTGTAGTGCAGTCTGGACTTCATAATGAGAACATGTCTGAATCCCTGACATGTAGCTGTTTCCAAAGGGTGGGCGTGAGTGGGTGGGAGGGAGGGTGCTTGGGTTTTTATTCTGAATATGGAGAATGACAAGAGAGTCCTGCCTCTCTGCTGCGGAGTGGAGAGCAGAGTAGGTGCAGGTCAATCGTGAAGCACTGTGGAGTGAAGCCTTTTCATGCTTTTTAAATTAAATTTGAGACTTTGGAGCCACTTCGTTCTGCTACTGAGAGCCGACGGAGAGAAACCTACAGTAGATCAGGGTGGTGTGATCATGTTTTCTGTTTGGAGTATCCAGGCTACTGAGTCCTGAATCAGTTGGACTGTTTTTTGGAGTGCAGTGGGATGGCCCTGGAGCAGTGCATTGCAGCAGTCAGTACAGGATGAAACAAAAGCATGGACCGGTTTTTCTAGGTCAGTTAAAGGAGAGGAAATGCCTCATCCTGGATGTATTTCAGAGGTGAAAATCAGCTTTTTTTTTATACTGCCTTGATGTGATTGTCAAGGGAGAGTTCTGGATCTGAGGCAACAGTTTAATCTGGGCTAACTATACAGATAAACAAAATGAGAGAAGTGTTCTTACTGCATGGGGAAAAAACCATATTATCATCTGCTTGTTATTGTTACTGTGTTTTACTGCCTTGTTCTGTCAAAGCTAATTGTTTCACCATAGATTATTTTAAAAAGCCTCTTTTGTCTCTTTTATGAGCCATATATATGGTAGATAGATCATAAATCAAAATAAAATACTATTCTATAAAATGCTACCATTGCTTTGGATGCATTGTTTTTCTACTGTCGGCCAGGGACCTGAAGCCAAGAAATCCAGATTGGTTGAATATCTGTTGGTCAGACCATCCTCACGGTTTCACACTTTATTTTTCCAGGATGTTAAAACAACAAATTTGGCCGTGACTGCTAGAGGTTGTGACAGTTGCTGTATCGTATGCTTTTACTTACCTTAAAGCTGGAAGAAACAGACATTAAGGATTTTATTCAAGATCTGTTTTTGTTTTTAAAATCAGCCAAAGTCTCTTTAACTCATTGAGTGCCAGCCACTTTTGGAGAACGGACGCTCCCAGTGCCAGAGTTTCAGAGCGTTTTCAGTGATTTCTCGAGGCCCACAGAATATTGTGTGATATTACTATGTAAACACCGAACACGCAAAAAGAACAAGGAGACTCTATTGTATCATCAGCAAAAAAAAGTTTATTGATACCATTTTCCGTTCTTTAGTTATCAGCCGGAGAAGATAGGTCAAAAACAGCAAATACAGGCATTTCTATCTAGAAGCTGAGATATTCAGCCTTTTGTGAAATGCAGCATTTCAAGCACATTCACTGACTCTAGCTAATATTTTCTGATGTAGTGACGTGGTGTAGTTGTGTGCTGCCCTGGGTGCCCCACCCCCCTCTCCCCGCCTCAGCTACAAACTCCTCCCCACACTAGTAACACACAGCCTCACGCACCCAGCGTCTATTTTCGGAGTGCTTTTTGTGCGCCGCCTCCCAGGCAGCGCGACAAGGAGCATTTCCTTGTCGCGCTGCCGGACTGCAGGGAAAGGGTTGGCACTTCGGCATCGGGTGCTGCCTTTCTGGCGGCTAATCGTGTGAAGAAACTATGCAGACAGACAGACAGAGGCAGAGGAGCTCAGTTTGCGCGGATTGACTGCTGTTGCCAGGCACCGTCAGTTGCAGCCAGAGCAATCTACATGGCTCTGGGCTGCAGCATGAGCGCTTTCTCTTTGATCAGGGGGCTTTTTCAGGCTATATTTCGGACATTTCTCTAATCTGGAGAGTCCGTAAAATAGGTTATACAGCTTCAATAGCTACAATATTTGTACAGGACATACATAAGGCTTTGATCCACGTCCCACCGTCAAAAAAGGCAATTGACGACAATCGTCGTCTTTGGCACTCTACGTTAGTATTCGAATTGACGACAACTGTCGTCATTGGCACTCAATGAGTTAAGAAGTCAGTTCTTTCAGGTGTCTTTGGAATACCTGCCAGGCAGTAAGTTTGTGACGAACAAGACAAAATCCCTATCTCTTCTCTGTCATATACGTATATCATCAATTTGAATTTAATATTTAGGAACACTGACAAATTTTTGTGCTGACGAATATACAGCACAAAATGTTAAATTGTGTTCCAAAGGACAGTATTGTCACAGACAACTTACACCCCTACATTAGCATCAGGCTACAGTTTTCAGACGATAGGATAGCAAGCAAAACTTTAGCCGTACAAACACACTTACAAATGAGTCAGGCTAATCAGAGTACTAGAAAATAGTAGACTTGGCTTGCTTTGGGTAGCTACCCACTAAGTTAACTCATTCACCGCCAGTTTAGGACTGCCAATATTTAGCACAGGCCAAAGATTTTCATAATTGTTGGTCATCTTTCAAGACCCACAGTAAATTATCTATTAGCACCAGAGTGATTTGCAATACCTCAAAATGAAGATGTACGTCTCTGGGTTCACCAGGAAAAAAAAAGTGAGCTTTTAGCATGTTCTGTACTCTACTTATAGCCATTTATATACACCCTGTTTTCCCCCAGAATGTCTCCCAGAGAAAATAAACAGGAGAAAAGGCAATTTTTGTAAAAGGGCACAATCTCAGGCATAACTCACTCTCAATTCTTTTATTTTGAACTGTATTGACATCAGACATGTAAATATTATTCGTTAGGACACAAATGACAAAAAAAAATATATATATATATATATATATATACACATGAAGTGCTTTTTTTTTACATTCAACAATACAGTTTACTCGGTGTGAGTGTGCAGACAGACAGACAGACAGACAGACAGACAGACAGACAGACACACCGACAGACAGACAGACAGACAGACAGACAGACAGACACACACACACACACACACACACACACACGATCCTTTTAGATTTCTAACCCCACATAGGATAAGCAATAACCACGCCCTGTGGCGCTGGGATTGGCCAGGAGCAACACTGGAGGGCACGCAGCCCAGCGATTTCATGAACCAACTGAAGAGCTCTTGAGAAGGACAGCGGGCTGCTGTGACTGCCTTCTGCCCGCTGCTGCCTAGCTGTTCCTGTGTTTATTTTGATTTGTTCTGGTACACCCGTCCTCGTCCATGTCTCCCTGTCATATCTATGATCGTTCCCGTTTTCCCCTCGGCTATTCAACACGTCCTCACCGCCCTCGCAAACTGATCGATCATTTCCTCATTCCTCCGATGATCAAACACATCTCTTGATTACTTTCTCCCGTTTTCTCCTGGCTGGCACAGAGGAAGGCGACTCCAGCTCGTGCAGCGCGCCGAGGGCGTTTCAATGGCGTTTCTCCTGTCTGCACAAGGAAGCGTTACCCGTTTTGCTGCTTTTCCTCTTGCTCAATTTCAAAACAACAGCTGCGGTATGTGTTTGATCGCGTGCTGTCGGCTACCCTTTGAAGGCAGGGACCTGTGTCTGTGTCACAGGCTGGGCAAGTGTTTGCTGCAGGCGCTGCACCAATAAAAACAAAAACACGTCAAACACGTCATTGGCGGGGAGGGCTATTTCTGATAACACGTCAAAGACGTCATTGGCGGTGAATGAGTTAAGAGGAAAACACACGTGCAATAGACGGTTTTCACCTGTGTGTTGCGCAATAGCCACAATCCCTCAGCACGGCTGTATTCAGACCCGAATTATAAACCGGAAACCGGAGTACGTTATAAACGTTATAAATATAGTCACGTTATAAACAACTAACCAACGCTGGGGGTCCATATGGAATCACTGTTACTTGAAATGGTTAAAAGTTAAATCAATTTTGGTCATTCAGTGGCGTTTTGCTACCATGTAAAATAACTAACGTTAGCCGCTAGCATTAACCACAGTAGCCGTCTATATCAGTGCCCCAGTGCACAGCAGCGAGCGCAACACAAACCTCACTGCACTGTCAAAATCCCAACACTCAGTCCAGCCCATTAGTCAGTAGCATTTTAGAGAAATGTGATGTACCTCCCTAAACTGATCAATCAGAAGCAGCTAAAGACGAGCAGTACTAGCAACTTAGTTTTGTCACATCTCATGTGGAGCTGTTTGACAGTGTTACCAAACTATAAAGTGACAGGTTAATATTCTTGACTCGGGGTTTAACCCGGGGTTACAATAATTAATTGCGTCGGGACTCTGGAGATAATTTACAGGACACGGTGTCCTGCAGATTTTAATTTACAGGTTTTTGATTAATTTTAAAGGCCAATGTCCTGCAAACCCTGATTACCATTCCGACTTTGAGGCACTTTCTCCACGGCAAACAGCCTCGCGTAGCCGCACCCCCCTTCTGGAGCACACAGGCGTGTGCAATTACCGCCAGGTGGCTCCTCCAGCAGCGACTCCAGCTTACTCCCATGCCGAGTTAGATGCACCGTCTCGGGGGAGCACAGCCTCTCACTAACGCTAACATTAGTCTTGTCCGAAACCATAGTTGCATAGTTTAAATGAGTTTGCAGCCTAGGAATAATTCGAAAACATTTTATTGATCTATTTACGTCAGACGAAGCCAGAAATAAACAAAACGAAGTCAGAAATACACGGCGCCTTTCGGTTCTGGTCTGCCCGTGTCTGTTTTCCAGGTATATATTCCTGCCTGGGGGCCTTGAGACAGAGGTAGTGGCGGAACTTCGAGGTTTGAGCGACAGTTTGAGGGCGAATGGAGTTACGAGACTTACTCAAAAGATAGTTTTAATGCTTTTCCACTGGTAACATTTTGTAAAACCCACAGATAGACGTGAAGGGTGACCAATGGCATTGATTTATGTCAAAAATAAAAATGTGAAAAAATGTGCGCGACAGTGACGATATAGAACCTAAAATCAGGCCGATGGAAGTCTTGCGTCCATCAAAGCTGTATCGGCACTGTGAACCCGAAAGTATGATTAGCAGACTTTCTTAACGATATCATGCACACAATTGGCCAGTTTTGCTGACGCCATGCCCTATGCTGTACCACCATCTTTAGTGTTACAGATGTTCCCATTCGAAGCTGTTGGAGTACCCTGTCTCCTCAATGTAATACTGTTTCTGGATCAGCATCTTGTTTGTGGGCGGAGGGGTGGAGGGAGGAGACGCAGCATACACACTAGTGGGCTTGGCATTGAAAATGAATCACCAAAGATGGAGAGAGCCGATGCACATTCTGCAAAGTCCCTTAGGCTATTACTTATTAAAAAAGGCTGACATAATTTACTGTATTATTTTGAGCAGATTCACTGCATGAACTGCAGGTTACCGTTAACTCAATAACTCTTTGAGTATCAGAGGAATTTAATTAACTAGTTAATTTCTTGAAATGGATTATGAATTTGGACCAATTAAGCTCTTGGAGAAACTGTTGTAACAGAGATTTTCTGAAATAGAGGACACTGTATACCCACGGCATATCATGGTTTATGTTGTGCACAAACAAAGGTCCAATTACCCATCTCTGTAACATCAAGCGTCCCAGAACTGTCTGCTCCTCCACCACCCTGAGGCCCAGTCACTCAGCCTTCACATTGGACCCCAATATGCCACATCTGCCTTTAGTGTCCCTCCATCGCAACATCAGGGAAGGTAAACACGTACATCTGCCTTTAGTGTCCCTCCATCGCAACATCAGGGAAGGTAAACACGTACATCTGCCTTTAGTGTCCCTCCATCGCAACATCAGGGAAGGTAAACAGGTACATCTGCCTTTAGTGTCCCTCCATCGCAACATCAGGGAAGGTAAACACATACATCTGCCTTTAGTGTCCCTCCATCGCAACATCAGGGAAGGTAAACAGGTACATCTGCCTTTAGTGTCCCTCCAGTGCAACATCAGGGAAGGTAAACACATACATCTGCCTTTAGTGTCCCTCCATCACAACATCAGGGAAGGTAAACACATACATCTGCCTTTAGTGTCCCTCCATCACAACATCAGGGAAGGTAAACACATACATCTGCCTTTAGTGTCCCTCCAGTGCAACATCAGGGAAGGTAAACACATACATCTGCCTTTAGTGTCCCTCCATCACAACATCAGGGAAGGTAAACACATACATCTGCCTTTAGTGTCCCTCCATCGCAACATCAGGGAAGGTAAACACATACATCTGCCTTTAGTGTCCCTCCATCGCAACATCAGGGAAGGTAAACAGGTACATCTGCCTTTAGTGTCCCTCCAGTGCAACATCAGGGAAGGTAAACACATACATCTGCCTTTAGTGTCCCATCTGCCTTTAGTGTCCCTCCATCGCAACATCAGGGAAGGTAAACACATACATCTGCCTTTAGTGTCCCTCCATCGCAACATCAGGGAAGGTAAACAGGTACATCTGCCTTTAGTGTCCCTCCATCGCAACATCAGTGAAGGTAAACTCATACATCTGCCTTTAGTGTCCCTCCATCGCAACATCAGGGAAGGTAAACACATACATCTGACTTTAGTGTCCCTCCATCGCAACATCAGGGAAGGTAAACACATACATCTGACTTTAGTGTCCCTCCATCGCAACATCAGGGAAGGTAAACACATACATCTGCCTTTAGTGTCCCTCCATCGCAACATCAGTGAAGGTAAACACATACATCTGCCTTTAGTGTCCCTCCATCGCAACATCAGTGAAGGTAAACACATACATCTGACTTTAGTGTCCCTCCATCGCAACATCAGGGAAGGTAAACACATACATCTGACTTTAGTGTCCCTCCATCGCAACATCAGTGAAGGTAAACACATACATCTGACTTTAGTGTCCCTCCATCGCAACATCAGGGAAGGTAAACACATACATCTGCCTTTAGTGTCCCACCATCGCAACATCAGGGAAGGTAAACACATACATCTGACTTTAGTGTCCCTCCATCGCAACATCAGGGAAGGTAAACACATACATCTGCCTTTAGTGTCCCACCATCGCAACATCAGGGAAGGTAAACACATACATCTGACTTTAGTGTCCCTCCATCGCAACATCAGGGAAGGTAAACACATACATCTGCCTTTAGTGTCCCTCCAGTGCAACATCAGGGAAGGTAAACAGGTACATCTGCCTTTAGTGTCCCTCCATCGCAACATCAGTGAAGGTAAACTCATACATCTGCCTTTAGTGTCCCTCCATCGCAACATCAGTGAAGGTAAACACATACATCTGCCTTTAGTGTCCCTCCATCGCAACATCAGGGAAGGTAAACAGGTACATCTGCCTTTAGTGTCCCTCCATCGCAACATCAGTGAAGGTAAACTCATACATCTGCCTTTAGTGTCCCTCCATCGCAACATCAGGGAAGGTAAACACATACATCTGACTTTAGTGTCCCTCCATCGCAACATCAGGGAAGGTAAACACATACATCTGACTTTAGTGTCCCTCCATCGCAACATCAGGGAAGGTAAACACGTACATCTGCCTTTAGTGTCCCTCCATCGCAACATGAGTGAAGGTAAACACATACATCTGCCTTTAGTGTCCCTCCATCGCAACATCAGGGAAGGTAAACACGTACATCTGCCTTTAGTGTCCCTCCATCGCAACATCAGGGAAGGTAAACAGGTACATCTGCCTTTAGTGTCCCTCCATCGCAACATCAGGGAAGGTAAACAGGTACATCTGCCTTTAGTGTCCCTCCATCGCAACATCAGGGAAGGTAAACAACACATACATCTGCCTTTAGTGTCCCATCTGCCTTTAGTGTCCCTCCATCGCAACATCAGGGAAGGTAAACAGGTACATCTGCCTTTAGTGTCCCTCCATCGCAACATCAGGGAAGGTAAACAGGTACATCTGCCTTTAGTGTCCCTCCATCGCAACATCAGGGAAGGTAAACACGTACATCTGACTTTAGTGTCCCTCCATCGCAACATCAGGGAAGGTAAACACATACATCTGCCTTTAGTGTCCCATCTGCCTTTAGTGTCCCTCCATCGCAACATCAGGGAAGGTAAACACATACATCTGCCTTTAGTGTCCCATCTGCCTTTAGTGTCCCTCCATCGCAACATCAGGGAAGGTAAACACGTACATCTGCCTTTAGTGTCCCTCAATCGCAACATCAGGGAAGGTAAACACATACATCTGCCTTTAGTGTCCCTCAATCGCAACATCAGGGAAGGTAAACACGTACATCTGCCTTTAGTGTCCCTCAATCGCAACATCAGGGAAGGTAAACACGTACATCTGCCTTTAGTGTCCCTCAATCGCAACATCAGGGAAGGTAAACACATACATCTGCCTTTAGTGTCCCATCTGCCTTTAGTGTCCCTCCATCGCAACATCAGGGAAGGTAAACACGTACATCTGCCTTTAGTGTCCCTCAATCGCAACATCAGGGAAGGTAAACACATACATCTGCCTTTAGTTTCCGTCCATCGCAACTTCAGGGAAGGTAAACACATACATCTGCCTTTAGTGTCCCTCCATCGCAAAATCAGGGAAGGTAAACACATACATCTGCCTTTAGTGTCCCTCCATCGCAACATCAGGGAAGGTAAACACATACATCTGCCTTTAGTGTCCCTCCATCGCAACATCAGGGAAGGTAAACAGGTACATCTGCCTTTAGTGTCCCTCCATCGCAACTTCAGGGAAGGTAAACACATACATCTGCCTTTAGTGTCCCTCCAGTGCAACATCAGGGAAGGTAAACGGGTACATCTGCCTTTAGTGTCCCTCCATCGCAACATCAGGGAAGGTAAACACATACATCTGACTTTAGTGTCCCTCCAGTGCAACATCAGGGAAGGTAAACACATACATCTGCCTTTAGTGTCCCTCCAGTGCAACATCAGGGAAGGTAAACACATACATCTGACTTTAGTGTCCCTCCAGTGCAACATCAGGGAAGGTAAACGGGTACATCTGCCTTTAGTGTCCCTCCATCGCAACATCAGGGAAGGTAAACGGGTACATCTGCCTTTAGTGTCCCTCCATCGCAACATCAGGGAAGGTAAACAGGTACATCTGCCTTTAGTGTCCCTCCATCGCAACATCAGGGAAGGTAAACACGTACATCTGCCTTTAGTGTCCCTCCATCGCAACATCAGGGAAGGTAAACACATACATCTGCCTTTAGTCTCCCTCCATCGCAACATCAGGGAAGGTAAACACATACATCTGCCTTTAGTGTCCCTCCATCGCAACATCAGGGAAGGTAAACACGTACATCTGCCTTTAGTGTCCCACCATCACAACATCAGGGAAGGTAAACACGTACATCTGCCTTTAGTGTCCCTCCATCGCAACATCAGGGAAGGTAAACACATACATCTGCCTTTAGTGTCCCTCCATCGCAACATCAGGGAAGGTAAACAGGTACATCTGCCTTTAGTGTCCCTCCAGTGCAACATCAGGGAAGGTAAACAGGTACATCTGCCTTTAGTGTCCCATCTGCCTTTAGTGTCCCTCCATCGCAACATCAGGGAAGGTAAACACGTACATCTGCCTTTAGTGTCCCTCCATCGCAACTTCAGGGAAGGTAAACACATACCTCTGCCTTTAGTGTCCCTCCAGTGCAACATCAGGGAAGGTAAACGGGTACATCTGCCTTTAGTGTCCCTCCATCGCAACATCAGGGAAGGTAAACAGGTACATCTGCCTTTAGTGTCCCTCCATCGCAACATCAGGGAAGGTAAACACGTACATCTGCCTTTAGTGTCCCTCCATCGCAACATCAGGGAAGGTAAACACATACATCTGACTTTAGTGTCCCTCCATCGCAACATCAGGGAAGGTAAACACATACATCTGCCTTTAGTGTCCCTCCATCGCAACATCAGGGAAGGTAAACGGGTACATCTGCCTTTAGTGTCCCTCCATCGCAACATCAGGGAAGGTAAACAGGTACATCTGCCTTTAGTGTCCCTCCATCGCAACATCAGGGAAGGTAAACACGTACATCTGCCTTTAGTGTCCCTCCATCGCAACATCAGGGAAGGTAAACACGTACATCTGCCTTTAGTGTCCCTCCATCGCAACATCAGGGAAGGTAAACACATACATCTGCCTTTAGTGTCCCTCCATCGCAACATCAGGGAAGGTAAATGGGTACATCTGCCTTTAGTGTCCCTCCATCGCAACATCAGGGAAGGTAAACAGGTACATCTGCCTTTAGTGTCCCTCCATCGCAACATCAGGGAAGGTAAACACGTACATCTGCCTTTAGTGTCCCTCCATCGCAACATCAGGGAAGGTAAACACATACATCTGCCTTTAGTGTCCCTCCATCACAACATCAGGGAAGGTAAACACATACATCTGACTTTAGTGTCCCTCCATCGCAACATCAGGGAAGGTAAACACATACATCTGCCTTTAGTGTCCCTCCATCGCAACATCAGTGAAGGTAAACACATACATCTGCCTTTAGTGTCCCTCCATCGCAACATCAGGGAAGGAAAACACATACATCTGCCTTTAGTGTCCCTCCATCGCAACATCAGGGAAGGTAAACAACACATACATCTGCCTTTAGTGTCCCTCCATCACAAAATCAGGGAAGGTAAACACATACATCTGCCTTTAGTGTCCCTCCATCGCAAAATCAGGGAAGGTAAACACATACATCTGACTTTAGTGTCCCTCCATCGCAACATCAGGGAAGGTAAACACGTACATCTGCCTTTAGTGTCCCTCCAGTGCAACATCAGGGAAGGTAAACACATACATCTGCCTTTAGTGTCCCTCCAGTGCAACATCAGGGAAGGTAAACAGGTACATCTGCCTTTAGTGTCCCTCCATCGCAACATCAGGGAAGGTAAACACATACATCTGCCTTTAGTGTCCCTCCAGTGCAACATCAGGGAAGGTAAACAGGTACATCTGCCTTTAGTGTCCCTCCATCGCAACATCAGGGAAGGTAAACACGTACATCTGCCTTTAGTGTCCCTCCATCGCAACATCAGGGAAGGTAAACAGGTACATCTGCCTTTAGTGTCCCTCCATCGCAACATCAGGGAAGGTAAACAGGTACATCTGCCTTTAGTGTCCCTCCATCGCAACATCAGGGAAGGTAAACACATACATCTGCCTTTAGTGTCCCTCCATCGCAACATCAGGGAAGGTAAACACATACATCTGCCTTTAGTGTCCCTCCATCGCAACATCAGGGAAGGTAAACACGTACATCTGCCTTTAGTGTCCCTCCATCGCAACATCAGGGAAGGTAAACAGGTACATCTGCCTTTAGTGTCCCTCCATCGCAACATCAGGGAAGGTAAACACATACATCTGCCTTTAGTGTCCCACCATCGCAACATCAGGGAAGGTAAACAGGTACATCTGCCTTTAGTGTCCCTCCATCGCAACATCAGGGAAGGTAAACACGTACATCTGCCTTTAGTGTCCCTCCATCGCAACATCAGGGAAGGTAAACAGGTACATCTGCCTTTAGTGTCCCTCCATCGCAACATCAGGGAAGGTAAACACATACATCTGCCTTTAGTGTCCCTCCATCACAACATCAGGGAAGGTAAACAGGTACATCTGCCTTTAGTGTCCCTCCATCGCAACATCAGGGAAGGTAAACACATACATCTGCCTTTAGTGTCCGTCCAGCACAACATCAGGGAAGGTAAACACATACATCTGCCTTTAGTGTCCGTCCAGCACAACATCAGGGAAGGTAAACACATACATCTGCCTTTAGTGTCCCTCCATCGCAACATCAGGGAAGGTAAACAGGTACATCTGCCTTTAGTGTCCCTCCATCGCAACATCAGGGAAGGTAAACACATACATCTGCCTTTAGTGTCCCTCCAGTGCAACATCAGGGAAGGTAAACACATACATCTGACTTTAGTGTCCCTCCAGTGCAACATCAGGGAAGGTAAACACATACATCTGCCTTTAGTGTCCCTCCAGTGCAACATCAGGGAAGGTAAACACATACATCTGCCTTTAGTGTCCCTCCATCGCAACATCAGGGAAGGTAAACACATACATCTGCCTTTAGTGTCCCTCCATCGCAACATCAGGGAAGGTAAACACGTACATCTGCCTTTAGTGTCCGTCCATCGCAACATCAGGGAAGGTAAACACATACATCTGCCTTTAGTGTCCCTCCAGTGCAACATCAGGGAAGGTAAACACATACATCTGCCTTTAGTGTCCCTCCAGTGCAACATCAGGGAAGGCAAACACGTACAGTAATTAGAACAAAACCTATTTGAATAATGGGGCACAATATTCTGTATAGTCTGTATGGAGCAGTTACCGTATCTGAACATGGTGGATTTACACATTGTCACATCAATCCTGAGAATGTGGATTATGTTCTTGATGTTGATGTATGGAAACTAGGTGGCTCCACCTCTAGCCTCCTATTCTCTTTTTCTTGCTTTTTCCTGTTTATCATTCTCTCCCTCCCTCCCTCTCTCTCTCTCACTCCAAGGTTTATCGAGTGCCATCTCATTCTCAGGTCTGCAGTGTGGTGCCACATTTACCTGTTTTCTGGCAGGCCTTGACAAGTCTGCTGACAGACTGATGATATGGGGAGCTATTTAGCTTGTCACACAGGTACTGTGTTGACGCTTGCTTGACAAAGATGTCAGCGCTGGTCTGGTAGGCAGCCTTCGATGGTCCCACCATGTTTTGCTCTCGTTCCACAATTGCTTGTCCCAAAAAATTCTGGAATATCTGATGTTTCAGCGCACCAGTGTATGCATAAACCATTCCGTAGATTTCAATGTTTAAAATCGACCTTCACCCCCTCCCATTCTTGAAAAAAAAAGTCATAATTCCTGATGAACAATTGTCTTTTAAACTCCATATTGCCCAACTACCAAAAAAACAAACTTAAATTGGAGTTTTACTTTAGAAATAAGGCTTGTTTCAATTGTCAAGCTAAGAAACAGCTTGTGGCTGCTACCTTTTTGCCTATATATGATTATGGAGATATTTTATATGTGAATGCTCAAAAATCACATCTTCATGTTTTAGATACAGTTTACCATGCTGCTTTACAGTTTGTAACAAAGAGCTCATTCCTCACACATCAGTGTACTGTATGAATTGTCAGGTCAGTCATCCCTGGACATAAGAAGACAGTCACATTGGTATTTGTTTGTTTACAAAGGCATCCTGGGCCAGCTACCAAATTTACTTAAGCACCTTGCTCGCTCAAGGGGGTCATTGCAATCTGAGAGCAAAAACCTGTATCTCGTATCATGTTCCTACTGTGAGAACTGAGTTTGGGAAACATGCCTTTAGCTATGTTGCTCCTTTCTCCTGGACCCTGCTACACAAAGATTTGAAATTACATTCCCTCATTAGGATGGATCATTTCAAAGAACAAATTGGACAACTGCTGGCAAAGGAGTGCTCATGTTTTTAAATGTGCCTTTATTTAAATTGCGAACCAATTTTATTTACTTCTCGTGTGACCGTATTGTCTTGTATTTTTTACTTGTGTTCGTTTGTGATTACTCTGGTTAAATAAAGGATAAATAAAAAATAAATAAAAATGAAAGCTATTTGCAGCATTGTAACGTCACCAGAATGGACAGACTGATTACCGTGCCGTGCACCACCTGGCCATATTCAGCTAACGCTACGATGGCAAACAGCTTTCAGAAAGCGTGCGCGATGGTTATGGTCATGTAAGGTTATCACACGTGGCATGGTTAATTCATTGGCAGAAAGGACAGCTAGACAGCTTTTGCGATTTATTCCAGTAACATCTTATAACTGTCTGTCTAACATTACCGGAGTTGCAGTGCATCTCTGAGGACGTCCAGTCTCACTGATGACTGTAGTCTCATAAGGTCATAAGGTTCCCTCACCCCTCAAAAAAGGTGCAATAACCTAGTGCTGACCCCAACAATTTTAATAACTTCCGCCCAATCTCTAACTTACCATTTCTCTCTAAGATACTTGAAAAAACAGTTGCAGCGCAGGTCCACGACAACAATCTTTTTGAAAAATGTCAGTTTCCGCTCCTCTTACAGTACAGAGACAGCCATGTTAAAAGTCACTAATGATCTGGCCTCTTAAGCATCCTCATCCTTCTTGATTTGACTGCAACTTTCGACACCATCTCACATCACATCCTCCTTGACAGATTAGCTTCCATCAGTATCACTGGCACCTCCCTCACCTGGTTCAGATCCTACCTCTCCGGCCGTACTCACTTTGTCCAACTCAAACACTTCAGTCCTTTCCACTCACTAGCGGTGTTCCCCAGGGCTCTGTCTTGGGCCCCCTCCTATTTATCATCTACCCCCTACCTCTCAGTCATATCTTCAGGAAATACGGCATCCATTTCACTGTTACGCAGATGACACCCAGCTCTATCTTTCCACCAAACCCACTTCCACTCTCCCCCCCACTTCCCTCTCCGACTGTTTACT
This sequence comes from Poromitra crassiceps, assembly GCF_964638095.1. Classification (NCBI taxonomy): domain Eukaryota; kingdom Metazoa; phylum Chordata; class Actinopteri; order Beryciformes; family Melamphaidae; genus Poromitra; species Poromitra crassiceps. Next base: position 104,969,019 of record NC_139623.1, read on the forward strand.
GGAAATCAAATCCTGGTTCTCATCTAACTTCCTCAAATTAAACAGTGATAAAACTGAGGTTCTTCTCGTTGACTCCAAGTCCACTCTGGCTAAACCTGACAATTTCTCTGTAACCATTGATAACTCCACAGTCCCCCCCCCCCTCTCCTCTCTAGAAGTTAAGAGTCTGCGTGTCATCCTCGACAGCACCCTATCTTTTGAAGCTCACATCAACAACATCACATCACAAATACAGATTCAGCAAGGCAGTGCGAGCTACTAAACAACAATATTCAGAGCGGCTCCACCAGCAAGCCTCAAACAAAGACTCTGCCTCTTTATGGAAAGGCCTTAAAGAGATCACCAAATTCAAGCCCTCTGCCCCACCAGCAACAGATGACCCCCACCTGGCAAACAGACTCAACGATTTCTATTGTCGCTTCGACAATCACCCCAGCCCCAACCCCTGCAGCTCACCTCAAATCCACCAGACACCCCCCACCCCCCCTCACTACTCCCCCTCCACCAAATCCTAGCCCCGCCCCACCCCCCTCCACCAAGTCCTCTCCCCCTCCCACCTCCTCCCCTCCCCACTCCTCTCGCACCCCAACCCCCCCTCACCCCCCCCCCTCCAACTACAGAGCAGGAGCCTCTGGACCTAGCCTGCCTGCTGCCCCCTCCACCCCACCGCCACCTCTATACATAATACATAATATCAGAGGTAAACATCATCTTCAAAAGGCTAAAGACTAGGAAACCGGCTGGTCCTGACGCCGTATCACCCTCTGCCCTGAAGCACTGTGCTGACCAGCTGGCTCCAGTATTCACAGACATTTTTAACTCCTCACTGGAGACCTGCCACGTACCAGCATGCTTCAAAACCTCAACCATAATCCCCCTCCCTAAAAAGGCAAGGCCCTCGGCACTTAAAGACTACAGAGCCATCGCCCTGACCTCTGTGGTCATGAAGTCCTTTGAGCGCCTTGTCCTGTCCTACCTCAAATCCATCACAGACCCACTCCTGGACCCCCTACAGTTTGCCTACAGAGCCAACAGGTCTGTATACGATGCAATAAAGATGGCCCTCCACCACATCCTCACAGACCTGAACCTATGCCAGGATCCTGTTCGTAGATTTCAGCTCGGCGTTTGACACTATCCTCCCAGCCCTGCTTCAGGAGAAACTCTCCCAGCTTGGCGTGCCCGACCCCATCTGCAGATGGACCACAGACTTCCTGACTGACAGGAAGCAGCACGTGAGGCTGGGTAAGCACATCACCGACTTTTGGTCCATCAGCACCGGCGCTGCCCAGGGCGGTGTCCTCTCTCCTTACTGTACACCAACAGCTGCACCTCCAGTCACCAGTCCGTCAAGCTCCTGAAGTTCGCAGACGATACCACCCTCATAGGGCTCATCACAGATGGAGATGAGTCGGAATACAGACAGGAAGTTGACCATCTGGTGACTTGGTGCAGTCAAAACAACCTGGTGTTAAATGCTCAAAAAACAATGGAGATGATTGTGGATTACAGGAGGAACAAAGCCCCACCTTCCCCCATCACCCTGGGTGACTCCCCATTCTACACTGTGGAGTCCTTCCGCTTCCTGGGGACCATCATCAGCCAGGACCTAAAATGGGAGCTGAACATCAGAGCTCTCACCAAGAAGGCACAGCAGAGGATGTACTTTGTGCGGCAGCTGAAGAAATTCAAAGAGCCAAAGGCCACGATGGTGCACTTCTACACCTCCATCGTTGAGTCCATCCTCACCTCCTCCATCACGTCTGGTATGCTGCTGCCACTCTCAAAGACATCAACAGACTTCAGCGCATCATCTGCTGCGCTGAGAAGATAATCGGATGCAACCTACCATCCCTCCAGGACCTGCATGCAGCCAGGACACTGAAGCGGTCTCGCAAGATCATGGCTGACCCCTCCCACCCTGGCCACAAACTCTTTAAGACACTCCCCCACGGCAAGAGACTGAGGTCTGCCAAGACCAGAACCACCCGCCACAAGACCAGCTTCTTCCCAACCGCCATCAGCCTCACCAACAAGGCCCGGAAACCCCTTCCGCCAAGGACCTCACCAACAACCCCCTCCCCCCACACACACACACACACACACACACACACACACACACACAAACTCACTACCTCCTCCTAAACTCAACTGAACTCCCCACACCCCCCCCACACCCCATAAAACTGGAACTCTTATCTAATTTAATGCCTGTTTAACTGGGACTGTAAATTCATGTAAATTCCCTGCACATTTAATGCCTATTTTAACTTAGCCTGTAAATTTCATGTACATTCAACTCTTATTTAACTCCGACTGTAAATTCATCTAAATCCACTGCCTATTTAACGTCTATTTAACTCAGTCTGTAAATCTCATGTAAATCCAACGTAAATTCATATTTATCATCCACAGAACACTTCACCACTCATGTACATATTGTATATATTTACTTGATTTGATTGCACTTGCAACTTTGTGATTGTCTTTAGTTATCTTCCTACTTCTTATCTCTGTATATTGATGTGATTCTGATTCTGATTCTGATAACTCGGTCTGCCTACTTCCACCTTCGCAATATTAACCGTCTCCGCCCGTCGCTTACACCCAACAGCACCGTCATTCTCATCCACACCCTGGTTACATCCCATATCGACTATTGCAATTCCATCCTCTTTGGTGTCTCCGTAAACTCCAACTGGTCGCCCGTATCATTACCAGAACTCCTTCCATTCACCATATCACTCCCGTTCTTCAACAACTCCATTGGCTTCCTGTTAAATACCGTATCGACTTCAAAATTCTGCTTCTCACCTTCAAGGCGCTTCACAATCTTGCACCTCCGAGTCCATACCTCTCTGAACTCCTTCACACCTACACTCCCTCTCGTGCTCTCCGATCCTCCTCTGCCTTCCAACTCACTGTACCCTCTACCCGCCTGACCCCTATGGGGTCTAGAGCCTTCAGTCACTCTGCCCCCCGTCTCTGGAACTCTCTCCCACAAGACATCCGAAACATTGACTCTCTCCAACTTCAAATGCTGTCTGAAAACGCACCTTTTTAAACTGGCCTATTCTGTCTGTGTGATAATTATTTTATCTAATTGTTGTTTTAAGTTATATTTTGGATTACTGGTGATTACCTTGATATTTGCTGCTTGTTTTTAACTGTGTTGTGTAAGGTGTCCTTGAGTGTTTTGAAAGGCGCCTATAAATAAAATGCATTATTATTATTATTATTATTATTATAAGGACAGGTGCGTAATGTAACGTTAGCCGCTCGTTAACAGCTGATGGTGGCTGCATGCTGAAACGTGTCCATTGTTTGTGCTCGATAGCTGACCAATTTAATTGTTAATTCCATCGCTCCACTGGTTGCTCCCCTTTCAGTCTAGATAGCCTGCTAACTGTGGTTAGCCTGTCTCTAGCCTGTGCGCTTCTAGAAAAGGTCCGTGTTGCAACTTGCTTCCGTGGCCTGTTCGTTCCGGATCGCTTTTCTTGTTATGAAATTGAATTTATCCTATTATTAACACCAGTGATTGTCCAACCAACGTGAATCTGGTCAACCAAGAGCACATCGACCAACCAATCGACCGAGAGGGGTCAGCCTTAGTGTTTATACAGTATGTCTGTCTGTCTGTGGACAGATTTTGCGAACACGTCAAAACCGTGCAAGATGAAGTCACAAAATTTTACATGTGTGGAGTTGGCATCAAAATTAAGTCTGTGGATACAGAGGATCATCACAGACAGTCGGACACACCAGATAGCGGTTTGAGCCACCTGTGGATGCTCAAACTGGACCAAGAAGCTATCAGAAGCAAGCCCTCTAATCTCGTTCAGTAAGCCAAGAAGCAAGCCTTTCCTCTCGTCTGTATCAGATTCACCTGCGGACCGTTCGCGCACCTCTTGGAACTGTGCCAAACTCCCGGATGCTCGTGAAACCTGGAACTGTGGCAATTTGCGGACTGTGTGAGTAACAGAGGTTACGAGCCTAACCCTAGATCTAGGAATATTTTCCCTTGGGCTCTCAAGAGTGAAGAGGACGTTTTTCTTTGGATAACAGGCCTGCAACCTTTTGTTTGGTTTTTATAGTGCCGGCTTAGTATTGCTGATGTGCTGAGGTGTGTGTGTGGGCCCACAAATATTAATATTTGAGTATTTAGTAACATTTGGTTTGGTAAAGTGTTTTTCACTTGAATCTATTATTTAATAGTTATATGCCATTTATGTTTATACAATAGGAAATGTTGTGGAAACTTACCTGAACTTACCTGTTTACCTGAAAAAGAGAGAAACTCAAATTGTTTGGAAACTCAAAGGTTTAATTAAACATTCTATTTTGTTTTACATTTCTATCCAACAAATCATTCACTAAATAATTGATTACTATTTTTCTAAACCTGAGTTGTGTGTTTTACTGAGTTTATGTTTCAACTTACCTGCTAAGAGGGAATATTTTCTATTAGAGAAACATATTAGATATATAGACATATTATTGGTGTAGTTATCCCTAATTAAAAGTGAAGATAAAGACAATTTCATTCCATGAGGATACATTATTTGGTTTAAAACTGATTGTGTGTGTTAGTTAAAATAAGTCCAAGATAATTAAAACTGAATTCATTCAGGGTTCATATAAATAGATATTTGCATATATAAAAATAACTCAAGGGCCCTGCCCTCTCTACTATGACTACGGGGTAGGAGCGCTACATATACATAAGAAAAAGGTCTGTGTTTTTTGGCTGAGTAGAGCGGGAGGGGGAGGGTGAGGAGTGGGGGGGGGGGGGGGTCGGGATGTGTGCTGCACAGCAGTAGTGCGGTGCTGCTGCAGAGAGAGACGAGAGAGAGAGCGCATAGGAACAGAATTGGCACCCAATGCCCAAAAGACGCACACTCTATCTCCATATACACTGCATCCACAACACGAGATCTCTGCCAAACACTTTTCTCCACTACTTTATAACGCACATGTCTCACTGTGAACTTCCCGATACATTCCGATGCATTCAGCCGATAACGTAGGGTGACAATGTGCCAAAAAGTGAGCGCTTGCCTTGTTACATCGCCCAAAAGTTGCCAGTCAAAATTGGTCACACTGACGTCAAACGGTGGAGTGACATTCAAGTCATATCTGACTAGTTTTCAATTTATTTCTGCCTACAAAAGTTGTGTCTCGAATATATAATGCAACACTTAACACTATCACCCTCTTGCATTTTCACATACAAGACAGACAGGTCGGGAGGAAAATAAACAATTCAAGCCATTTGCAGCACTTGAGGAAACGCTGGTGTCCGTGAGCTTGCTCGTTTAATTCATTGATACAATTAATTAATATGCTGTAATGTTAATAGCGGGCACTTATCACCCAATAGCCTAATGAAGTGATACTCAACTGGCGACCCGCGGGCCGCATGTGGCCCGCGATGGAATTGCACAATTCTTTTTTTTTTTTTTTTTTTTACAGTGCACCTGAACGCAACATGCAAGATACCCGCTGAATAAGTGTCCAAATGTTTGTGTAATTCTGGCCAATACTCACACTTCTGTTATAGCATTTCAGTCTGGAATATGGATCTATGGATCTATCTTTCAATAATCTATGATTTAGCTGCTAACTTGTCAAATACCACCGTCTGCTCGCTACCCAGGCACTTATGTATGTACTTAACCTAAGTAACTATCCGGTGTGCACAACATTGTCAGACTAAACTCCATCTGACATCTATAATCCGCTACAGAAAAATGTATATTGATTGTTTATTAACTGGCCCCTGGCCTTCTATCATTTCACGAAAGTGGCCCCCGGGCAAAGCAAGTTGAGTATCCCTGGCCTAATGCATCATGTCCTTGCAAAGAAACGATTCAACTTTTACTTGTTTACTCACCAATTTGGCTCTCTTCCTAATAATCCAGCCACGTAACTACGTCCATTCATTAAATTATTAAATAATAGCACGGGGACATTAATGGTTTGTAAAAGTGCCATTTAACCAACCGGCCACTCACGGCATGTTCCAGAAAATGAGCTGGGAGCTGCTTAACTACAGCCGCTCTGCCAGCATTGTGGACCTTATACTAGAGGATGGGGAGGAAATGTTTGGTGCTCGCGGGAGCCCGCTCATAGCGGATAATTGTTGCTAAACATGCAGGCCGACCGGGTAGCATCTGGGAATGTTCAGGAATTCACTGCATGTTTAGAAATGGCTTAAGCAGCGGAGTCTGCCGTAGCCTGGGCGCTGCGTCTGATCTCCACGAAGCTTCCCCACACCGCAGACGCCATTCATCGTGTACATTCAATAAACTCTGTCATTCATTTCTGCACATTCGATCATCGTTGATCACCTGCTTATTGTAATAAATCTGTTAAACGTTCCTGGTTGATGGTGTGGTCCTAGCTAGTGAAGTGAATAGAACAAATTGTGGTACTTGTTCGTACAGAAACAAATACACAGACAAGTATAGATGCTATTGTTACAAACATGTCTGAGACTAATGGTGATTACCTGCTGATTGTTACTCATGATTTTTATACAAAGTTAAGTTATTTATTAAGTTATGCCTAACCATTAAGCCTTAGCTCCTAACAATACGGATAGCCCCTAGCCCCAATGTAACATTACATCTCTCCCTAGGTGTCTCCCTAGGTGAATTACTCCCTTATGTGTATGCAAGTTATTTTCCTAGGGGGTATAATATTATAATATATTATAATATAATAAATATTTATTAACTGATGATTCTATATCTCCTGCTGCTTGGTCTGATGTGACCCTCGGATCTTCGGCACGGTGCACTGGCGGTGACAGCTCCGTGGCTCGGATCCTTGGGTTGGATCAGCTCAAGCTTCGCCGTGGTGGTTTTGCAGTTCAGTAGACGTCTTGGAATCCCATCCCAAAACGTGATATAGTGTTGCGTGTAGATGGTCTGTTGTTGGATCCAGAAGTTGCCTCAAAGTCTCATGTCATGTGGTGTTGCATGTCACTCTCGTAGCATCCGCTACATTAGTTAACAAACAGTCTTAATCATTTGATGTACTGTCACACATAACCAGCTGTCCTCAATAAACTAGCTTTGCGTGTGACCACCATAATATCTCTGGTATCACCTCAGCTAAAGTTAACAGACTGCCTGCCTAGAACTCGCCATCTTTGGCTGCTGGGAGTCCTCTATGAATTTCCCTACAGCTGTGCAACAATATCTGACACTCGGGACAACTGTTGCCAAAAAACGTATTCTGAAGGAATGGAAGTCCTCCTCTTCCCCCTCTTCAGGTGTGGCTGATGGACATGCTCTCTGTTATACAGATGGAGAGACTCAGGTCCCTGAGAGCCAACTCGCTTAAAAGGTTCTTGATTATTTGGGACCCTTTTTTGGCCTACTTTGATGAGGTTAAGAATGAATAGTGTCTGAGGCTCTCCTGTGTGGTTTCTTGTGGACCCCTTGCGTGGGACCCCATGCACAATATCTATTACAGATAAAAGCACCTTACGTGGCTGGTAGCAACATGTAATGTTGAATGTTGATAATGTATGTTTTGTTTTATTTTATTTTATTTCCTGTGTCTGAGCCTGTTTATTTGACTTGTTTGTATAAAAATTGGGGGGGGGGGGGGGAATCAGACTGCCTGCCTTGCTTCTTGCAATCTGTCTCTTAGCGTGTCAATCAGTCTCAGGGGTGTCCACTCTCTCGTCTCCTTTGTTTATTTTTGATTATATTTTATGGACAACAGAAATCTTTACCTCAGATATGATGTCAGTACTTTCCCTGCAGCTCCCCGAAACGGTAACCCTCCAGTACTACAATAATATAAGCAAAATCCTAATAGACACTGAGAATATGAAGATGGATTTCTAAAAATTAAGGAAATGATCTCTGACTAACATCATGATTATAATTTCCTGTGTGAAGGATGTAGTGTAACACTGTCCAGTCCCACAGCACCTAGCTAGCTGTGCAGCAGCAACTATTGCTGTAGTTCAAATCAGGCGGTTGGAAGCCAGATTTAGAGGAATATCTCATTTTAAATGAACAGACTGAGCAGGTGTAACCATAAGGCTATTTTCCAAACTGCTCAGCCTCCTGGAAAGATCCATAATCACCAGACTAAGTACATTGCCACTGCCCAGGCTCAATGGACTTGACAAAAAAGGGAGACCACACGTTTCAAAGCAATGTAACACAATGTTTATTTTGGCTGGTATTGCCTTTTCAGAAGGTAGAAATATTTTCTCTTCCATTAGTCTTATCTAGTGTCCTCTAGAGAGCAGGGGTTCCCAACCTTTTTTGTGCCAAGGACCGGTAGATACATGGAAAAAAAGTCGCGGACCGGTTGTCAATGTTAATGGTTTTAGTTACATATATATTTTCCCACCAGGTGGCGACAAAGGGTAAATAACAGCCTTTTGTGTTGTACTGTATGTAGCCTATACAGTATTTATGTTTTTGTTTGAACTACAAACATAAATAAACGTCAACTTGAAACTATGTTTCAACTACCATACACAGCCTATAATATTATAGCCTATGTTTATTAAAAGAAAATCTCTCAAAAATCTGAGGGGGCAATTTACATTGGGCATGACGCTTCTGGTTGAAGTTACTACAGTCCTGGAATAATCAGGATAAGCACATCATTCACCAATGTATTGTCAGTAAGAATAGATTCACTCTACTGTACTGTACTGTAGGTTAGCTGTCTTTCAGGCGGGCCAGAAATGTGTAGTTAGAATTGCCCAAACTTAAATTCAGAACTAAAATATTCTCCAGCTAAAATATTTGTGTGATGTATTAATTAGCCACTGCAGTTACAAACACATTGTGATATGAACACAGGATGACAGCAAGCAAGTTCCAAGTAGTCTTTACGACAGTGATGTAAACACAACCACTAGCGCCTAAAGGAGTTGCAAAAGTCAAGTTTCAAATTCTACTGGTAGGAGGCGGAGCTTTAATGAAAACATTGATTTATGAATGTTTTGTTGTTCTGATAAGTTAAATGCTGTTTTGCTCTGTTCCCCCATGTATTAGCCGTGCGATCGAGTATCATATTTCTGCATATTCAACAAAACTATTATTTTATTCATTCATTAGTATCTATTAAAAAACAACAACAAAAACAACAAAACCTGGACATGGTCCAAATTCCATCTACCAAATTGAATATAATTTTATTTCAATCATGAGAGACCAGAGGGTAGAATTAACAAGCAAGCTTTATTCACAAATGGCATGGCGATTAGATCTATGGCATGAAATGGCATGGCAACTAATTCTATGGCATGGCAGCATGGCAACTAGTTCTTTGGCGTAATGACTCCGTGGTAAGATGCCTCTCTTCTTGAGGTGAGAGAGGAGGGCATCTGCTCGGACTAGGATAGAGAACCCCCCCCCCCCCCCCCCCCCCCCCCCCGTAGGGGATTCTTCGGGAGTCAAGACATTGGTGGTGGACTGGGGAGGTGGGTGGGGCGAAACACAGCTTCAGAGGATGGGATACGATCAGCCCAGGTACAGCGACCATAGAGGAGAAGGATCAGGGAAAGAGGACGATGACGCGCTGAGCATGGCTATAAGTACTGCCACGTCATAGCCTCGGCATTGACGTCATTACCGACATCATATTGGCAAGTTGAGGGGCTGATTGGCTGTTGAGGATGGGGTGATGAGTCACACGTCACAGCGGACGTCACACTAAGATTACGCTTGACGTCACACTAGGATTACGCTTGATTTAGGCTGGGAGCTGATGCCTATTGAGATATGATATGAGGTAGCATGTCTGGTCTTCATCTTGAAACTAGGTCGTAGGGGTGGGCGATATGACGATCTTAGATCGTTCACGATCAGAATGGCTCCACGATCTGCCTTTCCAGACAGATCATTAGAATCGCGCTACATGCAGTGCACATTCTATCAGTTGCATTTCTATGTGTGAAAGACGCTTCCCAAGTTTTCCTCCCCTCCCCCTTTTCACTTTGCAAAGTGCAGCAGCATGACAACACGGAGCGGAGGGGTAGTTGGTTTGACACACACACACACTTAACCAGGGCTTGCCTTGACAAGGACCTCGCGTCATCCCAGGGACGTTAAAAATAGCGTTAATTAATTTGGGGACGGAGCCGGACGATAGCCTAAACACACACTCTGCTCGTTACAATGAACAGCGTTAAAAATGACATGCCACACACACACACACGCACACTAAACAGACATGCGGGCACTGGCAGAGAGACAAACAGGCAGATAGAGCGGAAGTGTCTGAATCTCGGCTGCTCTTTTTGATAGTTTGAGTTTCATTTGCTTCAGTCGGACTTGGCAGTTATTTTAAATGCGAGGACACATATTTGCTCCTAATCTGCCCTCATCCTGCTGCCTCGTATTCTCAGGAGAGCGCGTTTCTGCTCCACCTTATTTCTATGGAGGGTGGATCGTGCCTAAATCAAATACAATACACACATTGAAATACTATGCACACATTGAAATACAATACACATATTGGAAATACAATACATATATTGAAAATACAATACACATCTGAAGAATACAATACATGTGTAACAATAAATACAATACCGAAATGCTTAAATACAATACACATATTGAAAATACAATACACATCTCGAAAATTCCTTTTCAATATGTGTATTGTATTTCAATGTGTGTATTGTATTTGATTATGGCACGAATCACCCATGCCAAAATTCAATACAATACACACATTGAAATACAATACACATATTGAAAAGGCAATACACATATCGAAATACAATACACATATCGAAAATACAATACAGTTCTTGTATTTTCGAGATGTGTATTGTATTTTCAATATGTGTATTGTATTTAAGCATTTCGGTATTGTATTTATTGTTACACATGTATTGTATTCTTCAGATGTGTATTGTATTTTCAATATATGTATTGTATTTCCAATATGTGTATTGTATTTCAATGTGTGCATAGTATTTCAATGCGTGTATTGTATTTGATTTAGGCACGATCCACCCTCCATAATTTTCTCCCCCCCTCGCCTCTCTCTCACTAGCTCAACGCTGTGTGTGTGTGTGTGTGTGTGTGTGTGTGTGTGTTGAGCCGCATGTCTCTGCTCTGTCCCCACGCTCTATCTGTCGGTCTCTCTCTCTCTCCATTAAATTAGCAAATTGACAAATGACAATCACGCAACTCAATCGCAGATAGCCAATATATTCGTCCCTTCGCCCAAACCTACTGTATAAATAACAGTGAACCAAGACATAGATAAATAAGATAGATAGATAAAAACCAATATAAAAAAGACGTGATAAGATCGTGGATCGTGATCCTGCCTGAAAAAATCGTGATATGATATTTTTGCCATATCGCCCACCCCTACTAGGTCGAGACCAACATAACGATGTGATACCAAACACTACAATACCTGATACCTGATATCCTTTAACTTGTCCTTCTGCATCAATCATTTTGCCCTTGTTCAAGGGGATGCAAGCTCAATTAAGTCATTTTTCCGGAGAAAGAAATTGCATGCGGTGCATTTTAAATTAAAATCCTTGTATTCAGTATCCAGTACCTTTCAGGAAAACTCATTTGATGCACTCTTGAGAAACATCTACACTCTTAAAATAGGGATGAGGGTCATCATGTCCACCATTGTCACAACATGATTCATGAAGGGATGGATTTTTAAAAGCAGGACAGACAGGTAGAGTTTTTTGCATCTTAAGAGCCTGCATTCTGTTCTCTTATTCACACTTCATCAAGCCACTCAGTCTGCACCAGGCAAATGGCAGGCACTAGTCGCTTATTGAATTGAAGTGTTTAGGAGCATCTTTTCGCTCTCAAGTTCTGATTTGTTCTTTCCTGAGCACGGAGAATTACTTAATTTGTCTCAATTAGGGTGGATAGCATACTCTTTTATTGTGCAGCCTCACTTTGTCATTTAGGCCAATACAACTGCTGTGTTTCTACATAAACATCTTTGTCTAGTGCAAGTCTTGCTCCCTCTGTTTCCCTCATACATTCAGTCTCTCAATTAAATTCAACCAGTCATTCAAATTATGATTTCATATAATTTTGTTTTAAACTGTGACTACTTCACTCTTTATTAGTAGTTATTCTGTGAAGTCCACATACTGTAATTTCCTTCTACAATTACAGGATAATGTCTATTAGAATACAACTAAACAAAATCCACTGGAATTTTTCTGTTTGCATAACTTTGATGGATGGGAGCTAGCCTGGTAAAGCCATACTGATCACTTGAACTCAAATTCTGTTGTTCTGCGCAGAAACAACAGCATGTGAGTTCACAGGATCACTATGGTTTTACCAAACTAGATGGGAGCAATGAAGGTATAATGTGATTTGCTCTGAGCCTTCTGTTTACTGTACATTTTTATGAGTAACTAGAAATAGTCCCCACCCCACCCCATCATTTGACAACCATACTTTTATTTATTTTTATTTAACCTTTATTTATACAGGGGTAAGAAAATGAGAGCACGGTCTCATTTTCAAGGGAGCCCTGTTAACTTTGATCAATTCCTTCCTCCTTCAAAGCGTGATACCGGACCACTTGAAATATCTTGTTTATTTGTCTCTGGGAGCAATGCTAAATCACAGTTATTAAATCAAATAATGTGGTTAAGACCACAATACATTTTTAAAAATGTCAATTAATGAATTAATCTATAAGTCAAGTCAAGGTTATTAGGCTATATCCCTTCATCACATGTTCAGTGCTGCACATCCTTGTTTGCTGGCATCTGAATTGAGGATGATTTTCACATAACAAAATGTTAGCGTCTGAAGTCTGGAACCATCTACTGCTGTTTGGTGTTTATGCCTCAGAGCTGCTGAAGCAGTTGAACACTGAAAATAATTGGAATGTTCTGGGATTCACAGCTCATCACAAGCCTCACACAGGTTACACTCCCAGCAGGGAGAGGTGAGATGAAGCCAGAGAGAATAATTGACAAAGGGAGAGCCAGAAAGACAAGTAATTAAAGCATTAATCAAATCTCGGACAAATCATTACAGAGAGTGAAGGAGTTCAGAGGAGCCACACTAATGGCTATGCAGCCACCAGCAAGCGGTCTGTATCATTGTGGAAACTCCTGTGTGTGTCCTGACCTAGCTTTTCCTAACCAAGTCTGTTTTTTTTCTTCCTTTAATATAGCTGCAGGTTGCTTCAGGAAGTGAGAAGCTTAGGTTGGGGGTTGAAAAAGCCTACTGCTGTGCTGTGACTTCATCTTGTTTCAGTATAAAATACCACACACTAGCCAAGGGCAGAAATAACTAGTGTTTACTCATGTTACTTGCGTGCACTTTATTTTGTAATTTCAAATTTTTCCAACTGAAAGAGTGTGTTGTTTGAACTTTGAATTATCTTTTCTAAAAAGTAACTCAGTGACTTTTACTCCCAAGTGCATTCTAAATTAGATAGCCTAATTTATTTAAGTAGATTTCTACACTGGTGCTTTTACATAAGTAAAATGTCAGCAAAGTAACAATGCTTCTACTTCAGTAAGACATTCTAGTACTCTTTCCACCCCTGACACTAGCAAATCAGAACATCACTCCTGCTGTAGCCTCATCTATCCTACAGCACCACACATGAACATATAGGGCCCTATCTAGGTACAGGTGCTATCCGCTTTTTGCGCTTGCGCACCTGTTTGTGTGCCTTAACGCCTGCCTTATGCTATCGTCCCTGCAGAGATGATAGCAGTCCGCCTCATGCAAGTGTCCAGGTGTTATGCCGAGTTTTACACCCCCGCCGCCAAACGCATCCCCACCTCACGGGAGAATATTGTAATGATTTATACAGAAACGTAACTGTTTAAAAATTATTAGGGATGCACCATATGGATTTTTTTCAACCGATACAATAATCGATAAATATCTGCTTCTCCTGGCCGATAACCGATACGATAACCGATAATATTATAATAAAAAAAAAATATATATATATATATATATATATTTAGTTTTTAACCTGTATTTTATGCACACCTGGGGTTAAAAAAAAGGCAGATGTAGTGAGCATAGCTCTGACCTAACCAAATCTTACTGACATCACTGTGAACACAAAACAAAGAAAACTTCTGATATAATATGATTGTTTTAATAAAGTGTATCACTCAATTATAGTCAATACAAAAATAAAGGCTTTTATAGAACGGAAAGCCAATGACTGCTTAGTCTGCAGATAAAACACAATGACAAAAGGCATAGTAATTTAGACTCTTATTGTCATGTTACTGATCTGTTCGAATTTTGCATTGGTGCCAGTTCTCAGTGAATGGTAGCCTGGGCCCAATGAATGGAGCAGGCACTATAAACCATATGTGTCGTTTCACTTTTTACTGAAAAATGCTGCCACCAGATTAAAAAAAAGACACTATGTGATGTTGACTGATGCTTTTTATGTAGCCTAATGTGCGCGGCTGTACCTTTGTTTTCCTTATTATTGGCTCTGTTGGCTCTGTCCAGCAGTTGCAGTAGCTAGCTCAACTCCAAAGTCCCTTTGGTTAGTGGGACTCCCGGCTAGCGCGTTAGCTTAACGTTAGCGTGTTGTTTTTTGGAGTTAAATACACAATCCCTGCATGTTTCATTTTGGGTAAAGGGGTTTCCATTAGTTTCTATATGTTTGTGCCAGCTCTGTGAGTATGAAGTACTTTTGATGTGCTGTTTGATTACAAGCAGTTTGTCTGCCAAGTGGGCGAGCCGGAAGTCTAGGCCGCGCCACGAGCTAAAGGGCTCGTTATACTCAAGCAAGGCTCCGCGAGGCGGAGCTCCACGAGTCACGTGCGGGACTCGCGCTGGAGCAAATGCACAGCCCGTGAAAAGTCGCCCGTGAAACGCTAGTATGTGCAGTACTGAGTGCGCTTTCACTCTCAAACGACCGTATATCAGCACATGAATGAATCACCAAACTTGTTTTTACTGAATAGCCGTTTCAGTTCTCAGCCCCTACTCTGAGCTGCTTTTAATCTCTCTCAACCATGCTCTCAACACAACACATTTACTTGTTGAAATGACTAAAAACGAACAGTTGCAAATCAAAGTTTAGCCTACCACATGGGTCAAGAAATGTGGTGAAAACACAGCTCAGTGTTCAGGGCTCAGTGGCTCAAAAGCGTCCATGTTTGGAGAGAAGCCGTGCGGGGGTCGCGCTATGAGAAAAATCTTCAGGTACGCGGTGGGCGGCCTACGGGGGTTGCGCCCAACATATTGACGTCATTTGACGCTCGCGCCCCTCGCTCCTCCCCCGCGCCCTTCGCGGCACAACGAGTATAAAACAAGCTTAACACTAAGGCGTAAACAACAAACAAATCCGCTGCATCATCGCCAGCTTTGGTTTAACGTAATGCCAGCTTAGACATTTCCCCTCCTCTCGGTATTGGAATTGCAGTCCCAATAAAAAAAAAAATATATATGATTAAAATGTGTTTTATATGTTTTAAACTGCGATATTTAGGGTTTATGAGCAAAGCAAAGAGGGTGGAGATGTTATTTTTGATGTTTGGTTTATAATAATTAATAATAATTATAAGATAATAAAATCTAATAATAAGCTCAGTGTTTCTGCCTGTTACTGTCTGTTGTAGTGTAAAACGACCTAAAGGGAGAGAAGGTGGTGACATGAAAGTGAGTGGGAAAAGGAGAAAATACTATACACAACAGTATAATCCTAATGTTAATTTAAAATGAGATATTCCTCTAAATATGGCTAAAAAACATCCAAACGTCCAAATAACATCCACATTTCTTTCGGGGGCACCCTTGCGGGTGCCGCCGAAAGTCCCTTCCTTGCAGCACCCCCTGCTTAAAATGACTTCCAGCGGCCCTGCTGGCATGGCAAATTTGTGCGTAATGACGTATCCAAAAGGAATTCCTCTGCGCTGCGCAGGAGATTATGGTGCGCTCAAGCGCAAGGGTATTTTTTGCGCTTAAGAGGTGATTTTCAAAGCTCTTAGCGCAAAGTAATTGTGCGCATGCTGACGATAGGAGAATGCCATCTGTGTCACGGACACGCCTGGTTTGGCCTGTGGCACGCCCATGCATGTCCAGTATAATTATAACAGGCATAGAGGTAATAGTGCGGCAGGGAGAATACAAATGTGCTTGTGCACGCCCCCAATTTGCATTGTGCGCGGCGTTAAACAAGTGCAAAACAAGTGTAAACGCTAAATTACCGCTTTTGTGGCGATAGGGCCCTATAGTCTGTTAGATGTCTGCACTTAAAACTGTAGAAACAACCTCACCCACATGATACAGTAACTTGCCAGAGGCACTAAATTAAATCTACCAAGCCAGACAGTCAGCGAAACTAGAGATAAAGAATATGTCCCTCAAGCTAGAGCCAAATAAAACAGTGATACAGTGATTCGATTTGCTAATGATTACTCCTCGTCTCCTCGACTCCCGTGAGTTGCGCCTCTTCCTCGACTCCTTGGTCAAAGGTCACAGAGGAAACGAGGAGGAGATGCGAGGAGGCAAGTAAACCTGGCTTGTCAATTGGAACATCCTCACACACGCCATATTGAACTGACGTGTGAAGCGTTGGGTTGAGGCTCCTCCCACGCAGGATGACAGCTGTCTAAATTATTCTAAGGCTAATGTTTTATCCATATAAAAATGTTTAACAGAGTTCAGATTAATGTTTAATTAATCTAATTTGTTAAATCCACAATAACAGCTTGGTATGACTCACAATACATGTTTAGGGAACCAACAGGGTTATCACAAATACCACCATCTGGGGTAACACCTTATTTACACCAGGTAAATCAGAACTGGGATTCGGGTTCTGGGCTCAGAGGGGATTACAGAAAATCTCAGACCTTTATAGAGATAACAGCCTTATGTCCTTTGAAACTCTTAAAGAAAAATGTGGGATCCCTCAAACTCACTTGCTCAAATATTTTCAAATCCGTTGTGTTAGTGACTGTGTTGTGTTAGTGACTGTGTTGTGTTAGTGACTGTGGAAAATAGGAAGTGCTCTGAGAACGCATTCTTTGGCGTCAGTATTTTTTATGGGGGCGGAGGTGGGCCGTGAAAAGTTTTGAGATTTTCAAGTGGGCCCTGAGCTGGAAAAAGTTGGGAACCGCTGAGATAGAGGATCTTCAGACAGATGTAGAGTATTACAGAGCTGGAATGGGAAGAGGCTTGTTATGAAGCACAAACATCCGTATTAATAGTAGATTTAAATTGATCCAATATAATTGACTTATGAGAATGTATGTAATGTCTGAAAAATGATATAAATTCAATCATAATATTTCAGACAGTTGTATAAAATGTAGAACAGAGAAAGGAAACCAATTTCATTGCATGTGGAACTGTAACCACATACAAGACTAGGAGGAATAGGAAGGAAAGGAATAATCAACTCAATTTACACCATCATTCACAAAGAAATCCCTGTACGCCCAGAGATTTCTAGTCTTCATCTTGTTCCAGAAACTTTGGCCCTAAAAGTGGGTGGAGGAGGATTTTGAAAATTCACAGTGAAGTGTGAATGCATGAATGCGTGGCAGTGGGGTGTGAATGAATGAATGCGTGGCAGTGGGGTGTGAATGAATGAATGCGTGGCAGTGGGGTGTGAATGCATGAATGCATCGCAGTAGGGTATGAATGCGTGGCAGTGGGGTGTGAATGCATGAATGCGTGGCAGTAGGGTGTGAATGCATGAATACGTGGCAGTGGGGTGTGAATGCATGAATGCGTGGCAGTGGGGTGTGAATGCATGAATGCGTGGCAGTGGGGTGTGAATGCATGAATGCGTGCCAGTGAGGTGTGAATGCATGAATGCGTGCCAGTGAGGTGTGAATGCGTGGCAGTGAGGTGTGAATGTGTGGCAGTGAGGTGTGAATGCGTGGCAGTGAGGTGTGAATGCATGAATGAGTGGCAGTGGGGTGTGAATGTGTGGCAGTGGGGTGTGAATGTGTGGCAGTGAGGTGTGAATGCATGAATGTGTGGCAGTGGGGTGTGAATGCATGAATGCGTGGCAGTGAGGTGTGAATGCATGAATGCGTGGCAGTGGGGTGTGAATGCATGAATGCGTGCCAGTGAGGTGTGAATGCATGAATGCGTGCCAGTGAGGTGTGAATGTGTGGCAGTGAGGTGTGAATGTGTGGCAGTGAGGTGTGAATGCGTGCCAGTGAGGTGTGAATGTGTGGCAGTGAGGTGTGAATGCGTGGCAGTGAGGTGTGAATGCATGAATGAGTGGCAGTGGGGTGTGAATGTGTGGCAGTGGGGTGTGAATGTGTGGCAGTGAGGTGTGAATGCATGAATGAGTGGCAATGGGGTGTGAATGCGTGGATGCATGTGTGTACGAGGTCACAGCTATTGCGAATTTGCGCTTGTTTTAAAAGGCACTTATCTTTGCATGGCCGTATGTATGTGCCGGGTGTACTTTATTCCACAGTGTTTCAGAACATTTCGAATGTTACTAATGAGAACATAGCGTTTTCAATCTCATAAATCACAAAGCCATAGTTACGTGACAGAGCACCATATCTTTTGTTTTAAATTAGCCTGGAAGATGACAGCACTGCTCAAATTATACAAGGGCATAATGTTGTGTCTATGCATGGCAGTTTTTTTTTAAATTGGAAAGCTTTTGTGTAACTAGGTCATCATAACCTGTTTTCTCATGAATATTCTTCAGATCATGCAACATGCTGTTTTATTAAGTGTATTGAAAATGCTTCACCAAGCCTATTTCAGTGACACCAACAGTCTTCATTGTGGTTGTGCAACATCAGTAATGTGTCCTATTCTTTGCCTGTTTGATTGGCAAGTGTTTATAATTAGGCTAATTTTGAACATAATTTACATGGGATAATACATTGTCCAGTCGCTCCCACACTTAACTAATTAGCAAGCAAACAATAACCACAGCGTTTGTATAGACAGTGGTGCAGGAATGGATTTATCATCCATCGCTGTTTACCTGTTTGAAATAGAATGGAAATATTTCTTTGTTTGCCAAACTGCTGAGGGATAATGATGACTGATCTTGGTAACACAGTACTCGACAAACTCTCCCTCTTATGGAAAGGGAAGTTATGGAAAGTAATAATAGGCCTCCAGTATTTTCACTGTAATGTCGCCGCTGTTAATAGAGTACGGCGGAAAGGACATATTTTTAGGCCAAGCAGAAGTAATGCACTTCAGGTTCCCTCGCCTGAAAGTCAAAGGGACCTTTTGGATGGGGATTTTGGTTAAATGCCTGAAATAAGGTCTGTAGTTAACAAAGGTTTATGAAACACGAGGCAGCGGACGTCGTGTTCAGCAAGATAATCTTCACAATGAGGACCACTTTTATGACTTTTGAAGCGTTTTCTGAAAATCGCGATTTAAAAAAAGTCGCATTTAGCCTACACTTCAAAAGTCATAAAAGTGGTCCTTTGTGAAGATGATCTTGCTGAACACAAAGTTGACCGTTTCATAAACTTTTGTTAACCACAGACCTTATTTCAGGCATTTAACCGAAAACCCCATAAAAAAGTCCCTTTTGATTTTGAGACGAGGGAACAGGAAGTGCTAACATCCGGGTCTTAAGCAGGTTTTAGGACTCATTCCTGCGGTCTTCTATAGACCCAATCACCGTGATGTTGCGTTAACAACAAAAGTCACTTCCGCTGACTGATATAAATTTTTTAATTTGTGGAGATATCACCAACTTGTTTATTGTTTATTTCTGTTATCATTTTCAGTCATAACTGTAACGTTAAAGATATATACACAGTTAAACACGGTGCAGTCCGACCTATCTGACATTAGGTTGTGCTTATTTTATGTACTGTATTGATATACTAAATCTACCCAACACTGACATCTCGCCACCGGGGTCGGACTAGCTGCTAGTTTTGGGTGAACTCAAGCTGTAATTGTTTGTATTCTGTGGCCCAACAGGTAAATTAGCTCTCCAAACTAACGTTAGTGAAAGTGTTGTTAATTAATTACATTATGAATACATCAAACCTGCATTTTAGACCATTTTCTCTTGATCTCAGTTGTTCCCTGCCCCGTTTGCTCTGCTCCATCAAATTGTCTGTACATGATGCTGGCGTTGTCTACCTGGACGTTATTGTAAACAACATTGTGATTCAGTCTATTAGACAAGTTATTGTGTCTTACTGTTAATTTGACTATTGTTTCATCCATCGTGATAATTGTAAAATGGTCGACTCAGACTAATTGCATAATGATTATGTAGGGATGCAATTTTTTATCAATTTCCTTAATCAATTAATTGGTCATGTTAATGATCAATTAATCGATTACCTTATTTCTTCTAATATCCGCCAGGTCTCCAACTGCCGCCGGGTCTCCTTTAACTGCTGGGGGTCTGAGTCGATTTAGCAAAATAAGCGCCGGTCTCTAATAACCGCCGGGGCATTTATTAGAATAAATACAGTGTTTTATTTTATTTTCATTACGGTATGTTTTTGTGTTGCCTGACTGAATTCAGTTACTTATGGTAATGACATTAGCGGAAGTCAGGCATCTTACGTACCTATTATTATACATACATGCTTTCTACCCCCTGTCAGAAAATGTTATGCTTTGTTTATAAATAACCGACATGTTTCAAGTATGCATACCGCATTGTTTGATGCTACGGATTGTTACGGCGGGAGTACGTGTTATATGGAGACACTGTCTGGACACAGTGGTGGACAAGTTATGTTAACACCTTAAGTGCCATAGCCGAAATAATTCGTCTTACATAATCCAACGCTTAAGTGCCAGAGCCGAGTTTACTCGTCTTACATAAACATTTTTTTTTTTTGACGGTGGGACATCAATCAACAACTTTTACATCTTCGAGATCACTATTGGAGCAAGATAATGTGTATAATCTATTTTACCGACCCACTAAGTGTTGACAGTGCTCCCCCAGACGACCGAAATCAAAGAAAAAACTGCCGCGGGACCAAGCCGTTCAAGGAAATGCCGTGGCGATTTTACAGTAATCCATTCAAGACTTGTCTTGCCTGAGAGCGGCCGCGCACCGGCAGCAGCACACAGAGAGCGGAGAGCGATTTGCAAAATAGATCATAGGTGAAACACACTTTGAAACACCTCAGAAAGGCCAGAATCAACATCTGCCCATCGCCCACGCATTCCCCGGCCCATCTTGACTCGCACAAGGAGCGTCCGCACGCAGGCAAGCAGGCAGGCAGGCACACAGGCAGGCAGCAGCAAAAGCGCTTCTGACACGCCCGCTGTACAGCCAGGAGGAAGGAGGAGAAGACACACGGAGGGAGGAGTTTGAATGAGAGGGGTGTTTCCTGTTGTTATGGAGGAAATTACTGTTCAAAACTATTGTTTAGAATGTCTGACGGTCTTACTGATGCCAAAAATGAATGGTTAAAGTGACTGTTTCACAAAAAGCCATTTATCTCTGAATAAATTTCCAGACGCTGAAACCATGCTGTACTCAACGGCTAATATCTACATAACTACTAACTCTGCAAACTAACTCTTTTAGACAGAGAAAGCACACATTCTATTAGTTATTTTTAGATGATTGGTGTTCATGAATTCTTAACAAAAAAGAATCCTCGGCTGTTCTAAAATGAGCCAGAATCGTCAAAAACACCCCTGGCACAACTTACCTACAGGAATGAAAACATGGCTGGCATTCAATGTGTTAACGTGAAATTGAAATGGTCTTTTCCTGTGCCAACATGTTAAGACAGAGATAATTTCACCAACATTCAGTATTAAAAATGTAAAAAAAAAAAAAAAACTGACAAAAAAATAAATAGACCAGGTCAGGGTACTCAAGTATAACCCATTTTCAATGGTTTTAAATGGAAAAAACGAAATGGGGGAATCAGTTTTTTTGTTTTTGTTTTTCCGTTTCAGCTTTTTTCATTTTTCTGTCCCCCCCCCCCCGTCCCCCCCCTGTTTTTGTTTTTTTGTTTTCTTGTTTCTCTGTTTTAAATTTTAAAACGGAAAAACGTTTTTAGTAAAAAAAAAAAAAAAAGCTAAATTCATGACAGGCTACTTAAAAACGGGCAGCGGGCCGCAGTTGGCCCGCGGGACGTAGTTTGGCCACCCCACTGGCCTATACCTAGCCTCTTGTGGTGCCTCCCCTCCCTACCGTGAGATAAGTCTGGCAGCGCAGGTCTCCATTGTGGAATTACGATGGGCAGCGCTTGGTGGCAGTGCCCTTGGAAAATAGTTTCCAACAATCCAACTTGTCATTTTCAGCGTGTAGCATGAGCTAGCATGTAGATTTCTGTCGTTAGCTTGCTAGCTAGTTAGCGTTGTTGTTTTCACTGAGGCGGCAGGGCACTATTTACAGCGACACACTTACAGCTTGTAATAAGCGGGGAGGAGACATCCGGCAATGACTGAAACAGTCGCTCCAATGAGGAGCAGCTGTAGAGCAGGGGAGGGCTTATCCCAGTTGCCTGTTTCCGTGCCGCCAGACTCCTCTCCCGGAAGGGAGGGGAGGCTGCACAGCGAGACTAGGCACTTCCCAACTTGGCCTGGCCTTCAACTTGGCGTCTTAGAGCAACTTATAGCTGGCGCTTCCCAACTTGGGCCCAATCCCAATTCTTTTTTTTACCCCTACCCCTTGTTTTTGGGTGTCCCTCACTTTGGCCCTTGCCCTTCAAAACGGAGCCACAAGGGGTAGGGATGGAAAACAATCGGCTAGGAAATGGGACACCACTCATTACCTCATCATTTTGCCCAACTGTGATGATAAAGCTATTTCTGGTTCAAACAGATTGATTGAAGTCTGCAGATTCTCATAGATACACTATTTTGTCATAATATTGCATATGACCAGAAATTAATTAATTCAGTGTTTGATAACTTATTAATATTTAAATTATACTATTTTATTAGTTGACTGGTTTGCTCAGGAGTCACTGGAAAACATGATTATAACATTATAGGCTAGCCTATATAGGATAGTATAGTCTATTCAAATTGATTGAGTTGATATTGTAGCTACATAATATTCTGTTTTTTTACATTTTATTCTGGCGATTGGGTTGCTTCATAATTGGGACATGTAACTATCCCATGTGGTTTTCGCTGGGTCGGGTGTCTATTTTATAGCTCCATAGTCACGTTTCAGTGTTAAAGCTTTTTACACGGCTCTGCTTGCAGATAAATGCTGGCTGGTGCTTCTGTGATTCTGTTCCCAGCTTGGAAGTGGGCGCCCATACCGTCTATGTTAAAATAGTCGCAAAATACCTAAAAACTTACAAAAATAAGTGTAAATGAATGTCTTCCTTTAATGTCGATACAAAGGATCACTGGCTCGGAATGTTGAAACACGCATTTCAAAACTCGATATTTGCAAAGATTGCCGTCTCCCTTCCACAACCAGGAAACCAGTGCAGCGCCAAATGCGATACAATTCTTTTATGAAATGTTATCACAAACGAATTCTACACATCCAGAGCATCCAGAGTCCATGCAGCATCCATAGTGTGAGATCACCAGGACATAACTGTAAATCAAATCTCCCTCATTTCATGTAAAAAAAGAAGGTTGAATTCATTTATTTGTTTGTGTGAAATGACCTGCTGTAGTTTGTTCATTTGAAAATGGAAAATTAATAGGGTTTTTTCAAAATAACAAACAGTTTGGATTTAATGGGTCATTCACTCAAATGTGATGAAATACTGTAGCAGGACATGTTGGCTGTAGAGCTATAAGACTGAAATATAAGTAGGACTGAAATAAAAATGACAAGAAGTAGACTAAAATGTCCAGATCTGTTGAGTAAAACAAAATTTAAACAAAAAATGTATGCCATTACAGTGTTTCCCATACATAAAGGAATTTGTGGCGGGCCACCACAAAAGGATTTGGACCGCCACAAAAAGATGTTGACCAAAAAGATTTTTTTTTTTTTTACAGTGCACCTGAACGCAACATGCAAGATATCGGCTGAATAAGTGTCCAATAAATGTTCATGTCATTCTGGCCAATACTTCTGTTAAAGCATTTCAGTCTGGAATATGGAATATCTTTCAATAATCTATGATTTAGCTGCTAAATTGTCAAATACCGCCATCTGCTCGCTACCCAGGCACTTATGTATGTACTTAACCTAACTAACTATCCGGTGTGCACAACACTGTCAGCCTAAACTCCGGCTGACACCCCAAAAACCTACAATCTGCTACAGAAAAATGTATATTGTTTGTTTATTAACTGGCCCCTCGCCTTCTATCATTTCACGAAAGTGGCAAAGCAAGTTGAGTATCCCTGACCTATAGGGAGAAATGTAGTTTGTCATTGTAAACCCACAGCACAGTAATGATGACATGTTATTCATAGATCTAGCCTTTTAATTTTGCTCTTAAGCTTTCTCAAAGTACACCAAATTCATGCATTTTACTTTAAAATGTTTAAAAAAATCTCACGGGGGGCATGCCCCCGCACCCCCCTAGGGGGTCTGCGGTCCCCCACCACAAATACTCTAAATCCTGTGGGAAACACTGCATTATCAAAATGTTAGGTATAAATAAGTGTTCGTATAATTTAATGAACTCATTAATTCAAGTTAAAAGGCTGCATTAATATTATATCAGATACTAGACACAACCTTCCTGCCATTATCAGAGACCCAGAAACTGCCTCATCTTTTAAGTCTAGACTCCGACCGATTCAGTCTATGTGACAATCCTCTTTGTTAAAAGTGCTCTGTAAATAAACTTCACTTGAAACATTTACGTCAGTGGTTCTCAAACTTTTTTTTATTTTTTCAACGAATGTACTCCCTTTCACCAACACAAAACATTTTGGGATGGGGGAAAGGAAACCCATTATAAGTCATGTATTTGCATGTTATTTGTCAGAGTAAACATGAACATTAAATGGGTTGGTCAATTAATGTTATAAGTTTACACTTTAGTGAGAAACACTTGTGCGTCACTTGTGATTTTTGCCATTATAGGCAGGGAGGCAGCTTCAGTGACGGGGCTCTGTTCTTTGCTACGTTTGGATCTGGGTCATTGCATAAAAGAATGTTTCGCACAAGTAATTGGATCCAAAGGGTAGCTGGTCCAAAGCTTTCTCTCAGGGTGTTCCTTTATTTAGATTTAATAAATGTATTAAAGTGGCATTATTGTACAATTGTTCTTAACAAATATATTAAAAACAATAACAAAAATGTATTTTATTCTTTTTTTGTTTATTATTATTATTATATAATATATTATTATTTTTATGTTGTTGTTTTTTCTTCAGAGTACCCCCTGCAGTCCTTCAAAATACCCCTAGGGGTACTTTGGGGGGTGCTTTTACCTGTACCCCCATTTGAGAAACACTGATTTAGGGCCTGTGTCCATCTAGCGTCTTTTCATCAGCACCGGCGTCTTTTTTCAGTTGTTTCCAATGAGGAGCGAGCGTATGCGGGCGCACACAGACGTCTAGAGAAAGTGTGCTGCGTCCAGCGTCTATTTTCACAGCGCTCCGGCATTTCTGTGCGCCCGACTCCCAGCGCTTCCAGCTGAAAATATTTTAACTTTTCAGAAAGACGCTGGTGTCGGGTGCTCCTTTTCTGGCAACTAATCATGGAGAAACTATTGCAACAGAGACCGAAAGCAGGGCCGGTTCCAGAACAAGATGACTAGGGATGCATGCTAGATAGGAAGGGGTGCACTTTTTAATTATCTCAACCTTAAAAGGTTACATATAGGTGCCAAAAAGCCATAAATCCACATCAAAGAACAAAGAAAAACAACAACAATTATAATTCAAGTTTAAACAGAAAGGGTGCAGCTGCAGCATGGAGATTTCATTGTACCTTTGGTTAAGACCAAATAATATCTTTAAATGCTGTAAAGTGTTTTAGCAAAGAATATTGCAACATAAGTCTTTCAGAACATACAACACTCTACTAGGCTACATTATTTTTTATTATTATGACATAATAATTTAACAATAACAATAATTTATTTTTTATCCCCCCCCCCCACTCTTTTCAACTGAGCATGCAGACAATTAAAATAAGGGTGCAATGCGTGCTTTTGCACCCCTCTAAAACCGGGCCTGACAGGCTCAATTGTGGGAGCAGATTGGCTAGACTTTAATATTTCTGGTGAGTGTTGAGCTAAATCACTGTATATGTGTTGTTTGCTAATGTTAGCTGTCAGCTATCAAGCTACTACCGCACTGAACTAATGTTAGTTTCAGACTGCTTCCTTCCATATTGTGCGCTGAGATCAGCGCTCCCCAGCGTACTTCCAGCGTTTAGCGGTCGGAAAAAGACGCTAGATGGACACACGGCCTTAGGCAGCGCTTTAGATTACAGCCTGCAACGTACAGCGTAATTACTCCAGAGTACGGTGTAATCTTTTGTACTAACGGTGTACCAGTACAGTATGTACCAATACATATATGTAGACAGAGGAACAAGATGTGAAGTTATCGAAAGAAAGAATTTATACTATAGTTATTATTTACTAGTGGGTACCCATTCTAGTCTTGCAGCTATGTATCACGTATTGAGCAATAATCTGGAAGTTTAGGAGGAATTCATTGCGTCCCCTGTCTCAACTCTTTTCAATCTTTCTCTTCAACTCTCCACCTTCCCCCCTGACTGGAAAACAGCCATGGTCTTCCCCCTCTGGCTCTGATCCTAATTGCTACCGGCCAATCTTCATCTTGCCATGCCTCGCCAAAGTCATGGAGAAGCTGGTCCACAAACAGCTCAACCACTTCCTTACATCTAACCATATCCTATCAGACCTACAATCTGGCTTCCGATCCGGTCATGGATGTCTGACCGCCACCATGAAGGACCTCGACGATGTCACCACAGCTTTGGCCAGCAAGCAGGTCTGCTTAGCCACCTTTATTGATCTGGCTAAAGCCTTCGACTCTGTCGAACACAATACCCTGCTGCGTAGGCTCTCCAGCATCGGCTTGTCCCCCTCCTGCTGTGATTGGTTCGCGAGCTATCTCACTAACCGTATCCAGCAGGTGAAAACTGGGAACACTGTCTCCGATCCTCTTGCTGTCTTCAAAGGCGTGCCCCAGGGCTCTATCCTGGGCCCTACCTTATTTTCCATTTATATTAATGATGTTGCTAAAGCAGCGGGCAACTCCCGTATCCACCTCTACGCCGATGATACCATCCTGTATTCAGTTGGCCCCTCCCTCCAATCTGCAGCAACCACTCTCCAACAGAGCCTCACGGACGTAGAGAAATCCTTTCTCAATCTCCATCTCCGCCTTAACACCAAAAAGACCAAGTGTATGCTCTTCTCCCGAAATAAGGATGCCCCCAGCCCCCCCAAGATCATCTGTGCGGATGGCACACCCGAGGGCGTGGCCCTGGAATTTGTGGACTCCTACAAATACCTGGGCATCTGGCTGGACTCATCCCTTTCTTTCAGTACACACATCAACAACCTTCAGACTAAAATCAAAGCAAGATTAGCCTTCCTCTTCCGCAATAAATCCTCCTTTACTCACCCGGCCAAACACACCCTCGTCAAGATGACAATTCTCCCGATTCTGGACTACGGTGATATCATCTATAGAACAGCCTCAGCATCGGCCCTCAAAAAATTTGACACGCTCCACCACTCAGCTATCCACTTCGCCACCAACGCACCTACTGCACAGACTCTGGTTCACTGATTTTCACAGGATTTTGGCTTCATATACACATACAGGGAGGAGATAGGGACACTTTCTCCATGCTAGATACAAGCGCCCACAGCCCCCTCCCGAATCCCTTTGTTTTGAGAGTGAACAGCGCATGTGCACAGATCCTGGCTGCAGCAGCTGGTGGAAGCCCCCTCCTTCATGTGGGGCGGCGGCGCCCTCTAGTGGCCGGCCGCCATGTGTGGAGCATTGAGCATTGTCGTGCGTAGAGTCGTGCATAATGTGTCCTGGCGACATAGGGCGAACATAGGGCCCCTGGTGCATTACCGCACAGGGGCCAAAAATATTTGAGTTATTAAAAGGACATCTCATAGAATAGCCAAAATGCAGGCGCGCGGGAACCTATTTCCCACAAGGGGGGCTGAAGCATATACCCCGACCTGCGTGGCGCGCCTCGCCGCGCACTTTGTGCGTGCACGCACCTTGCACGTGCACGCACCTTGCGCGAGCATGCTGCGTGAAGTAGGTTGGCACTTGTATTGCACATTGTCTTAAAACTTGCATGGAATAGCCTAATATTACAGCACACTGGCTCTAAATAAATCTTGGTCAGCATAATTGTAACTAACAAACACAAACTGTAGGCCTATTAGCTATCATGCTTTATTCGATCTATCACAAACAGCCGGTTTGGAAAGAAAACATTCCCACTGAATCCCACACATCATGCATTAGCACTGAAAGGGAAAAAACGGTAGGCTATTCACTTTTCCACTTTTCTCCTTTAATTAGCGGGCATTTCAAACTGTCATTTTATAGAAAACCACACAGTTAAGTTCACATTTAGAACGCATTTGAAGAGAGAAGAGAATCCCCCGACAGTTGATATGAACCACAAACTATAGATTCAAAGTATTCACCTCTTTTATTTAACTCGGTCTCTTCAGTCAGCGGATTTACATTCTGAGTGTATCTTACTCCAGTTTCAAGTCTCTCTCTCTATCTCTCACACACTCTCTCTCTATCTCTCACACACACTCTCTCTCTATCTCACACACACTCTCTCTCTATCTCACACACACTCTCTCTCTATCTCTCACACACTCTCTCTCTATCTCTCACACACTCTCTCTCTATCTCTCACACACACTCTCTCTCTATCTCTCACACACTCTCTCTCTATCTCACACACACTCTCTCTCTATCTCTCACACACTCTCTCTCTATCTCACACACACTCTCTCTCATACATTCGATTCAAAGCTTTGTTGCGCTGTCCTCGGTGCTGAAGTTTCCCCAAACACTACAAACAAATAAAGTGGCTTTGGCAGTGACGCTGTCCGTGGTGCTGAAATCGATAGTCTGTAGTCGTCAACTTTAAAGCTGTTAGAATAGCGCAGCAGCAGTAGTATAGACGGGAGATCACCATGGGCGAATCATTTCAATTTCTGAAATAAAGAGAAGAACAAATGAACTATATAAAAAAATAATACTACAGCCGTTACCACTTGAAGCTGTCTATACTATTTACTATATCAGGGATAAAAAATATTCATTTTCTGACTGTGACGCATCAGGTAGCCTTTTCACAACAGTATGTTAGTAAACAGCAGCAGTGCTATTAGACAGTGTTATAATAACCACATCTTACCTGAATTTACAGGGCACCAAACGTGGCCTTGCGCTCTGGTGTGTTGCTTATGAAGCTCTTCACAAGGGAGGGTATATCCAGTCTGTCCAGAATGTTGGTGTGCACGTGTCATCGTCAGGGTTCGAGTTATAGTCAGATAGCTATGGGGTCCCCCTAAATCGGTGGTCCCCGGAGGGGGCCGGCGAAAAAAAATTGGGCCGTTTTTTCCTCAAATTGTGGCCGTTTGAAGCCAGATTTAGAGGAATATCTAATTTTAAATTAACATTCGGTTTAGACTGTTGTATGATGTTATTATTCAGTCTTACACTTGCATCTGATAAAATACAACAATTTAATTTTACAAATGAGACAAAATTGCTGAACCTAAATTAACATTTATTTAACTCTGTCTCTGCACTTATAAATCAAAAACTACAAAAATAAATACATAATGCTCATACATACATATACATAATGCAAATACAATTTGCTTTCCGAGCAGTTCTCTGCACTCAGCAAGAAACGCTATCTAAAAACAACAACAAGAAGAAAACAGATGAATGGGGCAGAAATCCCCTATGCTACCGTTGCATAGCAACAACAGACCGGAAGTTACCAGAGTAGGCTAACCTTACGAACAAACCCCTTGTGCACAGGTAATCAAGAACTTGTGAATGAAAAACAAATTGCAACAAACAGCAGCATATTTCAGCAGATACAGTAGCAGCATCTTGTTAGAACAAAAACAACTGTAGGCGTAATACTTACAAAATGAAACGTCTCAGTCTCCTCTCCTCTCAGCTGTGTCCACGACATCATCAGAGCATAACGTTAGCTTACCTACTAGCTAGTAGCAACCTAGCTGTTGCACTAACAGGTCGTTGTCCCTTGTCTGAAGCCGTTCTTTGTTTCTTTCTGAAACCGAAGCTATCCAGGCTTGTACACCCCGTTGGCAGCTTCAGCCTTTTCTTCAGTGGCATGATAACGCTATACTAAAGATTAATAAGATCTTGTTGGCTCAGGCGGCTGTTTACATCACGTGATGGCTGCATGTTGTGGCTTCTTCTCCCTGCAACTCGGTTGTAGTAGTAGAACACGCGCTCATGGGCGGCACATGGTGGCTTGGAGGTGAAATGCAGCCTATTTCACACAATTCAAACGGTTGTTTTGGGAAAACTGAAAACATGTTTCTTATTTAGCCTATTTATCTAGTTAACATAAATAATAATAATTCTTCCATAGAAAAATTTGTTATTTGGAACACAAAAAAGGAAAAAATAAATAAAAATAAAAAAGTTATATTTGTGGGGGTCCCACAGGTGTTCTGGACTATGGGGTCCCAGACTCTATCTATGGGGTCCAAGACCCCATAGGTCCCCCCATAACTCGAACCCTGGTCATCGTACTTCGCAGCCAGGTTTTCAGTCGTCTGAGGCCACAGAAGGATCTTTCTGATGAGGCAGCCAACACGGGTAGACACAAACAAAGTTCAGCAAATGTCTCAACCTCTTTAAACAGCCCCCTGGTTTGTGGATGCAACTTTGAAAGAAATACAGCAACCTCTTCGACTGAGCTGAAGGTTTGCTCCTTTGTCAGGTCACCCATAGGGCTTTCACACCGGCAGGGCTCCATGCCGGTTCCGGTTCCCGAACCCAAATTTGAACCGGTCGGCGCGTTCAGACCGAAAAAATAATTGGTTCGGAACCTGAAAAGTTGGTTCTCAGGGGAACCAAAAGATAGTTGTTTTTTCCTTGGGAACCGTGACATCATCAGTGGGCATGTCTTATTCTAGGCTGTGAAAACGAGCAGGAATGAGAAGAGGGCAGTGACAACATGGAGAAAAAGAATTTGCAGTGGTCTGCTGAGGAAACCAAATGTTTAGTGGTGATTTGGGCATCTACCAAATTTCAAGAAAAGCTAGAAAGCAGTACAAGAAAGAGCAAGTTGTATGCTGAACTTGCGGGAGAGATGGCCAAGGCTGGGTTCACTCGAATGCCAGACCAAATAATTAATCAACTTAAAAAACTGAAGAAGGACTACCGAATAATGTCCTCCCACTTTGGTTCCGCTTAAACTGGTGTGAACGCGGGCTGGTTTGCCAGAAAGCACCAAGGTTCTGAGACTCCAGAACGGAACCAGAGCCAGAACCAGAACCGTGTCTGTCTGAAAGTGGTACCAGTAGAGTCAGCTGCATCTGTAGGCGTGATCTGTCGATTTTTGGGGGGAGTTGAACATCATTCAGTCGCATCAAGTTTCGGTTGGCAGCATTGATCAAAGTGATTTCTCTCCTGGCAGCCACTCTCATTCCCTCTTGATCAAATCTTCGGGTTAGCTCTGTGTCAATTAAGTCCACGGCTTCAAAGAACTGGCGCCGGAGCAGAGGCGGAGCTTCCATTGAGATTTTAACATGAATCACTTCCTCTTTCAAACATAGTCTGTTTTAACACATTCTACACATAGCCTACTTATAAAACAGTTTATGCTTAGTTTTGTTGTTTGTTTTTTAATTTAAAACGTTTAATTTTTTTAAGTTCGCCAAGTGAAAATGCAGGGCTGGGGGGGGGGGGCTGCGTCAGGATGGTGCAGGGGCTGAAGCAGCCACCAGGGGGGGCTGCAGCCCTGGGAGCTCCCCACTTCCCGCCATTGCCAAAATGTGTGATTTTGTTAAAGATATACCTCAGAGATACAGTAGTTTGGGGGGATTTGACAGTTTCCCCCCACTTCAGACAGACCTTTTTATCTATCTGGTGAAGCCTAAATATGTCAAACAGCAATAACAGGCTATCTTGGCTCAATCGTTGAGTCTATGGGGATAAAACAACATAATCATGATCCCATAGACATCCAGGAATTGAGCGAGGGGGAGCTCCTTTTTCCAAGCTTTGGCTTGGGGGAGGCCCACAGTCTCAGACTTTGAAAACCCCTTTAACTACTTGGTACCTATTCTATTATTTCAGGCTATTCACCTTATGTTCCAACACAGGGTTACTTCCTATTGTGTTTACACTTCCTGTGACTAGTGAACGGGTAAAACAGACGGTGTTTTGAACAGGAAGTCTTAACACAACTGGGTCAAGTGGGCGGGGCTACATAAGGTGATGTATGACCCTAAAACTGAGCAAAATGTTTGACCTTTCAGGGAAGATGGAGTGATGACTTCTGCAGCACTTAGTTAATAAATCTATCTAAATGACCCTATTATACATAATTATAATTAGCAGACCCACCTGAATGTCAAGTCAGCTGTAAGGCAAATCTAGTCCAGCGTTTCTACAGCTGGAGGTTACACATCTACAGTACACATCTACAGTAATAATAAAGTTGTGACACATTTGTCATGACTGCACAATGATTTCATGACCGCTACATAGGATAACTCATTAATACACTTTCCATACTTGTGTCAGCTGTACAGGTCGTTTCAAGAAAATCAGTGTAATAGTGATTTCATTTTATCCCATTTTTCTCCTCCATTAGTGCTAATTTTAATGTATTTATCCTGGTTGCTGCTCCACCCTCTGCTGATCTGGGTGGAGCCGAAACTGGCTCCATGCTTCCTCCGAGACATGAGCAGTTAGCCAACCGCTTCTTTTCACCTGACAGCGGAAGCTTCACCGGTAGAACATAGCACGTGGGAGGATCACGCTATTCCAACGAGTTCCCCTCCCTCCGAACAGGCGCCCCTAACAACCAGAGGAGGCACCACATCAGCAACCAGGATATTGCATGTTTTTGGTGTGGGGTTCCTATATGAAGGAAACTCCCAGGGAACATGGGGAGAACATGCAAACTCCACACAGAAAGGCCCTTTTGACGACCCCACCTGGGCGGTGGGCACTCGAGGACATGCGGACGGGCACGCATTCATTCAGCGCTCACAGCAACCCAGGTGGGAATCGAACCCAGGACCTTCTAGCTGTGAGGCGACAGTGCTTACCACTGCACCACCATGCCCCCCGTGATTTCATTTACTGAGCAGAATTTCCTAAATAAAAGTCTCCCTGGTGAGTGAGATGCTGATTGTTAACTACCCATTTTTATCCACCTCTGTCGAAAAAAGGTGATATATGTGTTTGTACAATTATATATAAAAATCTGTATTCAATAATCCAGCAAGTATTTATAAAGCTGTCATCCAGGTGTCATAAATATGTTATAAACTGGTATCTGGATGAAGTGCTACAGTACCAGCTATTTGTGATCCTCACTCACGTTAAGAAGATGGGCCAACCCCAACCCTCCCTTTTCATTTGGGTAGATGCTCCGCTCCATCTCCTCTGTCGAGGAGAAATCAATCACTCCATCCCTGGAGGAATACCAGCTGGCATTTGAATTGGGTGTGCCATTTGGCCCTGTGTGGTGATTGACTCTGCTTTTCCATGATCTCAATCTTCACATTAATCTCCCATCTTGACACATTATCCCTGTCCAAAACAAATAAACAAATGATACCTTGGCCCAGCTACACCAAACAGGCTCTAGGTATTCATCAATAGATGTTGGCATTGGTTGGGATGAGAGAAGAGAAGTTGGCCCTCATGGGGAAAAAAAGGCAGAAAGAAAGAAATTTTTTCCATAGCCAGAGAAACCTTTCCACCAGAGGCTAAAAAAGCCCAAGGTCTTTCTGTGCCAAGATGTAGCAAACTTTCCTGGAGTGCAGCAGCTAACTCTTGGTCGAAGAGCAGGCACAACATTAAATCACTGTGTGTGTGTGTGTGTGTGTGTGTGTGTGTGTGTGTGTGTGTGTGTGTGTGTGTGTGGGGGGGGGGGGTGGGTGGGTGGGGGTGTGTGTTCATCGATCTTCCTTGTGCTGTGGTCTTTGCACTGGGCATCTACTTCATTACCACCTCAAGCTGATATCATTAACATACTGCAGATGCACCAACTGTACCTTTGTCAAACTCACTAACTTCTCCCTCACTTTCTGTGTTGAACTGTCTGTGAAACTCTGTGGGCTTTAGAGGGATTGTGTCAAAAAGAGGAAGTGTTTGTGCGATTTCAGTTTACATATGTCCATGTTAATGTGGCTACACACTAGGGATGGGCATGATTAATCGATAATCGATCGTTAAGAATTTTTCGATCTGTGGAATTTGATCGAATACTCAGCTGCCTACGGGCTGCCATAGAAATCGAAACTAAACATGAAGAGAGCAAGGCGAGCTTTGGCGTGGGACCATTTCCATCTTAAAAAAAAATGGCTGGTTAATTTGTGAATAAATTTGGGCTCAGGCTCGGCTGCCTTTACAAGTGCCACATACTGTATCTTTTTTAAACAGATAAACAATTAAAACTTTAACTGCCTTGTTTAAGAGAATTGTTGAGGATAAGTTCTTCTCGGAATAAAGATTTCATTGAGGAAAGAGACGCAGTGGTCGCTTTTTCTTTCCAGCGCCCGGGGACCATCATTGGACCAACTTCAGATGTTGTCGTCACTGGTCGGATGACGATCTTCTGCATGTTTTTAGTGGGGGGTTATGTACGGAGGAACCCCCTGGGGGGTACGGGGACACACAGAAAGGCCCTTTCCTGGGCAGTAGGCACTGAAGATATGGGGGGGTCACAACTCCAGCGCCCACAGCGTCCCAGGCGAGAATCGAACTCAGGACCTTCTAGCTGTGAGGCGACAGCGCTACCGACTGCGCCACCGTACCCCCTTTACTGTACTAGCAAAAGCATAGAGCGAATTAGGAAGAAACACATCTGGGATGTGCGTGTTTTTTAAAATTGATTTCCAGTCATGTGTGTTGATGCGTGAGATACAGACAGTTTTCTTCACTCTCAAGAAGACTGCAGTCTGCCACAGCCGCAGTAAGCAGCTGATGAGGGAATTCTGTTGCTAGGACACCAAGTTCTATTGAATGATGTGAAATAAGTTCACGATTTTGCCTGGCTACTTCCTGAAAACAGCTGTACTGTAAATGGAGTTTCATGAACCAAAGTGCATGTGTAATACTGATCTAAGGTTAACCATATAGGTCGGGTGGGCAACTGGCGGCCCGCGGAGCGCATGCGGCCCCCGACCTCACTCAGTGGGTCAATTTCCAAATGTTTTGTTTTGTTTTGTTTTACAAGGCGGACGTTTTTGGTTAGGTTATGTTAGACCCCCAAAATCAGTGTTTTTATTTTACTGTACAACCCAGAACATGGCGCTAATGGCGTTAGCATTGTCCATCCACATACTGTTTAACGTTAGCATTTGAGCTAACACGATTGTAATATCCAGGATATTGCACATGCAACATTACTAATCTGATTAATGTCACATATTTGGGTGATGTACCCCATCAAATTGCTGTAGCGGGCTGTTTTAAAGCTAGAGCAAAATGTATCATCTGAATTACTAAATTTGAATATGAAAAATATAAATGTTGGTATAATAAACTTTGCTTACCAGTTCTTTTCATCAAATTAGTAGCTATAATTGGGAGTGATGGTGTTATAGTAGGCTACAGGTGGAAGTGCATGGTCACAATCTGGCCCTCTGGTTGCGAGAAACATTTTTTGTGGCCCTCTCTATCATCAAAGCTCTATCCCTGGTAATGGGTAATGTGGGATACGACAGGCTTTACATGAGATTAGTATTTGCAGGCTTGGGAGGCACATTTTTTAAACCTAACCATGATTGCATTCTTAAAATTGTAACTAGTAATATAATACACAGGCATTCTCAACAGGCATTCAGTTCATTGTGTGACTACACCACATGCAAAATCTATTGGAAAATCTCACATTCTAAATGCCTTTTGCCCTGCTAACATCCTTCCAAAAAGCATGTTATAATCTGTGTTTAACAGTAGATTACAACATGCAAAAGTTTTTACAGTGCATATAATAATGATTACTCCTTTGTATTCAGCGCTCTGTCCAATGTGATCTGTTGCCCCCCCCCCCCCCCCCCCCCAACAATAGCAACTGATCATTGTGCCTTTCTGTCTCTTAGGAGTACACCATCGATGTGTTCTTCCGTCAGAGCTGGAGGGATGAGAGGCTGAAGTTTGACGGGCCCATGCAGGTCCTTCCCCTCAACAACCTCCTGGCCAGTAAGATCTGGACTCCTGATACCTTCTTCCACAACGGCAAGAAATCCGTGGCCCACAACATGACCACTCCTAACAAGCTGCTGCGACTAGTCGACAACGGCACTCTTCTCTACACAATGAGGTGAACCACTGTTGCACTTACTGTACCCCAAAATCCACACTGACTCTTCATTTGCTGGTTGTCATGACACCATTTCAGCCACTGCTACATGTTCTGCTAGTCGTCAGGAGAGACAATCCTCGCTACCTTGATAAATAAATTGGTAGATGGAGTTGTAGAGAGCCGATGTGGCAGCTACCTGGAGCAATGTGTCTGACTGTCAGAGAAGTGACTGGGATCCAATCTGGCCCAGCTACACAAACAGATGGGTAACTAGCCTCAGTGAATAACACTTGAGCAAAGGATTGTGACTATGCATATGCAGTACCTTAAACACGCTGTAATATAACATCAGCTACTACCAAGAGACAAACAGTCAGTGAGTGGTATTCTTTCTAGCTGGACAGCTTCGTCTAGAGGACTAAAACCAAAACAGAATAA
This sequence comes from Poromitra crassiceps, assembly GCF_964638095.1. Classification (NCBI taxonomy): domain Eukaryota; kingdom Metazoa; phylum Chordata; class Actinopteri; order Beryciformes; family Melamphaidae; genus Poromitra; species Poromitra crassiceps. The sequence continues at coordinate 105,005,844 of NC_139623.1, forward strand.
TATATAGATGCAAGTGGCCATTAGTGTACCCTAGCCTATACGGCAAATGATTTGACAGTGAGAATAGAAACTGCATTAATTCATTCATGATGGAAAAGTTCTATAGTCTCAAACTTTGCTGTGTTAGTCCTGCAACTGCAGGTGAAATGTTCCCTGACATATTGTTATTGAAAAATGGTCAATTTATCCTGATGGTGGGGGGGGGGGTATTTAGCATGATCAAATGTGGTCTGACACTCTTTGGGGTCCATCCCATAATATACCATATGTATGTCAAGTTAGCTTTCTCTAGCATCAAGCATTGAGGAACTATTCCGCACTTTCGGTTGCACGTCTTTGCCATCAACTTGATTTGTGCTCCACCATTTATGCTGTGAGAAACATTTTGTTGAGATTTAAATCAACTTTGTGGGAGAAATAGCAAAAATAGGATTTGCATTGGGGGGGGGGGGTACTATACCTTATGGTTCAGGAGGTAAAAGCTAGAATGTAATACCCCATCTGGCCAATTGTAGTGTGGATTTGAAACCTATCCATCGAATTTGGTTGCTCTACGACTTACTGTACCGTCTCTGGTACGGATCGTTTTACAGCAAGAAAGAAGAAGAATCATAACAAAAACAATAGGGGTGGAGCTCTATGGGTTTGACGCCCCCAAAATAGAGTAACAGCAAAGTAAAACATGCAAAAACATACTGGTTTCAAACTTTCAACCCATCTAATGTTTCAGTGAAAGCAACCGTCCTAACCCTAACCCCTAACCCAACCTTCCCTCCACTTTCGTCAGGCTTGTGACTTGTAAATATGAGGCTTATGATGGTCACCCAGAAGGTCAGTGAGTGCTGATGTTTAAGGTTGCTCGTGTGAATTTAATTGCTTGTGCTTGGCAGTACATAAAACGGTGAAAAATATTATTCTTAAATATGTGAGGTCCCTCATGAGTTCATTTGATGGGGTGGCATTTCTGCCAAGGCTAGACATAATGTAGTATTCAAGTCGGTCCAGTTTGAAGCCACGTTTCTGTTCTGTTAAGAGCTACCAAAAAAACACACCATACATTTCTCTATTCAACATATGTGTTTCTATTGTACTGTGGCGTTTATTCAGATGCTGTAGTTTATTTATGATGAATCTGTTTAATTATAAAAATCCTTTTAGACTCTTGCCAGCTATTTCATGTGGAGAATGTAAGACATATCATGAGAAATGATATAGATAGATAGATAGATAGATAGATAGATAGATAGATAGATAGATAGATAGATAGATAGAGTACTTTATTCATCCCCGTAGGGAAATTCTGCCGTTACAGCAGCAGTAGCATCAATGACATCAACAACTAATTAAACAATAAAAAGTTACACAAATTCCCGTAGGTAAGGTGCAGAGCAAAAACAGCAGTATCAACATATTGCTAGAAAGAAGCAATAAACAATACAATACGTAAATATGCAAACTACAATATATACAACTTTACTTCCACCGCTGTTAAATCTTTCGTTTCCCGGAAACTGTAAGTATATTAAATAATACTATTATTTCTATGACTAAAGCTGTACACTGTTTGATTATTTATATTATAATTGGAATGGCTATGCCGTACCCTGTATGGCGTATTGTATTACATGGTAATCTAGCTATGACTATGCATTGTGAGTGTGCAAAGTGCAACGTGTGCATGAGTGTGCACTGTGCATGTGCAGTATGGATTCAACATTCAGGAGGGTCATTATAGGAGGAGGGGAGGGGGGGTGGGAGAGGGAGGGGTAGGGAGAGGAGGGCCCTCCTCTCTCGGCGTGTCCAGGAGTTATTGTATATTGTTATTGCAGTGGGCACGAAAGACCTCCTGTAACGGTACTTGCTGCAGGGGAGCTGACGGAGCCTCTGACTGAAACCGCTCCGTTGTCCAGCCAGCAGGTCGTGTAGGGGGTGTGTCTTGTCATCCATGATTTTGAGTATTTTTTGTAGCATCCTTCCCTCCACAACCACCTCCAGGGGCTCCAGAGTGGTCCCCAGCACAGAGCCTGCTCTCCTAAAAAGTTTGTTCAGTTTGTTAAGAGTCGCCGGCTCTGATGCAGTTGCCCCAGCAGGTGGCTGCGAAGAGAATTGCACTTGCTACCACAGACTGGTAAAAGATATGCTGCATACGTTGAAGGATCTGAGCCTCCTCAGGAAATAGAGTCTACTCTGCCCCTTCTTGTAGACAGCCTCGGTATTGCATCTCCAGTCCAGTTTTTTGTCCAGGTGAACGCCCAGGTATTTGTAGCTGTCCACACTCACCACCTCCTCACCCCTGATGGAAATAGGGTGGGGCTCCGTGCTGGTCCTCCTGAAGTCCACAACCATCTCCCTGGTTTTGAACACGTTAAGGAGGAGGTGCGTTTCTCCGCACCAGTCCACAAAGCGGCCCACCAGTTCCCTGTACTCTGCCTCCTCTCCATCCCTGACACACCCCACAACTACAGAGTCATCTGAATATTTCTGCAGATGACCGGATACTGAGTTGTATTGGAAGTCCGAGGTGTATATAGGGTGAAGAGGAAAGGTGAGAAAACAGTCCCCTGCGGCGCTCCTGTGCTACTGACGACCCGGTCGGACACACATCCCCTCAGTCGCACAAACTGTGGTCTGTCCGTCAGGTAGTCAATAATCCAGGAGGTTGTGGAGGCGTCCACCTGCATCCTTTGAAGCTTCTCACGCAGTCGTGCAGGCTGGATGGTGTTGAAAGCACTGGAGAAATCAAAGAACATCATCCTCACAGTGCTGCCTGCTGTGTTAAGGTGAGAGTGGGCTCGCTGGAGCAGGTAGATGATGGCGTCGTCGACTCCAATCCAGGGGCGGTACGCAAACTGCAGTGGGTCCAGGTAGGAGTTCACCTGGGGTCTGAGATGAGCCAGCATCAGTCTCTCCAGGACCTTCATGATGTGTGATGTCAAGGCCACCGGTCGAAAGTCATTCAGGGCAGATGGAGAGGGCTTCTTAGGAACCGGAACAAGGCATGAGGTCTTCCACAGCACCGGAACCTTCTCTAGGCTCAGGCTGATGTTGAACAGGTGCTGTAGGACCCACATAGCTGTCCTGCGCAGGTCTTCAGTACTCTGGGGCAGATACCATCAGGACCTGCCGCCTTGTTCCGTTTCAGCCTCTCCAACTGCTTCTTGACCTGTCTGCTGTTAATATTGTTAATACATAAATGCCTGAACCTTTTTTAATCAGCAATGGCAATCATTTTGTTTCTATCTTACCTTCATAATGGAGCCTTAACTCTAAAATGAAACCTGATTATTCAAATTTAGATTTTGTTGTATTGATGCAGGCATTGGATTTGCACTGTCTAAAGAAGACATGGAAAACATTTGAATTGTTTGAGCAAACGTATATATAATTTGTTAGACTTTTGAGTTCACCATCTACTGTATATATATTCATTATGCAATCCTTATAGCAAGTTCATATTGGGTCATGTTAATGCATCACAATAGTAAATGGCCTTGATTGGCACGCCTCTCTAAGCAACTGCTTAAATCCATAATCAGCTTGTTTGCAGCATATTGACAAATGCTCTGGAAAGCCTCCATTCTGCAGGCTTGCTTGAAGGAGCTGGCATTGTCTGCATATAATGGTCCAGCGCTGTTCTACGTGAGAGAATTTCTCACACACACACACACACACACACACACACACACACACACACACACACACACACACACACACACACACACACACACACACACACACACATTCATTTCATAGAACCTCAATTTAAGCCAAGCTGTGTGGTTGAAATAAAGCATGAAACACCTTGTATGTTTTATTTTGTAAAACGTACACAACTTGGAGTAAAATATTGGAGTTCATGGATGATCATCCACGAAAAACAAATAATATCTGTGTATTGTCCATTTGTTGCAACAAATGGTTTAGGGTTATGAAAGTGTGTTGAACCACTAGTGAACCATTTAATGAATATGTTAGATGTTGAATGTATGTTATATTCAGTATACTGCATAGGGAATAGAGTATACATAATTGATGTACTGAATAATCTCTAATCTATAGTATGCGTTGCACTGTCCCTTTATGTGAGGTTCTGTTATCATTGCACCATGTGTACACCTTCAGCTTCCTTCTCTGTGGTCTGTGATCAAAGTCATTCTATTTCTGATCTGTGTAATTTCATGCCTTTGTTTTGTCTCTGTCAGAATGTCAGTACAACTTAGTAATAATGAGATGAATTTAGTCTAGCAGGTTTAAGTCAAATATGTGATGCATTGCTCTCATTTGATTGATGTACGAGGGATCAGCCGAGCAGCATTTTGGTAAACAAACCGTGTCACTGGGTGGCAACGGCAATGGAACCCTATGGAGCCTAAGTGGGGCGAGGCTTGTGTTTCTGACTCTAGCCGTCTAACTCTGTTTACATTTTTAAAACATGACATGCATATATTATACATCAAACTCTTGAGCTAATTCTGCTCTCACTCAGAATGTAAGCGATGTGATGTATAGTTTTTGAGATATTAACGTTTGTTTGGCACAACTCATACTATTAACTGCTGCGGGGTTCCGCATTTCTGGGAGTCAAGTGACGTCACGCTGATTCGTCCTGTTGTATTCAGTTAAGTTGTGTAGTTACTGAGCCAATTATCAGTGATGAAGCCGTGCCAGAGACAAGAGGACAGTAAGGCAAGGACACAATGTTGTTACAAGTGCAACACACGGTGCAAATTAGAAACAATAACTTAATTTGTAACAATCCAATGTAGCTTTATTAAGAGTGTGGCTGCATCAAGTCTGCAGGTGGGAAGACGGTGGAGTCTGATGGGGCATTCCTTTTGTACTGGGAACTGGGGATTTCACGGTTCAAAGGTCAGGAATGTCTGCCCTTGGATTTCCTCCGCCGATCTCGGGGGAGCCTCACCAGCAGGTGCCTGCACCATTGGGAGCGACGAACCGTTTCCCGGTGGCCTGGCCTGAATTTTTTATAGTTTTTTTGCCCGCAGCGCAGTCAGGCCACTCACTGAACAGCAGGCCAGGCAGGCCAGTATGTAAGTGTTCCAGTGGCGGCTGCTGAGCTTGGCAATAGGGAAGGACGCTTCGAAAAAAAATTGGGCGGTTTTTTTCTTTCTCTTTTGCAGTTTGAAGACAGATTTTAACAACATACAAACAAAAGAAAAGCTCAGACACAGCTGGAAAACAAAGCAAAGCATACTATTGATTGACAATTATAATATGGTGCTACCACCCATATAAGGGTGCTTACATGCTTATAAAAGCATATGGGTTATACAAGGAGCCAAGTCAAACCAGCTGAGCAAGTCACCCACCGCCCCTAACCTCATCAAGGTAGGCCAGAAACGGGTCCCAAATATGTCACTCCTATACCCTAATGTAATCTCAATAGCAGCACCAGTCTCCTTCAAGGAAACAAGATCAATAGAAATCATTAGGCTACAGACCGCTTTATAGATCCACACTGTTACAGCAGGCAACATCAAACTTAATTTCAGTTTAATTCAATCACACAAATTACACCACACACCCCCATATAGATAAGATTTTGTTCCAGGGTCCCCCAAAAGAGTTTTGCTTTTAGATGTTTTATCACAGACATTATATGAAACCCATGACCAAAATGGTCATACATTCTGTGATTGTGTTACTTATGGATGGAATTATAGTGAACATAGATTAATCCCCCCTTTTTGCTGGGGACCCCACTTTGAAAACCACTAGCTTAGGCTACAACTGTTGCAAGAAGGTGAATTTTCACACATTTTCAATGCAGATTGAGGACAAATAAGATGGATTGTCATCTGGTGCATTTTAACGTTAGGCGCACCCAGGAGAAAGAGAGTTGAAGTGGGAATAAATTCTGGCTGAGCAATGTAATGCACCTCAAAATAAAGTAAGATATTTAGGCTACAGTTAGTCTGTCAGTAAAAGGTTTGATGGATGAACAAATCAATCAAAAACACTTCACTACGTCCAACATAGGCTACAAGTTTCGTTTCATTCCATTGAATTTGGCAGCATGGAACGAAACATGGAACGAAACGCAGAACGAAACATGCAAATTGCATGTTTCGTTCCGCGCTGCCAAATTCAGTTAAAAAATGTGCGAGTTTAAGATCGCCAAATGGCGGGCTATTCAGCATAAAACAATATAATACGAAAAGTAGCACTGCTTGGTGGACGCCGAATTTAGTAGAAGACCCGGATAACTCGAACTTAATTGACTTAATTGAATATCCATGGGTGCGAGTGCAGCCGATGAGGTTAAATTATCCCAGTGTTTGCTTCTGAGCCTCTGTGAGCCTCCGTGTGTACCACGCTGCCCTCTCTAAACTCTGCGTAATACAATGCAACGACTGTCTGGCTTGTGAGCTAACTTACTGCTTGATAATGGCCACACAAGGTGGGCTGTCTATCCACCTTATTTTTGAATGTCCCACAGTAAAAAATAATTGTGCGTACAAGGTCCGGTTTAACGTGACTTATTGTTGCAGCTTGCCATTTCCTAATGTATTCTACTTGATTTGAAAAGATGGCCACCTACACTCAGTCTCTTGTACCCTGGCTGAATTGAACATAACTTGGTCAATAAGTATGTAACATACAAAATAAAACAACCCGTAATATCTTAATTTTATGTAGAATGCAGAGGACATGTAACTGTTTAGTTAAACTTGCATTCCAGGAATATTGTGCTCTTAAGATGACGTTAGTGGCTCGAGTCTGTTTCGTCCTGAAACCCACATAGGTTGCGCCAGGCGTAACCTACGTGCGATTCGAAATAACGCATGAATATAGCCACGTTATAAACAACAAACTAACGCTGGTGATCCGTATGGAAACATTGTTACTCGAAATGGTTAATATTAGCCACAGCAGGCGATTACCCATGAATGCACTGCGCTCTTAAAGGGATATTTATCGACGAGATTTTTGCCAAGCTGGACCTGATTAGTGATTTGCTCCGTTCGCCCAGACGGGTGTCAAGCTGTCAGCAACAAGGCTGGGAGGATCACACCGGAAGAAGCACCCATCATGCAGATCACGCAAAAATGGCCGCCAAAAATAAGGTGGATAGATGTCATTGCCCCGGCCTGTTAGGAGGTAAGCTGCTCTCGACCATAATTGGTGGTATTGGTGGCTTCTTGTTTGAGATTTCTGTGCAAAGACGTTCTGTGTTATGGTGGCAGGTTTGGATGGACTAGCCAGTGGTTCCCAACCTTTTCCAACTCAGGGCCCACTTTTATGTCTCAAAAATGTTCGCGGCCCACCTCCGACCCCATAAATACAAAGGCCATATAATGCGTTCTCAGAGCACTTTTTTATTGAAAATTGAACATAAAGGACTGAACTGAATACAGGAGAAACATGTTGGAAGCTCCACAGTCACTAACACAGCACCTGTAACATGTTGCAACACCTTCAGTATTACAGTTTAAGGAGCTGTCCACACACACACACACACACACACACACACACACACACACACACCAATCATTCAAGGAGCTGTCCATCAGCACCACACAGATGTCAGAAATGACAAGCAAGGGGCTGTCTGTAACAGGCTAATTAACAAATGATTAATAAATAACGGTATCCTTCAACAATGGAAAAATGCATTCTCATAACAATTTGACATCCAATATCAGATCCAAACAAAATCCAAATATCAGAAGAAAGCCCATTAAATCGATAGGGTTACAAATAAACACAAACCCAATATAAAGATGATGTAAAGATGAAACTTCAATTCAAGCAAAAGCAATAACATCAAAGAAACAAAAATCATACTTTTTCAAGTATGATTTTTCAAAATCTTTCAAAAAAAAATTGAATTTTCTTTTTTTTTTTCCTTTTTTTTTCTTTCAAAAATCATACTTTTTTGGAAATGATTTGGCGGCCCACTTGCAATACCTTCGCGGCCCACCAGGGGGCCGCGGCCCACAGGTTGGGAATCACTGGACTAGACACAAGCTTGATCATATTTTGAGAGCCAGACTCTGTCACATAGGCTATATAAAAAATGCCATTGGTCAAATGTAAACAGTAGTGGCTAAACCAAAAGTATGGGTTGGATTGCTTGGTTGGAAGCAGCACTAGCACTGCAGCAGGTGCTCCTGCCTCCTGCAGAACTGGAGGTGGTGTTGAACTCATCAGAATCAGACCAGGAACCTTCAGGTAGGCTACAATTTCAGAGCATAAAGTGAAACATGTAGGCTATGCTTATTGCTTTCACATTAATGTGCTTTATGAGATTATCAGTAGGACTGCACAATGCAGTTTAAAGTGGAGATGAAGCAGTTTGATTTTATTATTTTTGTATTTGCATTTCACATCAGACAAGACAGGACACTGCACTCTTACTTAAATTAAGTTTGCTATGAAGCTTTTGTACAGCGGCATGTTTTTGTTTTTACGTCTTCATATATTATATTTGCAGTATCTAGGCAATGTCTCGCTTCAAACAGCCAAAAAACTTCGCCGGCGACCGAAGGTCGTGCGTGTGTCCGTGTGTGTTGGCCTGGCCTGGGTGGAGTCAAACTCCCGGCCTGAAATATGGTCCCAGTCTGCCACTGCTCACCAGCCTCACCGGAATTACCCTTTCATACTGTACAAGAGGCATTGTTGTTTTCACTTATGAGGAAATCCTCCGGTGTAGAGTCGAGAGTGGGGGGGGGCTCGAGGGGCATGACGTAATGTTAGTGTGCTGCGGACAGACTTTTAATTACGTTTTTCCATGTAGACTACATCAGAGATATAGAAAGCAATTCTCCACTCCATGAAAGAAAACCTTCAACACATTAATCTGGTGATAGAGTTAAACGGGTTAGAAAACGTGGGGTGGCAATATGCCAAAAAAAGTGAGCTGTTTGCGATGTATCAAAAAGTTGGCTGGCAGGCTGGCACCCTGCCATATAGTGTTCGCGGTAATGTTAAACGCTGCATAAGGTGATTTTATAGCCGGGTTGACAACATATCTGACCCATTTTCAATGTATTTCTCCCCACAAAAGTTATCTCTGGAATACATAATGCAACAATATAATCTTGCATTTTCACGATACAAGAAAACAGACAGGCAGAACAGGAGGAAAAGAAACCGTTCAGCTTTTATCATATTTATGTGCACAGATAATTCAGCTCTTATCTGGTTGTATAGGTTGTTGCATGTAAACATACTGTAAATAACCTTATACTCTAGCTATGAGGAACTACATTATACGTACTGTAGGTTTTATAAGTTGACATTTTGTTTGAATTCAGCAAAAGTAATCCCCATGTTGGGTGAACAAGTAAGCGCAAGATAACATGTCAGAATGTCTGCAATACTGATAGTACTATTGCTCTGCTATTTGCTTTCAAAGTACATTTTGTGAGGGCTTTGCTCTGAGTTGCTTACTCCAATTTTAAACATTTTACTGTGACATCATGTAAACATCTTACTCCTTTCATTTTTGGTTTATGCTGTCTACGCAAACTCAGACTTGAATAGGGTTATGAGTATATTTTGATGTCAACAAAACACAGCGAGCAATCTTCCCTACAAGCTAAAGCGCAGGCAGTAACTGCATAAGACCAAGACAGAGTGAAACGGAGAAAATCTTCATTATCTCCGGGAACATTTACAATAGAGTATTAAATCATTACAATGAGGAAAAATAAACAATTACAGTATGTGGTCCTACTATAAAATGAGGTAAACTCTGTCCTTCTGTCTGTCGGCATCCATTTTTCTCCTCAACAGGTTGGCATTATGGATCCGGGTTGTCCGTCCGTCCATCCGTCCGTCCGTCCGTCCGATGTTCGTTAAAGGAGAATTTCGTTCTTTTTTTTACCTGGACCGCTCTCCTCACATTAATTATGATCTGACGACTCACCCAGTGATCTCCGCAGCGTTTCTGGCCGTCCTACGCGTTGTTTTGAGATCAATACTCTCCAATCCAGTCGTAAAATAGAGCTCCGTGGGGGCCAAGTGGCAGCCTGTCTTTCCTGCATCTAAATAGCCAGTTTTATTCCCGTTTTCACCACATATCGTCATAATCTCATCCCTCAACAACCACCAGACTGATATTTCCTCCCGGGCTGTTTCCTGGAGTCTCCCAGGGATCAAATTACCTCATTCGTGATCTCGGTCACCAAGTCTCGTCAAGTCCCACGATACTTTCCTGCCGGCTGGCCAACTACCTGTAGTATCACGAATGAGGTAATTTGATCCCTGGGAGACTCCAGGAAACAGCCCGGGAGGAAATATCAGTCTGGTGGTTGTTGAGGGATGAGATTATGACGATATGTGGCGAAAACGGGAATAAAACTGGCTATTTAGATGCAGGAAAGACAGGCTGCCACTTGGCCCCCACGGAGCTCTATTTTACGACTGCATTGGAGAGTATTGATCTCAAAACAACGCGTAGGACGACCAGAAACGCTGCGGAGATCACTGGGTGACTTGTCAGATCATAATTAATGTGAGGAGAGGGGTCCAGGTTAAAAAAAAACGAAATTCTCCTTTAACGTGATATCTGAGGAACGCCTTGACGGAATTTCATCAAATTTTCCTCAAACATCGACTTGGACTCTAGGATGAACTGATTCGATTTTGGTGGTCAAAGGTCAAAGGCCAAGGTCACTGTGACCTCTCGAACGCCATTTTCAAGCTTGTTAACGCAATATCTCACGAATGCTTTGACGGAATTTCATCAAATTTGCCTCAAACATCGACTTGGACTCGAGGATGAACTGATTACATTTTGGTGGTCGAAGTTCAAGGTCACTGTGACCTCACGAATGCCATTCCCAAGTTCGTTAACGCGATATCTCAAGAATCGCTTGATGGAATTTCTTCTGATTTGGCTCAAACATCGACTTGGACGCAAGGATGAACTGATTCCATTTTGGTTATCAAAGGTCAATGTCACTGTGACCTCTCGAATGCCATTTTCAAACTTGTTAACGCGATATCTCGGGAATGTCTAGATGGAATTTCTTCTAATTTGCCTCAAACATCACTTGGACTCAAAGATGAACTGATTCGATTTTGGTGGTCAAAGTTCAAGGTTACTGTGTCATCACGACCACTCGTTTCATGCTCGTTAACGTGAGATCTCAGGAATGCCTTGACGGAATTTCATCTAATTTGCCTCAAACGTCCACTTGGACTCAAGGATGAACTGATTACATTTTGGTGATCAAAGGTCAAGGTCACTGTGACCTCACACACCCAATTTCCAAGCTCTGTAACGCAACATCTCAGGAGCACCTTGACGGAATTTTTTCCAATTTGCCTCAAATGGTGATTTGGACTGAAGAATGAACTAATGGCAGAGGCATAAATCCATGGTGCGGTCGTTCTAGTTTAGCTAGTTTCTTAGCATTTTTTGGGAAGTCTGTGTGGAGTTGTGTTGCGCGCATCCCCGGTTATGGACTAGTTTGAATAATTTGTGGGTTATTTAACAGCGAACAATAAGAAAAAATAAATTAAAAAGAAAGATTGAAATATTAACATGAACAATATGGAAATCAAGTAGTAAGAAGTACCTTCTCGCTGCCACTTTCCTCTTCTCTCCCAACAGCTCCCCTCACCCTCCCATGTGTCCCGATGTGAACTCCTCCTACCTAGCCTGCCACGATGCCTCCATGCCACTCATAAATCCTTGATCTCCCATATCTTCTCCCGTAGGATGCTGTACTACCCCTCCCCCAGCCCCTTCTCTCTCCCCTCTCAGCCCGTAGGATGCTGTGCTACCCCTCCCCCAGCCCCTTCTCTCTCCCCTCTCAGCCCCTAAGAAACATCTCTTGATCTCTTGTCATGATCAAACACCCCGAGGGGAATGCTGTTTGCCTTTGTAGGGCAGCAATATTTGCTATTACCGTATGGAATATCATGTCTTTCCCCTGTAATAGAAGCAATCTCAGTCAAATAGGGGCGGGGGTAGCTGACAGCTGCACCTTTTTATTTATTTATTTTTAGTTTATTCATTACTATTTTTATTTATGTTTATTCTTCTTCTGGTGAACTGTTCTATCTATGGGCGGGACACCAGAGATGGACAGGAATATTCTGTCAACTGGTCTCTGGCAATAGGGATGCTCTGTTTGATCGTAGGCTGTCAAAGGTTAATGTAAATGGCTTAATCTGAATAAGACCTTAACCAGAGTTAATTGCCAGGTTCTTCCACATGTAACACTGATTTTTCTTGCCCAGGTGTCTCACACAGTCTGTGTAGGAAATGAATTGCAGTCTTGAAGTAGAAAAGGCTCAATTTAATTGTGCTTGCTTCCCTCGCAATGCCCCTGCCCCTGCTCTTGCCCTTGCCCTTGCCCTTAGACTTGGCGATCAATGGTCTTTCTAAACCGTGCAGGGTTGCAATCATTAGCATTTATCTCTGCAATCCCTATACAATGCATCATCCGGCGGCACCCTAATGAAGCACTGATGAAAATGTTGCTTGTACAATCTGCATTCTACTATTCAAGGTAAGGCATTGCTTATTTCTTAAAAGAGAGAGAGAAAGAAACTCCAGCAATGTGCAGGCTCGACGAGGGTCCAAGTATTCGATAATCACCAGGGCCTCTGAGGTCAATGTGTGCAAAGGTGATCCCTATGGTACACAGAGCATTTTGAAATTTGAACGAAGGCTGTACTGTATATCATGACAGATACAAATACAATGGATGTGCTGCATATGGCCATAAAATGATGCCAAATTTCTCATGCTACCTCAGAGTTGAACCAAACACGTCTGCCAGACGTAGATCAAGCCTTCATGAGTTAATGCATGGTTTTTTGTACATTAAGCCCCGCCTACAATGTTTGAAAGTCAGTTGTATCAAACGGGTGTGTGAAATCAAATTAAAAGACTGCTCGATAGCTCTTGTGCAGGACAGTCCAGACATGTTGTGAACCAAAAGTGGTGAAGATTGGATCAAATCTGTAGGTGTGGCGGGGAGGACAGTTTGGACAAAATTCAAAACGCCGGAAAACCTTGAGGGCAGGAATGGGGGGAGCCTACATTGATAGATGTGGCTTGACCCAAGGAAGGCAACAGTAAAGTAAAAAATACCGCCCCTGTCTACTTCAACTCCCTCATTCAAATCTACACCCCCTCTCATCCACTTTGTTCTACTAACGAAAGGCTCCTGGTACCACCACAGGACTGCAGTTCGCGAGGCAGACTTTTCTCCTCTGCTGTCCTCCGCTGGTGGAATGCTCTGCCTAGCTCCGTGCGATCTGCCGAGTCTCTCTCTGTTTTTAAGAAAAGACTCAAGACCCAATTGTTTTATGAATACTTTCAAACTGTTTTATGAACACGTCCAATTGTTGATGATTGGTGATTAATGAATGAATGATTAAATTGTATGATTATAGATGTGTATGTATGTACGAATGAGGTTACGCACTGACAGTAGACTTGCTCTCATTTTTACGTTGTATTATTCTTATTCATGTTGCCTATTGTCTTTTATTGTTGTATTGTTTGCATTTCACTTTTATTGCTTGTAATGTATGCTGTACGTCACTTTGGATAAAGCGTCTGCTAAATGAAGTAAAGTAAAGGAATTGTATTTCTATGATTTACAACCACCGAGTTATGACCTTTTAAATTTTGAAATGTTGCTATAGCACCCCCTATAGGCAAAATGACAAATGCCCCACCCACGAAACTTTGGAAGCCATAACGGCAGTTGAGGACTATTAAAAAGAAAAATGCTCCATTAATTTTGTGCAGGACAGTCCAGACATATTGTGTGTCATGGTTTGGTGAAGAATGGAGAAAATTTGTAGGAGGAGGAGTGAAAAAAATTGTGTTGGACAAAATTCAAAATGGCGAAAATCTAGTTTGACTGAAATGGGCGGGGCCTATATGAGTAGTGACCCAGGGATCCAGAATTTAGATTCTACATGCTATGGTTCAAAAGTTATGGACCAACATGTAAAAAGGGTTTTTATGACGCCACCATCAGGTCAATTGGTGTAATTTTTTAGGACACGGTACATTTGGGAAATGTAGCTCTTAAGGTTTCTGAGCCACAGCTACTTTCATGCAAAATTATTCGAAATCCCATTCAAGTGAAAAAAATCTCTTTCTCTCTCTCCCTCCCTCTGTCTCTCTCTTCCTCTATCTCTTGCTCTCTCTCTCTCTCCCCCTCTCTCTCAGGTTGACCATCCATGCTGAGTGCCCCATGCACCTGGAGGATTTCCCAATGGATGCACACGCCTGTCCTCTGAAGTTTGGAAGTTGTAAGTCAGTCCAGATGGTCACAACAAAAGACAGCCTAACATAAAGTCCCACCACAGAGTGAGAGAGGTGGTAGTTCTCCGCAGGTGCTGCCTGGGTGCCTTTCCTGTCCTGGAATAACTTTAGAGGGCTGGTCAAACTGTAGTCGCCACGAAAGTGATGATACTGAGGGGTAACTGTTCCTGCATGACAATGTTCCCATCACAGCTACAAACTGACATTGTGCTACAAACGGACACCTCGTTTACCTAGTCCACAGTCAGCCACCACCCACATCCCCCTGGCCACTTCCCCTAGCCACCCCTCGAATCCAGACTCTCTACCATCTTCCTAACCTTAGCTACGCCCCCTCGTACCTAGCCCCGCCCTCATGCTACAAACATCTCATGCTAAAAAAGGACGGACGGACATCTCATGCTACAAACAGACACGTGTCACATACTGTATAGTCTCGCTGGCCAGCCTCCCCGCTCTACCGTGAGAAGAGTCTGGCTGCGAAGGTCTCCATTGTGGGATTGCGATGGGTGGCGCTTAGTGGCAGTGCCCTTGGAAAATTGTTTCCAACAATCCAACTTGACATTTTCAGCGTGTAGCAACAAGCTAACGTGTCGGTTTCTGCCGTTAGCTTGCTAGCTAGTTAGCGTTGTTTTCACTGAGGCGGCAAGGCACTGTTTACAGCGACACACAGGGAGGAGGGAGCGGAAGCCGCTCTGATTGACATGGTCGGAGCCAGTGACGGGAGCGGACATCCGGCCGCGCCTGAAACAGTCGCTCCAATGGGGAGCAGCTGTAGAGCAAGGGAGGACTTATCCCAGTAGCCTGTTTCCATGCAGCCAAACGACTCTCACGGAAGGAAGAGGAGGCTGGCCAGCGAGACTACATACTGTATAGAAGCGGCTGCACTGCATTTATGATAAATACTGTACTAAAAGCAGGTGTAAAATTATAATAACACAGGACTTTAGTGTAGGGCTGGCGAATAGAAGACAAAAGAAAATGACTGCTACAGTATATTTAAAATACACAGAATGCACAGCTCAGTTTCACTTTTGAGCTGCTGTTTTGCTACAATAAATTTTGTCCATCTGCTGTAAAGCATGAATAGATAGAATTGGGGTAAAATGGGAAACATACGCCTCATATTTTGACTTCACATCCACATCCCCCCTGTTGTTTTACCCTCTCTCTGTTGCGCAGATGCTTATACCAATAATGAGGTCATCTACTTGTGGAGCGAGAGGTCTGTAGCTGTGGCAGAAGACGGCTCCAGACTAAACCAGTATGACTTATTGGGACATGTTATTGGCAAAGAAACCATCAGTTCCAGCACAGGTATACCAGGTAGCGTTAGGCTGCTTACACGGTAATGCTAACAGTGAATCAATTTCAGAATCAAAGTTTGGTGAGATGAACTTTAAGTCTTTTCAGTTTCTGTTTTGCATAAAAGTTTTGGTAAATGCACTCCTTCTCTGTTGGCATGTACTTGCACTCTTTTTGTTTTTGTTGCCTTTTTATAAAGTAATTGATGTGCACTGTTTGCAAGCTTCTGTCATCGATTGGTTTCGGTTTGGCATTATTGAGGTCCAGAAAGAGAATGATTGTTTTCATTTTTGGGAAAACTATTCAGCAGATTTACAAAGATAGTAATATGTTTAATATTTCATAATATTTTCATTCTGTTTTGGGCTGTAGTCCACAGTCAACTTTAATAAGCACGGAATTAAAGGAAGGTCTGCCAGCCTGTACTTTAGATTAGGCATTCATTTGATCTTAAATTGTCCTTTATCTGTCACAAACAATCAAATCACTTCTGCATTTCCTGGGGGACTTCAAGCTTATGGTAGCACTTTAACATAAATGGATGAAATAACAAGGTAGGGCTGGGAAATGACACAGGCTAGTGGCAACAAGGTAATTCACAGTAATGATCTAGTCATATCTAGCAGGGCTTTACCACCTCAGAGAAGGTAAGGTAGCATGTTGTTTCATTACAGTTATCAGTAGTTACCTCATTTCCAGGAAGTGCACAAACTCCAAAACAGCCAAATCTAATTTTTATGAGAGTCGTTAGTGAATTAAGTTGAGGGGCAGTTGACCTTACTGACAGCAAGTAGTTTTCAATGAAAATCTTTAGGTTACAGTGCAAGGATACTGTAGAGAGTGCTAAATTACTGCAAAGCTGTGGATAATAGCTTTCTTCAATGGGGCAGTTGGCAATTACTGAAAGAGAGCTTAGCTTACAACGGAGCAAAACACTGGCTGCCCAGTCCTGTGAGATTTCACCTCTTCTGGGAGGCTTTTTGCTTGGCTCTCAGGAGAGGAGCAGCCAGTCACTGAGATCAGCCGGACTTAAGGTGCGTTTAGAGACCAAAACCACATCCACGCATTGTTAGATGTGGTACGGTCTTGTTCCACCTGCTCTAAAGACTGCTAGAGTCAAGCCTCTGCTTAAGAAACCCTCCCTTGACCCTACTGCTATCCAGAACTACAGACCTGTCTCTCTTCTCTCATTCCTTTCCAAAACCCTCGAACGAGCAGTGTCCGACCAACTTTCTCTCTATCTCTCCCAGAATGACCTCCTGGACCCCCTGCAGTCCGGTTTCAAGGCTTCTCACTCCACTGAGACAGCTCTTCTTGCAGTCACAGAGGCCCTTCACACTGCTAAGGCCTCATCCCTCTCCTCTGTCCTTGTCCTCCTTGACCTGTCTGCTGCTTTCGATGCAGTCAACCACCAAATCCTTCTTTCCATTCTGTCTGACCTCAGCATCTCAGCTTCTGCACACTCCTGGTTTGCTTCCTATCTCTCTAACCGCTCATACCGAGTCTTATGGAGAGGGTCCCTCTCCAGATCCTGCCCTCTTATCACCGGTGTCCCCCAGGGCTCAGTCCTGGGCCCCTTGCTTTTCCTTCTCTATATCAGATCTCTTGGCCATGTGATCTCATCTCATGGATTTTCTTATCACTGCTACTCCGATGACACCCAGCTTTTCCTTTCCTTCCCCCCCTCTGACACCCAAATCGAGGCTCGCATCTTTGCATGCCTCTAAGACATCAGTGACTGGATGTCTGCCCACCACCTCAAGCTCAATCTTGGTAAGACAGAGCTACTCTTCCTCCCAGGGAAAGACTGCCCTCTTGCAGATCTCTCCATCTCCATTGACACCACTGTGCTTCCCTCCCAAACAGCTAGCTAAGAACCTTGGGGTGATCCTTGACAACCAGCTGTCTTGCTCGGCCAACATTGCTGCGACAGCACGCTCCTTGTAGGTTCTCCCTCTACAACATTCGCAAAATCCATCCCTTTCTCACGAGGGAAGCGACGCAACTCCTGGTCCAGTCACTTATCATCTCTCACCTGGACTACTGCAACGTGCTCCTGGCCGGCCTACCTGCCGCTGACATCCGATCGCTTCAGCTCATTCAGAATGCTGCAGCCCGTCTGGTATTCAACCATCGCATCAAATTCAAGACACTGGTACTGGCCTACAGGGCAGTACACCAGACAGCTCCTCTGTACCTACAATCTATGGTCAGCGTCCAAACCTCTCACCGTTCCCTCCGCTCCTCCACCAGTGCAGGACGCCTCGCCCCCCCTTCACTTCGGGGGGCCTCAAAAGTCGCTCATCCCGATCACAACTCTTCTCATCCCTGGCACCGCAATGGTGGAATGAGCTTCCACCTTCGGTCACGACGGCCGAATCATTGCCGATCTTTCGGAAAAGACTAAAGACACACCTTTTCAGGCTCCATCTGGGCCCTTCTTGAACTAACTTATTTCTCTCTCTCTCTCTAAAAAACAAAAAAATATATAAACTTTACCACTATTCCTTCAGAAGTTGTAGCTGTCATAGACTGTGTTGCATAGTTGATTGTAAGTCGCTTTGGATAAAAGCGTCTGCCAAATGACGTAATGTAATGTAATGTAATGTAATGGTTTGGTTCAGGTGATAAGATGCATGGCATCATCGGCTGTTGGGATGACTGTACTTTTACTGGTGTGAATTCACAGAGGACACTTTTCTTCAGCTCATCGATCGGTATTGTTTTGCTGTTTGGAGATTGTGCGTGAATTCCTTTGCCCAAGTGGACTGCAGAGGAATAACAGAACCTGCATCCAGCATTTTGGGGGATTATTATGTTGCTAGTAGTGTCAACATGAGTTCACTCACAACACTGGTTTAGCTCCTGGATCTCAGACACTCGCATTCCTACCAACACTTTAAACCCGATGGACTACGATTTCAGCCAGTACGATTTCAGCCAGTTGAGAGGTTTTTAGCCAATTCAACTGTAGTTGTAGTCGGAGAGTCGTCTCAGGGAATGAAAGACTGTTTCTCTCCTATCTGTGCAACACAGATTCCAAACATGGCATCATTGACAGCTGGTGCTTAAGGAATGCAGGCTGCAATGAGTGGAAACATCTGACTTGAAGGGTTGAATATCAAGGCTAAAGGCCCAATTATACTCTGTCCGTACTCTGCGTTCATTTCGTGCATTTTCTTTCCGTCCTCTGAAAGCTTAGCCTTTGTTCACACCTGGCGCTTAACATAAGCGGAACTGAAGTTGAGCTCAGGCTTAACCGGTCACACCAGAAGCTTTTCCTCAGCGCCTCGCTCGGTGCGCCTTGAACCCACCCACAACTTCCATTGAATTCATGCCTGGCAGCTTCACGATTCACGTGTCATGCTTTCAGCGTGCAGCCGAAATGAAACTTGTGGGTTCAGCGTAGGTTGAGCATTGCTTCGGCGTATGGTGTGAATGTGCTGTTATGCATATGCATGAAACGGAGCAGACACACACACACACTCACACATTAGACTCTCTACTGCCCACTGGTGGATGTATTGCGTAACATGATGCCAACGTGAAAGACGCATGGAAGTATTTGGGCAGTGACGATTACACCATTTGAAACAGACGCATTTATTTTCGTATGAAAATGGAGTATAATTGGGCCTTTAGAATGACAGAGATTGTTTGCACATCTCCAGAAAATACATCATCAGATCTGGACCCCAATTACACATCCAATTAAGATCCCTGCTCTCCAAAAGCATACTTAACTGAAATGGCATCATATCCCAATGAGATATATGATTAAATACTTTTATATATGGCCTCGCCCGCCCTGCAACTTGCAAACGCAGCTCGACCACTGTGCACAGGCTCACTTGCTCCCTCGCCCGCCCTGCAGCTCGCCCGCTGTGCGGGCTAACTTGCTCTTATGACATCACTAATGACCACTGTGCGTTATTGCCTCACCTGCTCTATGACATCACTGATGACATTATCACGGATGACATCACTGATGACAATTAGGGCAATCACCTTAATTAAAAACTCGCGCACAGCCGTTTCCCTACATTCTGTCCCCTTCCTCTCTCTGTCTGGTTCCTCCCCGATTCTACCTACTTACAGTATACTCCCATCACTTATATAGCCTCAGACTGATGACATCACTGATGACATCATCACTGATGACATTGTTCACTGATGACATCATCACTGAACTATAGCGTCAGCCTTAGGACAATCAGCATTAGAGCAATTAATCTGCCCTAATTTAAAAATCTGGCTCCGTCAGGTCACCCGCAAGGGTGCCCTTTACGGGGTCCACCCGCTATGCCGACTACCTGCAGTGCCGACAGCACGCAATGCCGACATTAGGTTTAGGCGTGGAGGGTGGAAGAGGTTAGGTTTAGGGTTAGGGTCTGGGGGAGGTTAGGTTTAGGCGTGAGAGGTTATGTTTAGGTGTGGGGGTTGGGAGAGGTTAGCTTTAGGGTTAGGGTCTGGGGGAGGTTAGGTTTAGGCGTGAGAGGTTATGTTTAGGTGTGGGGGGTGGGAGAGGTTAGCTTTAGGGTTAGGGTCTGGGGGAGGTTAGGTTTAGGCGTGGGGGCTGGGAGAGGTTAGGTTTAGAGTTCGGGTCTGAGGGAGGTTAGGTTTAGGCCTAAGGGGGTGGGAGAGGTTAGGTTTAGAGGCGAGGGGGCTGGGAGAGGTTAGCTCCAGCCGGTCCACCGAGACGCTGCACGCCGCCTCGCTCAGCTGGTTCTGCTTATGGGCTATCGGCATTGTGGGCTGTCGGCACTGCGAGCTGTCGGAACATAGATGGGGAACCCCCTTTACACCCCCTGAAAGTTTCAGGTGTGGCCGAACACAGAACTTGAAACAAACAGTGGACAGAGCCCACATACTCTATTTTATAGATAATAGATAGATAGATTATGTTACATGGTGGTGATTATTGTATTGTTTTAATTTGCCACCTGTGAATACCTACAGTACTTTATATCCTTTAGCACGATATATTAGCAGATACGACTTGCACATTACAGCTGTTAGTCTAATAAATCTGTGTTGTTACCCAGTTCTTGCCCTGTTCTTAAGTGCTACCTAGTCAAATTATTATTATAGGTAAAATAGGTTGAACTGCAGATTACGAGTGTGTATTTTTAGACACAAAATCTATCTAATAATCTTCTAGTTATCTGGAAGCCTGTTAGTGCTGGTATGTTATTGCTCAGTCCATAATGGTCCGCACAAGAATCAATATGACGGCTAATGGATTTATTGTGCAGAGATTTTGGAGACGAATGCCTGCAGGCGTGAGTTTTGTACAGCCTTATTTTTGCAGGCAGTACCTTGTTTTAATACACATTAATAACACACCTCAAGGCTGCCGATTGTACTTACTGTCACCAATTTCCATTATTTGGAGGTGCACAGAAAGGGCAATTGCATCACCAAATCTGTGCAAATGTCTTTCAAGTTAGTCTGCCGTTTCAACCCTTCCAACCCTTTCATTTCCTCTCTTCCCCTACTTGCCTGAATGAATCATAGGTCAGGTTGAGTTGAAGTGAAACGGAGGGAAGTGAAGTGGATTCTTCTTATACAAAGTACACATCACAACCTCACACTGGAAGTTGGGATATTTTTTTAGCACATTTAGTCTTTCTCCATACATTTTCTGTCTTGTCATATGGTACAAATAGATCCCCTCAGGAATTTAAGATCATTCACTGAGCTTTGATGATGTACATAAATCTCATTTTGAATATCTCAGCCTGTGTTGTTGTGAACTGAGCACACCCGTATTGATAATTGTGATCCTCTGCATCTCTTTCTCTCTCCGTCTCTCCCTGTTTTTCTCTCTTCACCCTCAGGAGAATATGTAGTGATGACAACCTATTTCCATTTGAAAAGGAAAATTGGCTATTTTGTGATTCAAACCTACCTCCCGTGCATCATGACTGTCATACTGTCTCAGGTCTCCTTCTGGCTAAACAGAGAATCGGTTCCTGCGCGCACTGTATTTGGTGAGTGCCATCGCCTGGTTTCTACTTAACGATTTATTCAGCCAGTCCAGTAATTTAGTGACTGGCAAAAGAAGAAGAAAATAAGTAACCGCAGAACAAATATGCAGTAATGACAGTGTACATCACCAGACCAGATGTAATGACAGTGTACATCACCAGACCAGATGTAATGACAGTGTACATCACCAGACCAGATGCGTTGAGCAGACTGGATGTGGAGGGTATGTGTCTCTGGAATGTACTAATTCACATATTGAGGGATAAAATGCAGCTTGTTGCCCATTCAGGTGTAGTGGGGCCTGGGCGAGTGATGATTTGTTTTAATGTGCTTTAAAGTGCAACATTGCCTTGTGATTACCTCGCCGTACCTTGGCAATTGCAAAAGCATTTAATAAAGTAAAGATTAGGGGAGCAAAGTTGGAAAGGATGAGGTCGGAGAAAGTGCACTCGCCCACTTTTAGAGGGGAGAGGTGGCCGAGGGAGGTGTTGCAGTTGCAGCTCTTGAAAGCAATCTTGGACAGCTTTGCAGACTGCAACAGCCAGCCAAGTTTGAAGGCTTATTGCTTCCTGAGCTCTAGTTAATTTTGGCAGGAGGGTGTCTGGTTTTATCTACAGCAGACACATCATTTTCAAAACATGGCTAATCCTCCCCAAATCACCACCTTAGGGCCTTAGGAAGGGTCAGATCCCACTTGTCACCGTGATGGACGAAACAAACCATGACCCACTTGGAGTCGGTGCGTTAAAGGCAGAAGTTAGTTCATTTTAATTCTAAATGACAGAGGAACAGAAACGCCCCACTCAGTCATCTAAAACAATGTCATTTTAACAACGAAAGCACCAAAACATCATGCAAGGAAGAATGCATTCAAGGTTTCTACAGTAACTTCAGTTTTCCTAAAGGTCTTATTTTTAACTTATTTTTTTGCTGTTTAAAACATGTATCATGGGTCTTTAAAACAAGGTTATTATGAATTATGTAGCAAACAAAAACGAAAAATCGAATCCAGCCTCTGTTGGACCTCTCTATCTGCTCTGCTGTTTTAAGAGGATATGTTAGGATAGATCCATCTTTGGTGCAGTTGATCTTTTTCTGGACATTTGTCCATGCTACATGCTACGCAGCTATGCTACAGACAACATGCTACGCAGCTATGCTACAGACAACAAGGTTTGGTCTTCCGCATTCACTTGGCTGTTTGGAGGCATTTTTTCAGTTTTGAGACCTCCATGATGTTTATAGCACACCTATATAATTTGACGAGGCAAGGGAAATCCTGTTTGACATGAAATGGGACCTTTAAATACAAACTCATGTTTATGGCTACTACTTTTTTTTACTGGCTATTACTGTTAATGGCTAAAATATTGCTTCCATGAATAGCCCCCCGCGTTTAATTGCTTCAATCACTGAATTCAGCCGGCATCTATTTGGGACCTGCGTCTATATGGGACGCTCATTTCATTCATTTGCTTCATTAAATATGATGAGTGTGCCCTTGCCAACCCGTGCATCCCCCAACCCACGAGGGTGTATTGACATGTATTTTTTTAAATAATGAATATTTTGACCAGGGAATGAAGTGAAGCATACATTCTAAATTACAAGTAGATTACAAGCAAAGGATTATTTTCAACAAGATGGTCAGGAAGCAATTAAGCTGTAGTGTGCTGTGGCCTTTTCTAATGCATTTTAAATAAGTACAGCTCGTGCAATCAGGCCTTCCCCTCACACACACACACACAACACCGGTGTGAACCCATTTCATTGTGTCCTCTGAACCCATCGCAATCATTTCAGTGGCACAAGGCAGGACTGTTCCCCCATTTTCATTCAGAGTACAATTCCTTTCATACTGTGTGAGGAGAGAAGCTTCAATCAGTGTTATTATTATCTCAGTGTTATGATTGAAACATTTACTGTGGAGGATGATGCCCCCAGTGGCATTGACAACTTACATTATTTGTTCTCATTCTCGCCATATTGTTGAGCTGAAATAAGGATCTTTTCACTGAATTCTCCCCTTTTGTGTTCTGTCATGACGGTCATTGTGGACTAAAAGTTTGCGAGATACAGGCACTTCTGGGTTGTTCAGGATTTAACAGTTGTGCCGCATTTTTAAAATGGCTATTTTTCATTTTTTAAATGGCTATTTTTCATTTTTGTGCCCTGGTAGGTTGCCTGGTTGTGTTTGGCGGGCATGACCTAATATGTTTTTGATGGATAGTCAGGTTTGTAATTTTCTCATTTACCTAAGAGAAATGCCTGATTTATATTTACTAGTGCAGTGCCCATTCCCCCATGCACCACCCCATGGGTGCTTCCCCCCGCACACACACTGCACTCTGTCAGGTCCCCGTAAGCGCAAGTTTGAAATCGATCCGACAAACGGTTCTCGAGATACGCGAAGGACAGACATACAGACAGTCCTGGAATAAGTCCAAATTGCATGAAATGCGGCACCGCACTCCATCGGGGTCCGAGCAGCGCACTCCCAAAGTTTGAAGTCACAATCAGACAAATGTTTCTCGAGATAAACTGCTTTTTGTGTTGCCAGTAGGTGGCACTATATCAAATTGCAAGAAATTCAGCGCCGCACTATTTCGACTTCCCAGGAGCACACTCTCCAAGTTTGAAGTCAATCGGATTAACGGTTCTCAAGATAAACCACTTTTTGTGTTGCCAGTAGGTGGCGCTCTGCCCAATTGCACAAAACTCAGCACTGTTATGTCAGGTTCCCAGCAGCACACTTACCAAGTTTGAATGAATGGCTATCAAGATAAACCACTTTTTGTGTTGCCAGTAGGTGGCGCTATGCCAAAGTGCACGGAATTCAGCTCCCTGTACTCCGTTGAGTCCCCCTAAGCGCACTCCCCGAGTTTGAAGTTTGAAGTCGATCAGATGAATGGCTATGGAAATAAAGCGCTTTTTGTCTTGCCAGTAGGTGGCACTATGCCAAATTGCACAGAATTCAGCTCCCTGCACTTCCTTGAGTCCCCCTAAGCGCACTCAAGTTTGAAGTCGATCGGACGAACGGTTCTCAAGATAAACCACTTTTTGTGTGGCCAGTAGGTGACGCTGTGCCAAATTGCACGACATTCGGCACTGCACTGTGTCGAGCTCCCATCAGCGCACTCCCCAAAGTTGAAGTCGATCGGACGAACGGTTCTTGAGATAAACCACATTTTCTATGTTGGCAGTAGGTGGCGCTATGCCGAATTGCACAAAAACAGGGCACTGCACTGCACAATAGGGCACACTCCCAAAGTTTGAAGTCGATCCGACCAACGGTTCTCGATGGCATGCAGCAGATGATGCTCATCCATAAGCAGTGGTGGAAATGGCCAGGTTTTACTCTGGGAACCCTACTTACACAGGATGCGGGTTCCCGGAAGTGGTGTTGCCCTAGAGCAGGGGTTCTCAAATGTTTTTCAGCCAAGGACCCCTTATAAGTGATTTGTGATTTTGGGCTCAGCTTGTTTCCACGGTAACGTGCTTGACATTTAAATTGATAGGTTTGTCAGATTAGAATGTAATCCATGAACCAATTTAGATTTAAAGCATAACATATTTTCGTTGAACAATGAAGCTTTTGCGCACAAAAAAGTCCCCGAAAACTTTTCGTGGACCCCCAGGCAAAGTGCCATGGACCCCTGGGGGTCCCCGGACCCCCATTTGAGAACCACTGCCCTAGAGGATATTATTTCTGAATGCGTGACTCATTATAGCCTACAGCAGTGGTTCTCAAATGGGGGTCCGCGGACCCCCAGGGGTCCGTGGCACTTTGCCAGGGGGTCCGCAAAAAGTTTTCAAGTAAAAAAAAAAAAAAAAAAAAAAAATTTTTTAATAAAATGCTACATGTTACTTATTCCTTCTCAAACTACTTCCTACATGGTGCTAGTCTATCAAAATATCTTGGCTGTCATTGATTGTGTTGCATAGTGGTTTTCTGTACTGTTGACAAATTGTGATATTGTAAGTCGCTTTGGATAAAACAAAAGTGTCTGCTAAATGACGTAATGTAAATGTAATGTAATAAAAAAAAAAATATATTTTTTTTTTTGCAAAATCTTCATAGTTCAACGAAAATAGTTTATGCTTTAAATCTAAAATGGTTCATGGATTACATTCTAATAACAAACCTATCAAATTAAAAGTCAAGCACGTTACCGTGGAAACAATTAAGCTTAGCCCAAAATCACAAATCAGAATGAGGGGGTCCCCGGTATATTTTCTATCTTGTAAGGGGTCCTTGGCTGAAAAACATTTGAGAACCTCTGGCCTACAGTACCACTGATTATTTCCCCTTGATTTAATTCATGACAGACTTGTAAATACATATTTGGACAGGCACATACATAGGTGGAGATTTCTTCACCCTCTTAATTGGAACCTGAGGAGGGATGCTGCCCCCCCTAAACACAGGGTCGTTAACAGGGTCGTTCCTGTGTTGACTTTCCCCTGTTAATGTCAACGACGCTACTTAAAGCTCGGGCTTAGGGCTCGAAGGAGCAGAACTGAAGACAAATATTCAAATATCGAACGTGTTTCGCATCCGAATCGCACGGAAACAGGGCACTGCACTCCGTCGGGTCGCCATCAGCGCACCCCCCGAGTTTCAAGTCGATCCGACCAACGGTTCTCAAAATATGCGAAGGACAGAGAGAGCGACAGACAGAGAGAGAGACAGAGTCAGACGCTATCGTCATTATAGTATAGATAGATATGAATATCCTCTTTGCCATTACAAGTAGCGGTAATACTTTATAATAACGTTCAGTTTTAAGTCATGTATAAGCCTTTAGTTAATGATGAACTAACCATTTACAAAACATAAATATACATTTGTAGATTATTAATACATGTTATGCCTCTTGCATGGCACCGTAACCCCGGCGTTACGTTTCTGATTTTTTGCTGTTCATCTGTCATTTATGTGATTAATTAGGTAGTTAATTCTGAACAATGCTGTTCATGCTACATACCAAATTAACCGGCTGAATCTTGAGCATCGAACCATGTCTTCATTTTTCAGATCAGATCAACACAGCAGAAGTTATAGCTGTCTTTGTACAAAGACAAATTTGTTTATGTTTATGTTTATTTGCACACAAATACATAACATACAGAAATCATTAAAAAAAAATTGCTTATTGTGCAGGAGAGGTTGGAAGCCAAAAATGGCTTATAAAGGTACCTCCCCCATATCAAATTCAACAGATATATTTAAAAA
Organism: Poromitra crassiceps; assembly: GCF_964638095.1. Taxonomy (NCBI): domain Eukaryota; kingdom Metazoa; phylum Chordata; class Actinopteri; order Beryciformes; family Melamphaidae; genus Poromitra; species Poromitra crassiceps. The sequence goes on from NC_139623.1 coordinate 105,032,642, forward strand.
AGGAAAACAAATAAAACGAAAGAACGAAAGAAAGAACAGAAAAAATATTACATAATAGTATGGTTTATAGACTAAACAATAAAATTAACAAAATCTAGAATTAGCAAGGAAATTATACAACAAGTTAGTTAAGTTAAGAAACACAACAATTTGAATAAAATTACAGTAGGGTCCTTTTCAGATGTTTCTTGAATGATGATAATGTAAGTATTGTTTTTAGTGATGGAAGTAAATTGTTCCAAAGAGATGGTCCTCTGTATTTCAATGAGTATTGGTTAAGGGAAGTCCGACAAAATGGAAGATGAAAGTCCTTAGAGTGTCTTGTGGAATATGAATGTATGTCTGAAGAAACTTTAAAAAAATTCTGAAAAACAAAGACAACATTTCAAATGGCTTTTTTGAAATCCGCCTAGGTATCTCCCTACAAAAACCAGTGCCAAATACTCATGTTTTGGTATTTTTTCATCTTCTTTGAGTTGGGATGTGGTAAGGCCTGTGGCTATGTCTCCATTGGGTTTCTAGCCATAAATACAACAACCACAGGTAACTGTTTACACTCTAAAAGTGTTTTTTATTCTAGGCGAGAATCAACCACTGTGTTTGAGCTGGTTTTACTCAGGGGCAGTAACACATAGAGTCATTCTGACACTTGGAACAGAAACTTCAAAGTCTTACCTTTCAGAAAAGTTCAGGCAGTTGTCTGTAACCCTAGTGGTTCAGCCACAGTAAGCATTTTAGTTTGGGTATGTCGTTTTCACCATTTTCTTCAGAAATAGGTGGCTTTAGAAGAGGATTTATACAAATGTGTTGTAAGTCCTCTATAAACCTTTAGTAAATGAAGTGTTCCTCACCTGTTATAAATGTGTAAATAATTTACAATTCATTTACAAGCAGGGCCGTATCCAGGGTTTCGAAATAGGGGAGGTCCAGCAAGGGGAGGCGGATTGGAAAAAAAATGATTTTTTTTCCCCTTTTTAGCCATATTTAGAGTAATATATCATTTTAAATAAAAAAGAAATGTTTTATTTTAACCTTTTTTAGCCATATTTAGAGGAATATATCATTCTAAATCAACATTAGGATTATACTGTTATGATGTCATTATTCAGTATATTCTCTTTCATGTCACCACCTGCTCAGCTCTCCTGTCAACATAATTGTAACTAACAAACACAAACTGTTTTAGCCAAATTCATATCAAAATGACACCTACAAACACAGGTACACAACCCAAGCCGTACACAACACACAAAGTCATCATCGATAATAAAAAAAACATACAGAGGGACCTGTTGGCTGGCAAGAAGTGAGGTCTTTAGACCATAGTTCAAGCAGAAGGCCATTCGTGCATAATCTAATCCGATCACCCCTGACGTCAATCAAGTTCTAGTATGACGTGGTCAGTCAAAGTCTTAGTATGACGTCCGTAATGACGTCAGATATGACGTCAGTTAATTCTCATATATATAGCAAGGGTTCTACGTCACCTCTCTCTCTCTGGCCGATCATAACAGCAGCAGCTTCACAGCAGTCCATCTCCCTTGAGCCCTCCTTCGGAGCGTTGTTTTGCACCATATCCGGAGACCGAATCAGCACCCTCAAGCCTTCTCTACCCGTGGAAATCCAACGCAGATATTCCCCGCATATTCCTCAACGCTTCCCACTCCATTCCCGGCATGTCGAGCTCCGAGCCAGAGCAGTCCACGGACAGCGACAGCAGCTCAGCCAACGAGACCCCGTTCCAGATCGGCCACGGTGCGTTCTTGCTTTCCGAGACGTCTGATGAAGACGTTGGCGAAGCGGCCGGACCACAGGCCGCCAACGCAGCCACGATGAAAAGGCCCGGCGCGCGTTCCCGTGGCACGGGCCGCGCCACTGCGACGGCCCTTGGAAGGAAAGCAGATGACGAAGTGCCGCATGCGCCTGGTCGCCCAAGAACGCGTGCGAGCGTGCCAGAGGGGGAGGCCGCTCGGCGTGGACGTGCGAGAGGCCGCGGACGAAGATCAGCAGAGGCAGCCGCTCCGAGAGCGGGGAGACGCCGGGGAAATACAGGCCGTGGGGCCACCGCGAGACGCCATGTCCTTCCTGGCCGCACTGACCTCCAGGCCGCCGCCCCGGAAGCGGAAACGGCACCATTCGCAGCTCCGCCGAGCCGACAGGGGTCGTCAAGAGCCATTCTGCTGTCCCTGCTAGATGCTAGCAGATCAGTGGATGCTCGTCTGAGGGCCCTGGAAACCCCCCCCCCCCTTTCCCCCCACGTTCGCCACAGCCCAGCCAGTGCAGCAGCCGCCCCCGCCCACGCAGCAAGCCGACGTGCTCCTCACCACCGCCCAACCCGCCCAGATGAACACCCTGGCGTCCGCCACGCCCGCCATCTCATTTGGTATGCCTTTTGTTTCTCCCTGTGCCGACGTGTCTCCCAGGTTGAGATCCCAGATTTTGAAGGGCAGAGACATCAATTTAGTTAGCATACTCCTGCGCCCACCCCCGCTCCCGCTGCCCGCAAAGGACCCGCCCCCCACCAAACAAGAAATATTGATTTACATTGCTTTGAAAACACCACATGTACTGTAGGTGTCCCTCGTGTTTGATTAAATAAAGCGAGTTGATCGACAATCTACCCGGTCTGCGATCCGATCATCCCATCTTTAAACGCCCACTAATAACAATAGTAATAACACAAAAAAGGGCCAAGCCGGGAACCCCTAAGCCACTAAGTCACCAACCCCTAAGTCATCCCCTAAGCCACCAAGTCACCAACCCCTAAGTCATCCCCTAAGCCACTAAGTTACCAACCCCTAAGTCATCCCCTAAGCCACTAAGTCACCAACCCTAAGTCATCCAAGTCCAGCGCCAAGTCGGGAAGTCACTAAGTCACCGAGGCCAAGCTGGGAACCCCTAAGCCACTAAGTCACCAACCCCTAAGCCACCAAGTCACCAACCCCTAAGTCATCCACTAAGCCACTAAGTCACCAACCCCTAAGCCACCAAGTCACCAACCCCTAAGTCATCCCCCAAGCCACTAAGTCACCAACCCCTAAGTCACCCCCTAAGCCACTAAGTCACCAACCCCTAAGTCATCCCCTAAGCCACTAAGTCACCAACCCCTAAGTCATCCCCTAAGCCACTAAGTCACCAACCCCTAAGCCATCCCCTAAGCCACTAAGTCACCAACCCCTAAGCCATCCCCTAAGCCACCAAGTCACCAACCCCTAAGCCATCCCCTAAGCCACTAAGTCACCAACCCCTAAGTCACCCCTAAGCCACTAAGTCACCAACCCCTAAGTCATCCCCTAAGCCACTAAGTCACCAACCCCCCTAAGCCACTAAGTCACCAACCCCTAAGCCATCCCCTAAGCCACCAAGTCACCAACCCCTAAGTTCATCCCCCAAGCCACTAAGTCACCAACCCCTAAGTCACCCCCTAAGCCACTAAGTCACCAACCCCCCTAAGCCACTAAGTCACCAACCCCTAAGCCATCCCCTAAGCCACCAAGTCACCAACCCCTAAGTTCATCCCCCAAGCCACTAAGTCACCAACCCCTAAGTCACCCCCTAAGCCACTAAGTCACCAACCCCTAAGCCACCAAGTCACCAACCCCTAAGTCATCCCCCAAGCCACTAAGTCACCAACCCCTAAGTCACCCCCTAAGCCACTAAGTCACCAGCCCCTAAGCCACCAAGTCACCAACCCCTAAGCCATCCCCCAAGCCACTAAGTCACCAACCCCTAAATCACCCCCTAAGCCACTAAGTCACCAACCCCTAAGTCATCCCCTAAGCCACTAAGTCACCAACCCCTAAGTCATCCCCTAAGCCACTAAGTCACCAACCCCTAAGCCATCCCCTAAGTCACTAAGTCACCTACCCCTAAGTCACTAAGTCACCAACCCCTAAGTCATCCTAACTCCTGGAAACAATCTACTCCCCATGGCTCGCTACATCAGGCTCAGGCCTCAGACTGGCCCCAGCGCCAAGTTGGGAAGCCACTAAGTCACCCAGGCCAAGTCGGGTCACCAACCCCTAAGTCATCCAAGTCCAGTGCCCAGTCGGGAAATCTCTAAGTCACCCAGGCCAAGTTGGGAACCCCTAAGTCACTAAGTCACCAACCCCTAAGTCATCCAGCACCTCAAGAGGACGCTCCAGCTGGTCTTCATCAGCTCTCCAGCTACACCCGCCCGGAGCAGGCGGCCATACCGCGGCCCAAAGAACCCTCCTTCCTCAATCGGCGAGCATGGCAACAAACAGTGTCCCGGGCTCCGTGCCAAAATGTCTCGTTGGTGGTGGCTCCCCGAAAAGCACAGCGCCCAGTAGGCGCAGTAAATCTCCCGGATCATTTTTGGGGGAGAGAGAGAGTCGAGAGAGAGAGTCAGGGTCAGTCAGAAGGCCAAGTCGTGCGGCGCGCAAGGCCCGACCGAGCTGGGAAGCGCCAGCCGCAACGCAAGTAGGGGGGTCAAGATCGAAGGCCCGACCGAGTTGGGAAGCGCCAGCCGCAAGTAGCCATAAGTCGTTAAAAGGTCGAAGGCCAGAAAAGTACAATCAACTACCGTGCCCGCAGATCTCAATTAACCTCCGGTAATCAGATCTTCCTTTTGGGGGATCTCCTAGCCTAAGCAGATGCCCTCCTCTTGCCTCAAGAGCAGCGCCACCGGCTAATGGAGTCATGCGCCAAAGCATTTGCCATGCATGCCGATTGCTAAATAAAGTTTGTTAAATCCTACGAACTGGCCTCTCATGATTGAAGTGAGGTCTCTAGACCATAGTTCAAGCAGAAGGCCATTCGTGCATAATCTAATCCGATCACCCCTGACGTCAATCAAGTTCTAGTATGACGTGGTCAGTCAAAGTCTTAGTATGACGTCCGTAATGATGTCAGATATGACGTCAGTTAATTCTCATATATATAGCAAGGGTTCTACGTCACCTCTCTCTCTCTGGCCGATCATAACAGCAGCAGCTTCACAGCAGTCCATCTCCCTTGAGCCCTCCTCCGGAGCGTTGTTTTGCCCCACCCACCTCCCCAGTCCGCCACCAACGAGTCGTGACTCCTGATCCCCCACGGGGGGGGGATCTCCTAGCCTAAGCAGATGCCCTCCTCTTGCCTCAAGAGCAGCGCCACCGGCTAATGGAGTCATGCGCCAAAGCATTTGCCATGCATGCCGATTGCTAAATAAAGTTTGTTAAATCCTACGAACTGGCCTCTCATGATTGAACATGTATTTATTGTCATTGACATTGTCATTGATTTACATTACATATACATTATAATGCTTGAAAATAATTTGGAATGAAGGGTTAAAATTATTGAATGTGTTTATTATCAAATTATAGGCTAGCAAGAGTAATGCAACAATAACAAATACATAGTAGATGACACAAACATGTGGGCTCATGTACTCTTCAAATAAGTGAATGAAACCCTGCACAATGTAAAAACATTATTTGATATGGTTTAAGGCTTCAAGCTACTGAATAGTGCGAAGGATGCCTATTGCCCAGTATCAAATACCCACCTCGGTCAAATCTAGTCTACTACAACACATACAGGTGCATCACCATAAATTAGAATATCATGACAATGTTCTATAATTTTTTTATCAGTTATCAAATATATATTACTATAATTATACTATATATACAGTGTATATATACAGTTTAGTATATTCCAAATGAAAAATAACATTTATTTATTCCTGATAGGAACGATTGAAAAATAAAATAAAATATATTATGTTGTTTTTAACTTTACACCACCTATTTTTGTTACTTATTTGGTCATGAAACTGAAACCATGCATACAGCCACCTGCATACCTGACTTCGGGAGCTTGGCAATTGGCATCATGCATGATTAGCCAGTAGCTTCCAACGTGTCACACAGGTAACGTTACTTAAGAGACAGACTACGGTAGACACTTACTGTCTTGGTTGTTGCTAAAAAATCTGTCAGTGTCACTCACTCACCTCGTCTGTCGTTCACTTCGCTCACTGTCTCGCAGCTCGCTCACCTTCAATTATCTCACCAGGCAGACAGACAGTCATCACCACCATGCTGCTGCTCTCTCGGAATCAAGTTACCGTGGACGCGGCCTTTCGTTTCAAAATAAAAGCGATCCCGTGTTTTTCATGCTTTTCCATGCAGCTTTTTTTATTTTTTTCTCTGAAATATTAGGGGAGGTCTGGACCTCCCCGTCCTCATAGCTAGATACGGCCATGTTTACAAGGCTTTCTGCATCCCCTAATCTAAAGTGTAAACCATTAATCACACATAAATGTGTTACATACAAGGGGGTAGCTCTGTTTGTCAAAATTGAAGCCAATGTGGAAGTGTCCTCTTTGGCTGCAGGGGGCGACCCATTAGTTTGTGGACTTCTGTTTTGAAGCCTCAAGTATGCCTCAGTAAACACTTTCCTAATGTGTTTATGGTCTCAATCGCTAGTTTCAGACTATGTTGTAGTTGCAGACTATGTTTTGGGGCATGATTGACAAGTCCCTTGTCCACTGGTCACACAGCTCGCCGATCACGGACCAATAGCAGGCCGTGCTCTGTGGGAAACCCTTGGACTTGTGTCAAGATCCAAGATGGCAATGGCCAAAATGCCATATGTGAGGCGTCAAAAATCAGAAGTCCACAGGCCAATGGATCGCCCCCTGCAGGCCATTCGAAAGAATGCAGGTTTAAGTGCACTTCCGCATTGGCTTCAATTTTGACAGAGCTTCCCCCTTGTATGCAACACATTTATGTGTGATGAATGGTTTACACTTTAGATTAGAGGATGCAGAAAGCCTTGTAAATTAATTATAAATTATTTACACATCATTTATAACAGGTGAGGAACACTTAATTTACTAAAAATGTATAGATGACTTACAACGCATTTGTGATATATTAACATATCTATTAATCATCTACAAATATATATTCATGTTTTGTAAGTGATTAGTTCATCATTAACTAAAGGCTTATAAATGACTTACGACTGAACGTTATTATAAAGTGTTACCCCTCTGGAATGATGAAAGGAGAAATATCTCAACATTTATAGCCTACTGTTCAGAATTCAGATGCTAACGGTCAAGTTGGGCAATATCCACTATCTGTATAAGCAATACCTATCCGTTATGAATGTAAATAGTTATCTATCAATCTTATGAGTCACAAATTCAGATTTCTCACGCGGGGATCTGGGAAATGAGTTGACCTCCCTGCTCCGCAGCACAATATTAATTCTCAGGGCCCATTTTATTTTTCAGCCAGTGGGACGGGTGGGAACAGGTGAAGTGATTGCTTTTATCTGCTTGAATGGGCACCCATTCTCTGCTCCCCATTCACTCCCATTTAGGCCAGGATGTACAATGATCTATGACAGTTTTCAAGTCTATACAGCTAGGAATAATTTTCCAGATCCCTGATTTTTATTTATTTTATTATTATATATTTTTTGCACTTTCATCTGAGCTTGAGATTTGTACTAAATGACTATGCAATACCATAGTGTGTGTGTGTGTGTGTGTGTGTGTGTGTGTGTGTGTGTGTGTGTGTGTGTGTGTGTGTGTGTGTGTGTGTGTGAGAGTGTGTGAGAGTAAGTGTGTGAGTGAGTGTGTGAGTGAGTGAGTGTGTGTGTGGTGTGTGCGTGCGTGCACAAGCTGTGTTTGTTAAGCGTGTCCTCAATAGAGAATCTCTATTCTGATCTTTTCAGGAGTCACCACTGTCCTAACCATGACCACACTGAGCATCAGTGCTCGAAACTCCCTCCCTAAGGTGGCCTATGCCACTGCCATGGACTGGTTCATGGCAGTGTGCTATGCCTTTGTCTTCTCTGCCTTGATTGAGTTTGCCACAGTCAACTACTTCACCAAGCGCAGCTGGGCATGGGACGGGAAAAAGGAGGGCATGGAAATAAGGGTGAGTGAACTTTTATTTTTGTAATAGCGCCTTTCAAAACAAATGTTACAAAGTGCTTTACCGTGTAAGAAAAACTTTCAAAACAAATGTTACAAAGTGCTTTACCGTGTAAGAAAAAGCAAAAAGTAGAATTGCATGAATGAAATCGATGCGTATGCCACACCAGAGCGTTCAGGTAGTTAGAGTATACGCAGCATTGGTGTACCTCTTACATCTTGTTTTACTCTTTGTGCATTTTGCTGGCGTTGCAGAAGTTTCTCATCACAAACACGTCGCCGTCCTCATTAATCTGCAGGATAGTCTCCTCCTTGGTTCTTCTCCCGACTTTTGAAAGTTATCTTCTTTTTTTTTGCTTATTCATTTCTAGATTAATTGCTCTTTCTTCTCCCTTGATAACCTCATGAAAAATGAGTATGTTCAACGTTGATGGCTGGGAAATGCGGTATGGCAAAGCTGAAAAAGCCCTTGTTGGTGTAGCGATGAGGACAAATTCCACTTTGGAAACACTGGTAGAAAGTTCCCTCCTTAAAAGGTCCCTGAGTAGTCTATAAAGAGAGGCTGTATTTATTCCTGTTAACATCCTAATGGAGCAAGGATGGTGGATCAGCCAGAGCAGAAACAGGTAAACTCCCAGAGACAGATGCCCTGATTTATGACGGTGGCCTGTGCTCCACTCAAATGAGTGCAGGCTCATTCTCCCGCAAAAAGATGCTATTCTGCTATCTAGTCTGCAGTCGCCTGCATGTTCTAGAAATACAGACAGACAAAGTGAGTGTGAATTACTTATTAATACCTGCCACCTGAGTCTAATTTGACTTTTTTTTTTCATATCGTCTGATGAATTATAGTTTACAGAAATTGAATTTTGTGATTAGTCTGGGCTAAATGCTGCTGTCATTTTCCTTCAGTCACTTTGTTTTGTTTATGAAGACAGAGTAGAGTATGGTCAGTTAACTTCTTATGACATCAGGATAAGAAGGTAGACATGCAGACAGATGCTGAGAAGCTGGATTGGATTTCTACTCAAGCCTGTTTTTAATTGGCGCGAGCTGCCAAATCTCAACACTTACATTTGTTGCAATCTCTATGATGTTTTTTAGCTGATGCTTTGATATCGATCAGAGGCATGAGGAACTACTGAGGTACTGTAGGTGCTGAGATGCAGGGAGGAAAATAATGCACTTGTTACTGTGATGAATGTATGAATATACTCATTCTTGAATTAATTTAGATATAGCATCATCATCATCATCAGTATATAAATGGGAGCTAGGGCTCTGTCTGTTTGTTTGTTTCCCTGTTTCTCTGTCCCACTGTGATGTCATAAATCCCACTGTGACATCATCAGTGATGTCATAAATCCCACTGTGCCATCATCAGTGATGTCATAAATCTAACATCAGTGATGCCGGTCTCATTGGCCACACAGCAGCCGAGCTGCATATGCGAGCTGCAGGGCCAGCTTGGCGAGCTGCAGGACGGCCGAGGCCGCGTAGCGGGCGAGCCTAGGAATCGAGCGCGTATAGCGCGCGAGATCTCTAGTACATTTAAAATAGGCTACATCACTCTGATTGAAATGAACTAATGCATTATTTTCTCATTTTCATGTAGACCCTAAATTAAACAAATGTTGCTAGCCTTACTCTGGTTTAAGGTGGAAAGTCTACCACAAAAATAATCAATAAAGATAATCCAAACAAGTTCATTTCGTTATGATCAATAAAGATAGTTTAATATACTATATAAAAGACCAACTAATCAGGAACAAGTCCATATGTAGCCCGCACACTCCCAAACAAAGCCGGTGACCAAACTGATCAAAAAGAAAAACACATTTTGCAGACGTGCTTCATCAGGTCCTTGAACCTGATGAAGCACGCGAAACACGTTGTGAGGATGGACTCAACGATGCAGGTGTAGAAGTGCACTATCGTGGCCTTTGGCACTTTGAATTTCTTCAGCTGCCGCACACACAAAGTAATAATAATAATAATTGATTGGATTTATATAGCGCCTTTCTAGATACTCAAAGCACTTCAAATATCAGGGGAGGGAGGGGGAGGGAACTCAACTCATCCACCACCGATGTGTAGCACCCATCTGGGTGATGCATGGCAGCCAGTTTGCGCCAGAACGCTCACCACACATCAGCTCTCACGGTGGAGAGTTGAGGACTGAATGTGCCAATTAAGTAATGAGGAGGGATGATTAGGTGGCCATGATTGAAGGAAGGCCTGTGGGTGAATTTAGCCAGGGCACCGGGGTTACACCCCTACTCTTGCGAAGAGTGCCGATGGGATCTTTAATGACCACAGAGAGTCAGGACCTCGGTTTAACGTCTCATCCGAAGGACGGTGCTCACTCACAGGACAGAGTCCCTGTCTCTGCGCTGGGGCATTGGGGAGATTATTAATCAGATCAGATTATTCATCAGACCATTTGGACCAGAGGGGAAGAGCACCTCCTACTGGTCCTCCAACACCACTTCCAGCACCAGTCTCCCATCCAAGGAGTATCCTAGGCCAGACCTGCTTAGCTTCCCAAGGAAAGCCAGTAATGTAATGCAGGAGCCACTGGTGCTGTACATCCTCTGCTGTGCCTTCTTGGTGAGAGCTCTGATGTTCAGCTCCCATTTTAGGTCACCATATTACTGGCAGATCAAACCACTGGAATACCTCTGTCAGGCACAGCAGGATTATGCTCCTCCCACTGCCACAGTCAACACAATGCTATAAATCTATAAATCTATTTCCCGCTACTAATGTACAAACTGTTTGCAGCAATCAGTACAACTTTTCCAGCCCCTTTTATAGCTTGACATTTGGTCCTGGAAATGATTGACAGAGCTGGATATTGCTGCCATGAAATTTTGCAGTCGGCAGGCATCATTCTCAGAATTACCGGTAGCCTACATTGCAAACTGTATTTTGGTTCTCCCCGCTCATTTGATGCCTTGTCTTAATGGCAGCAGCCTGTGCTGTGCATGCTGTGTTCTTGTCTTAATGGCAGCAGCCTGTGCTGTGCATGCTGTGTTCTTGTCTTAATGGCAGCAGCCTGTGCACGCTGTGTGTTGGGCTGTGCTGAGCATGCAGGTGTCATGAGAGATAAAAAGGAATGGGTTCACAGTGGGAGTCACGGCACTCCCATTGCCGTCCTCACTAGTATAAAAGCTACAGAAGCAAAGGAATAAAACCACATATACTTTATTCTTGTTTGACATAATTTCACATTAATAAGGAGCCTATATGAAGGGAGACTAGAAGGACTTTTGTTTTTTTCAGGAGAGGAGTCATAGCACAGTAAGAGAATTTGGTCAGAGTATGAGTTATACCCAGTTGTATGCGAGGAAGGGCCACCGCTTTTACGGAACCAAATGATGACTTCATCGGCCGCGGGCACTGTATTTTTTAGGACTGAAATCAGATGGTGAGCCACAGACGAGTCACTGTGAACTAATTTGGTGGTTATGGAGCTTCATTGCTTATCTTCCTCTTTTTTGTCACATTCATCCTGTTCAACCAGCGATCTACCAAATGAGTTCTCCCCTCATTAGTGAAATGAGCTGGTGAGGAGGAGTTGGGTTGGAATGAAAACCTGGATACTCTTGGCCCTCTGTGGCATGATGGGCATAATCTGGTGGTCCAGTCCAGTGATTCTCAACCTTTTTCATATCAAGGACCCCTAATTTAGTATTGAATGAGTTTCTCTGTCTTTCTGTGTGTCTTTTAGACCCAAGTCTGGGAATATTTCTATTGCTAGATATGATTTTCTCCAGAATACCATGACTTTCTGTATTGTAGGTAGAGAGATAGTCATTCAACTACATTCTATAATTCTTTTAAATTAAATAATGGTGAAGTTTGTGGATTCATCAATTTGCTGAGGACCCTCTGGAACCCCTTCAAGGACCCCTGGTGGTCCCCTGTGTGTGTGTGTGTGTGTGTGTGTGTGTGTGTGTGTGTGTGTGTGTGTGTGTGTGTGTGTGTGTCGCTGTAAACAGTACCCTGCCGCCTCAGTGAAAAAAAACGCTAACCAGCTAGCAAGCTAACGGCAGAAACCTACACGCTAGCTCGTTGCTACACGCTGAAAACGGCAAGTTGGATTGTTGGAAACAATTTTCCAAGGGCACTGCCGCTAAGCGCCGCCCATCGCAATCCCACTATGGAGACCTGCGGCGCCAGACTCCTCTCCCGGTAGGGAGGGGAGACTGGCCAGACTACCCCTGCTCTAACATTACCATAGTAATTACTGTAATTACTTACTTTAGCCTACGATAGCTTAACGTAGCCAAACTTTGGTTCTGCTTGGACCACCCGTATAATTATACAAAAAAGGACACTAATAAACGAGTATTCGAGTACTCATTCATTAGTTAATGAGAGTACTCGAATATTGAAATTAGTTAAAATTAGTTAAAATGCCCATCCCTAGAATGTATGTACAGTATGTATGTATGTATGTATGTATGTATAGTAGCCTATGTATGTATGCATGTCCCCACACAAGTAGACCAATCACAGCTTACGCTGCTACGTTCATGATGTCATGAAACATGAACTCAACACTGGGCAGCAAACAGCACAGAAGCCAAAGGAGTCACATGTGATTCCCAGCTCACTAGAGATGTTAATATCTGCGCAAATAACCATGCAAAAATGTCAAAAAAGGTAAACATGTCAGTTTAATGTCGATGCAAAGGAACATGCAGTCAGCTCGCCATAACACATAACACATAACACGACATCTCTCCGGTGTTACAGCTTCCAGCGTGGGAGGCGGCCAGCCAGCCAGTCAGCCAGCGAGCACTCGATCCACAGAACCAGCCGGGAAGCAGTGAGGTCCGCCGGGCAAGGGGCACGCTGTCCCCGGTGAGAGAGCGCCCCCTGGCTACTACTGTGGCTCTATTGACATCGTGAATAGCGATCCCTCTGACACGCGTAAACCACGAGCCAACTACATATTCCCCTACATCCAATGACTCTGTCTTGTTTTCTCTCTCCATTCACTGCCTGCCACTGTGTCAAAACAGGTCTGAAAATCACACTTCTAGCACATTAAACCAACTCAAACAAAGCAGATTCTGACAAAATGGAAATAGTTGCTGAATTGTGTTTAAGTGAATCGCATTCTTCATGGTTATTAAACATTTTGATTTGAACAAGTGTCGCACCGAAATCCGGTTGGAGGAAACGTATGCTGATGGAACAAATAAAATAGTATGTTTACCAATGAATAAAAGTGAGATTTTTTTTCAGAATCAGAAAGTTTTATTGTCATTGTCATACAAAGAAATGTAAAGTGCATCTCTTAAAAACAATACACACACACACACACACACACACACACACACACACAAACAATATATAATATATATTGGCAGAATCCGCTTTGTCAAAGTCCTGTCTCCCACCTTTTTTTTGCCTATTTACAATTATTGGGTAATCTTACTATTTCTTGTTCCATTGGTATACATTTCCTCAACTTCAACATCACTTCAATGATTTCTCTGAATGACGCAACTAGGATTAACCATTGCAATACAGGGAGGTGAAATTATGTCACATGAGAGAATGACTAATTATCCCTAAACTGTGATTTCATAGCACCCTGCCTGCTTCAAACTTTCAATGTCATCAGAGGCAGGATTTCATCAATTCAGTGCAGTAAACTTTTAGTAAATACAAGTGAAACATTCTATTTCTGTTGGAAAAGAGACACCTTTTTGTCAGTGGCATGCCGTTTTAGGAAGTGAAAATCTTTGAGGGAACAAAGGAGATAACATATAGGAACAAGTGAGAGGGAACAAAGGAGATAACATACAGGAACAAGTGAGAGGGAACAAAGGAGATAACATACAGGAACAAGTGAGAGGGAACAAAGGAGATAACATAGGAACAAGTGAGAGGGAACAAAGGAGATAACATACAGGAACAAGTGAGAGGGAACAAAGGAGATAACATATAGGAACAAGTGAGAGGGAACAAAGGAGATAACATATAGGAACAAGTGAGGGAACAAAGGAGATAACATACAGGAACAAGTGAGAGGGAACAAAGGAGATAACATATAGGAACAAGTGAGAGGGAACAAAGGAGATAACATATAGGAACAAGTGAGAGGGAACAAAGGAGATAACATATAGGAACAAGTGAGGGAACAAAGGAGATAACATACAGGAACAAGTGAGAGGGAACAAAGGAGATAACATACAGGAACAAGTGAGAGGGAACAAAGGAGATAACATACAGGAACAAGTGAGAGGGAACAAAGGAGATAACATACAGGAACAAGTGAGAGGGAACAAAGGAGATAACATATAGGAACAAGTGAGAGGGAACAAAGGAGATAACATACAGGAACAAGTGAGAGGGAACAAAGGAGATAACATATAGGAACAAGTGAGGGAACAAAGGAGATAACATATAGGAACAAGTAAGAGGGAACAAAGGAGATAACATACAGGAACAAGTGAGAGGGAACAAAGGAGATAACATACAGGAACAAGTGAGAGGGAACAAAGGAGATAACATATAGGAACAAGTGAGGGAACAAAGGAGATAACATACAGGAACAAGTGAGAGGGAACAAAGGAGATAACATATAGGAACAAGTGAGAGGGAACAAAGGAGATAACATACAGGAACAAGTGAGGGAACAAAGGAGATCACATACAGGAACAAGTGAGAGGGAACAAAGGAGATAACATATAGGAACAAGTGAGAGGGAACAAAGGAGATAACATACAGGAACAAGTGAGAGGGAACAAAGGAGATAACATACAGGAACAAGTGAGGGGGAACAAAGGAGATAACATACAGGAACAAGTGAGAGGGAACAAAGGAGATAACATACAGGAACAAGTGAGAGGGAACAAAGGAGATCACATACAGGAACAAGTGAGAGGGAACAAAGGAGATAACATAGGAACAAGTGAGAGGGAACAAAGGAGATAACATACAGGAACAAGTGAGAGGGAACAAAGGAGATCACATACAGGAACAAGTGAGAGGGAACAAAGGAGATCACATACAGGAACAAGTGAGAGGGAACAAAGGAGATCACATACAGGAACAAGTGAGAGGGAACAAAGGAGATAACATACAGGAACAAGTGAGGGAACAAAGGAGATCACATACAGGAACAAGTGAGAGGGAACAAAGGAGATCACATACAGGAACAAGTGAGAGGGAACAAAGGAGATCACATACAGGAACAAGTGAGAGGGAACAAAGGAGATAACATACAGGAACAAGTGAGAGGGAACAAAGGAGATCACATACAGGAACAAGTGAGAGGGAACAAAGGAGATCACATACAGGAACAAGTGAGAGGGAACAAAGGAGATCACATACAGGAACAAGTGAGAGGGAACAAAGGAGATCACATACAGGAACAAGTGAGAGGGAACAAAGGAGATAACATACAGGAACAAGTGAGAGGGAGAACCATTTACCTTGATTGGGGATTTGAAAGCATCTTTAATTCATGCGTGCCGGCAGGTAGCCTGTAACACACTGTGCCCGCCGTGTTGAGACCAAGCTCAAGCCAGCAATCCCTATTCCCAGAAATGTTGTAGTTCAGCGCTACTACACATACAGACACTCAGAAACAGGAACATACTGCCTCGATAAACAGCGCCCCAAGTCACGTAATCACACTAATAAAGAAATGTTGATGTAACCAAGTTACAAGGACGAGGTCAATATATGCATTGTATTCAGGAGTATTTGTGCCTGCAGCCGCCGAATGACTTTGAACAAGAAGTACGAATATTTGGCTTGAAGTAAATTGTGTTGTGTCACATTAATTTCACAAAGACATAAACACAGCCAGATGCTATTTGCAGTTTCCCTAATAATCAGGCCATAAATGGCGACCGCTGAGCCAAATGGCGTATTGACAAGAATGAGCTTTGTGGGGCTTGTATGTCGAGTTGGTGGGCAAAGGACTTTCTTAATGCCGGGGATTAACGAGTTTAGGTGGCTGTGTTTCAAATCGTAAGACAAGTTTTAATAGTCGGGCCCTATTTCTGCTGATCTAAGCCGTCGCTGTGATAGAGGCGATGTTGTTAGATGGAGGAATCGATATCGTACGAAAGCATCTAGTCACCCGGGGAGCATCGCTGCCAGGGTGCTCTCACCCTGTGCTGATATCGGCATGAGATCGACCCTTCAGACAGAGGCTCACAGTTTCTCTGTTTGATACAATCAACTTTGTGTAAGCTCTGTTTGCTCTCTGCCCGACCCTTTCCTGAAGAGGCATGTGTGCGAGTCCAAGCGCAGTCGACTTCCTATCGTCCTGCTCTGTGACTCACTTGTTTTAGGGTGAAATTAGTGCATTTTCCTGCTCCATCCAGCCCGCGTACCCGGTTAGATCGCTCCATGGTCCTTGACGCAGTAGTCTGTTAGTAGCTTTGGGTCAGCGGTGTTATGGCCTGCTACACCGCAAATACACACTTTTCCTGCTACGTTAAACACTTTAAAAGTGCTTCCTCTGCGTGTTTTAGCATAGTAGCAAGCACAAAACGTTCTTATAAATGCCTCATCGCATGGGAAAAACTCCATTCACCAGTGTCTGTACAATAACTCTTGAGGATATAGACATAACAAAACAGTTGGCGATGAGCTGTATGCAGAAAGAGACCCACCATGCAGCATTTTGGAGCAAAGAGGGGAGGGAAGGGTGGGGTGGGGGGGTTGGGTTGGGTTGAGGGGAGATTAGTTATGCTAATTAAAAAGATGGAAGTGAGAGGAAAGGAACAGAAATTAAACGAAGCTGAAAAAAGTAGAGCAAAATCACAGAAAGGCTCAAAACAGTAGCGAACGTTGGCAGTGAAACATGACGTAAGGCTGCTTTGATGTTTGCTGCAGACAGTGAGCACTGTGGGTGTGAATGTTGTGCAGTCCCCCAGTAGCCTATAGGCTCGCACAATGCATGCCACCGCTCTCAATATGAAAGACAGTACAGATGCTTTCCCTCCAGTAGTAAGAGGAAGCCACTTCCCCCCCCCAGCCAGTTTGATCTGTTTCCCTCTCTCACATGTTGTTGCCTATAGACGCGCCGGCTGCTCTCACTGACACAGACACTGTTTCAAATCCCCCTCTCTCTGCTGCTGCTGCCAGCCAGCCTGCAGCCCAGCCTGACCCTGCAACCACGCTCAATACGATTGTTCCCATTTCCACGCTCTTAAAGGAACACTCCGCCCATTTTCAACCAGCTTTGTATCATTAGAACATCAGTAGTATATCAGAAAACTGTAAACGGTTTTGAAGTCTCATTTAATTTGACAGTTATTGAGTGTTAAAGTGTGGACCAGTGACATCACTGGTCCACACTAACTCAAATTAATAACTCATTAACTCAAATCAACTCTCAATAACTGTCAAAACTATTCATCATTCATCTAGTTTGACAGTTATTGAGAGTTGATTTGAGTTAATGAGTTATTAATTTGAGTTAGTGTGGACCAGTGATGTCACTGGTCCACACTTTAACACTCAATAACTGTCAAATTAAATGACAGACTTCAAAACCGTTTACAGTTTTCTGATATACTACTGATGTTCTAATGATACAAAGCTGGTTGAAAATGGGCGGAGTGTTCCTTTAATATTTCCAAGCTCCATCATTTTGTCATGAATCCTGCATTGGCCTTTTGTCACAGCTAAAGAAATATCTGAATTTAAAGGATAGGTTCACCCAAAAATGAAAATTCACTCATTATCTTCTCACCCCCAGGTCGATGGAAGGACGGGTGACGTTTTTTTGGTCCACAAAACAGTCCTGAGGGGCAGCAAAACATTGTTGCAGCATTCTCCTGACATAAACAATTCAAGTGAATGGTGACTGACTTTCAAACAGGGGGGAGGGACTACAGGAAATAATGCATACATACTCATCTGGCATAGTCTCTTAAAACAGACTGTCTCATCTACCTCCGGCGAATGCAGCTATACAGTCTGTTACACCCCCAGAACATGCACAAGGAAGTTGGGGAAAAAACCTTCAGACTGGAAGGAAGTTCTACGGAATCCGACCAATCACGACACGCGAATAGGGCATATTGGATTCTGATTGGACTAATGAGCGGAAGACCCGCCTTTCTGCCGGCATATTGGATTCTGATTGGACTAATGAGCGGAAGACCCGCCTTTCTGCTTCCCATTCCGGTTGGTGCATGATTCTCCCCCACGAAGTACAGACGGTATGGCGGAAGCATTTGAAAATTGCGGAAGCCAACTCGTCTGTTCTAAGAGACTGCATCTGGCATAATCCAAGTCTCAAGAAGCCTGTAACATTTACACCATGTTTTTAGCTGAAATATTCACTGTAAGCTCACGGCTATAGTGAAGATTTCCGGTTAAAACAGGGTGTAAATAACGCCTTTTCAAGTCAACTTGGCATCTCAGGGCTTCTGGAGACTTGGATCATGCCAGGTGGGGAGTATGGAGCTTTTTTTTCTTTTTTTCTTTTTTTTTTACGTTTGAAAGTTGGTCCCACTTCAAATGTTTATGAGAATGCTCCAACAATGTTTTGCTGTGAAACTCCAGGACTGTTTTATGGACTAAAAAAAATTCACCTGTCCTATTGACCTGGGGGTGAGTAGATAATGAGTGCATTTTCATTTTTGGGTGAATTTATCCATTAAAGAAAGATGTGATTATGATTGATGATATGATTATGTGATTCTGATTTGGTGTGATGCAGATTTGGAGTGCTACCAGTTGAAAGTGCAGGGCAACACTAACATGTTGTGCTGCACTTCCAGGTAGATAATAATGAATGGATCATTGTTGGGTCATTTGATATAACTGGTAAAACCTCTTTCTTTTCTACTTTCCTTTTCAGGAACCCTTTCAGAGTAACATTGCCAGGATTAAAGATATGGTTAGGCTTTGTTTTGTTCTCTAAGTGTGTCGTCGTGTCTTGTGCTGTTGCTTCTATTTCCTCGTTATGAGTCCAAATGGAAGTATTGTTGAGTTTGCTGCTTCTGCTCTGATGCCTTTTACTGCTTCCTTCCTTTTCAGAGAAGAGAGTCGGGCTCTCTGTCCAAAAAGGCAAACAACACTTTCAACATTGTCGGAACGACCTACGCCATCAATGTAGCTAAAGATCAAGGTTTAACGACCATTTCCAGGAGTGCCACCGCAGCATCCGCTAAGCATCACCACTATCTCCAAAAAATGGAAGACCCATACCTGGAGGCCAAAAAGTCCTACAACCGTGTCAGCAAAGTGGACAAGATATCGCGTATCATTTTCCCAGTTCTTTTCTTCATCTTCAACCTAGTCTACTGGGCCACATACATCAACAGAAAGCCCATTATTATGAAGTCAAACAACCAAAACTGAATTTGACCAAGTAAATACGCTAGGTTTGATGGTTTGGTTTGGTCTGGTCTGGTTTGGTTTGGTTTGGTTTGGTTTGGTTTGGTTTGGTTTGGTTTGGCGATTAGACACCTTTGCAAGAGGCCAAGTCCATTACATTCTATTGTGTGTGTGTGTGTGTGTGTGTGTGTTTTGTGTGTCTGTTTTTTCTTAAAGGTTTGATATTTTGCACGTCTGTATAGGTTGAAGGCGAATTTTAGGATAGATTCACGTAGTGGACCTTGGAAAGAGGACTTCTTCGCATTAAAATGTCTTTGTGTACCATTCACTTCCCCCCTCCACACTGAACCCTTAGCTCTGGCCCTGTTCCTTGTCGTGACGAACCAAATGTTGCTTTGCTGTATCTCGATTGTTGCTGTTCTGTAGAATAGTCCAGTGCATTTTCAGTATATTTTGGACATGCTTGCACTTCTTTTAAATAAACTCATTAGGAAGTGTTTACTGAGGTCATGAATCAAGTGAGAAGTAGGGTCATTTTCCAATTGGCTTATATACTTCTATACAATCTGACTTGTTTTTGCAGCCAGTCGGTTTAAGGCACTTCCACATTAACTTCATTTTTCAAAACGGGAGTTGCGTTTCTCTTAGAACCGAGGTACTGTAGGGCGAGTGCGTGTAGTGGAACTTTCCATTATAGCTCATTACAGATGATAAGGTCTAGACACATCCATTGAGTAAAAGCCACACACGCATGCATGCCAGCAGAGCCGTTGGTAGGTTGCCTATTGCTATACTGCGCTCTTGTAGCTAGGGGCGGCCTGTATGGTTCCATAGGAACACCATTAATAATTGTCAGTGTCTGGCCTTCAGTGCTGAATCTCAACAGAGCCGATGCAATATCATCTGGAATTGCTTTTGTGTCCCATGGGGCTGCCTGTACATTTTCTAGTCCACTGACTCTTATTGTTTTAACAGGCTGAGTATGTTGAACAACAGAGAAGCAATGTGCCTTTGTGAATACCCACATCATAAGGGAAAAAAATTGTTTTGACACACACACACACACACACACACACACTCGCACACTTGCACAATGCATTTACAGCACACATACAGTACACACACAGATCTGTGTGTAGTACATTGCATGCAAACATGTGCTGGTGTTCTGCAAGGTCCGTACGGTATGTGGCTATGTCTAATTCTTCCCCCATCCACCCACCTCCCCACCCGCGGCCCATGGCATGGTCGCTGAGTGTAAAATTGGCCATTAGTGTGGAAGGTTAACAGACCTCTGCCTGTGAAATGATGAAGTAAAGAGATGGAAAGATCCACCATAGTCTCTACAAATTCTCATGTGCATTTACGCTACATGTTTCGCCTCACGACGATGCGTCTCCGTGAGCCGAGCGGTCATGAGAAGCTGACGCCATTACCGCAGACTGAACGGTCTCATTTTGATTCCACACTTTATTAAGTTACCCGTTGAACTGAGAATGACATCTGATGTTTTATACATCAATTCATAGCAGATATGCTTTGCTTCTTTCCTTAAGTATTTTTTTTTATGAAAGGTTTTCAACCCTGCTGCCTGCCCACGATTTCCTTTATCACATTGCTGTCACTGTATTACAAACTATTATGGGTTAGATTAGGATTTTTCTGCATTTGTCCCTCATCACAGCCATGATTTTGATTTGTTGTACTTTTGCCTCTTTTTTTTAATTGTTTGTGTAAAGTATATTGGTGTTGATTTATCTACATTTTATTGTTTATTTGTTGTTGTGTTTTGTCACTGACATGTTTTTAAACACATTTTGGAGACACCGCATCATCACCGGAGAGTGTTTATTTATTTATTTAAAAGGATCCCAATTGGCTGCCGCCAAGACGACCGCTAGTCTTCCTGGGGTCCAAACAATTACACAATCATACAAACCATAGTAAAGTGCAAGCAAGATTCAAATACAATAGTAAAAAGACAATAGTAAAATGGCAAGCAATACTAAAATTCAATAGAACAAAAGAAAATCACAGAATACAGAATAAAAAGTTCTACAAATCAGGACAGACAATAACAGTTGTAGCCCTAATGGGCTGCAACTCTCTGTACTATAGAAAACAAATGACTATAGACTATATAGAAAGCAGATGATGGCAAATTCAAGGTGATAAAACTAAGATCAATGTATGTGTGATAATAAACCTCATTTCTGTTGTTGCCATTACCTTGGACAGCAAATTTATATATGATTTTTTTTATTGTTACAAACGTTGAGATCAGCTGTCTCCAATTTTTGTTTACATTTTGCAAAGTGACGTGCATTTCCGTTATGTGTTGAGTTTTGGTATATGTTTTTCACAGATGTGTGATTCTAACATTTTGTTGTTGTTGTTGTTTTTGCCAGATGCACTCTTTGGATCATTTGCATTAATTTGATTCTAGAGTTTATGAAGACCAATGTATTTTTCAGACCCCAACATGTATTTGATCTCTCAAGCATCTCTTCAGACAGGCTCTTCTGCGGTAAGCACCCTTCACTAGGTCTAGGAGAATGAATGCAGTTGTTTTGTGGCTTCTCTAAGGTGTGTTGAAAACACAAATCCTGTACAATGTATCAAATATAGGTTAATGCATGACAATCTGTACATGTGTATGTCTGCAACCTCCAATAATGATGTTTGTCACATTGAAATAGGGCTTAGTATCAGTGTTTCTGTACTTTATCCCAGTTACTCATTAAGTACCTGGTCATAACTTGAGCAAGTTCTGCATAAACTCGCTAAAGCTCCAGTTGTTTATATTGATGTGAAGTTAACACAATATGTCTGACACAAAGTTCTGGAAGTGTTTTTACCCTTCATCTTGTAGCACAGGTGTTCTCAAACCTTTTCATGTCAAGGACCCATGACAAAAACCATGAAAGCCATGACAGAAATAGTCATACATTCTGTCATTGTGTTACTTATAGGTGGAATTGTAGTGAAAATAAAGTATTCCCCTTTTTGCTGCGGACCCTCTTAACACCCTCAAGGACCCCTGGGGGCCCCCAGAGCCCACTTTGAGAACCACTGTTGTAGCACACAGGCTACAACCACACACCCTCCCCCCCCCACACACACACACCCTCCCCACTCAGAAAAGCCGGCGCAGGTCCCATTCCATTGCACGTTAAAAGCTCTGGCTTTTCCCTTTAAACCTGAATTTCTTCCTCATTGTTCTGATCACTGCAGAATTATAGCTTATAATTCTGTTTTGTAGCTCATTATCCTTCAAAGCCTGAAACATTCAGAACTAATGGCCATTAGAGTAGATACTGAATTGCTGTCTTATTCAATGGAAGACAATAAATTAGGCTGATGACAATTTATCAATTAATAAATGTTGTTAGGTAGTGGAAATGCTTGACAAACTGCACTGTTGCATTGATTTTGAATTCATTGACATTTTAATCAATCGGACCATCATTGATGAAATGTAGCAGACAACAGAAATAATTTTTTAACCATTTCATCCAATCAGAAAATGGGTCAATGGTCATCATCATCATCATCATGTGCATGTGTAGCATAGAGATCGACAAAAAAAATTCACATTGAAAAAAGATGCATGTTCATTCTAGGACACTCAAGAAAGAGAATGCACATTATAAATGAATAGACTACAAATAGACATAAACACCAGAATCACTTTTATTGCCACAGTATACAAGATTACATACGAGGAATTTGTCTTAGTGTCATTATGCAGCGTAGTGGTCATGTCAATATTCAGATAAAGAAATAGGAAAACAACAAAAAGACAATCACAACATTGCAAGTGCAGTCCAATATACAATATATACACAAGCGGAGGAGGCATAAAATATTAATTTACATGAATTTACAGTCCCAAGTTAAATGGGCGTTAAATAGGCAGTGAATTTACAGTCCGAGTTAAATAAGCATTAAATTAAATACGAGTTACAGTCTAAGCGGTGCACGATGTAGTTAGCAAGAGTAATCTAATAGTGTAACGTTCTGGTAGAAGAAGCAGCTGTGATACTAGTTTAAGGGATGAGTGAAGCCCAGCTGCAAAGTGACGTTTGGTGGTGGTGGTGGTGGGGGGGCTCATGTGAGTGGGAGGGATTCAGCGGAGTACAGGTAGGTTCAGGAGGAGGTAGTGGGGTTTGTAGGGACCTTGGTGGAAGGGTCTTACGGGCCTTGTTTGTGAGGCTGATGGCAGTTGGGAAGAAGCTGTTCTTGTGGTGAGAGGTTCTGGTCTTGACATACCTCAGTCTCCTGCCGAGGAGGAGTGTTTTCAATAGCTCGTTGCCAGGGTGGGAGGGGTCAGCCATGATCTTACAAGATTGCTTCAGTGTTCTGGCTGCATGCAGGTCCTGGAGGGATGGCAGGTAGCATCTGATCACCTTCTCAGCACAGCGGATGATGCGCTGCAGTCTGTTAATGTCCTTGAGAGTGGCAGCAGCATACCAGACGGTGATGGAGGAGGTGAGGATGGACTCAACAATGGATGTGTAGAAAGTGCACCATCGTTGCCTTTGGCACTTTAAATTTCTTCAGCTGCTCCACGAAGTACATCCTCTGCTGTGCCTTCCTGGTGACAGCTCTGATGTTCAGCTCCCATTTTAGGTCAGGGCTGATGATAGATCCACGAAGCGAAAGGACTCCACAGTGTTGACTGGGGAGTCACCCAGGGTGATGGGGGAAGGTGTTCCTCCTGTAATCCATAATCATCTTCACTGGCTTTTGCGTATTTAACACCAGGTTGTTTTGACTGCACCAAGTCACCGGTCAACCTGTATTCAAGTCTGTATTCAGACTCGTCTCTGTCTGTGATGAGCCCTATGAGGGTGGTATCGTCCGTGAACTTCAGGAGCTTAACGGACTGGAGGTGCAGCTGTTGGTGTACAGTCCAAAGAAGTATGGAGAGAGGACACTGCCCTGGGCAGCGCCGGTGCTGATTTACCGAAAGTCAGTTATGTGCTTACCTAGCCTCACGTGCTGCTTCCTAACATAACATAACACAAAAATGAGATTTGATTTGAGAGAAACTCATCAGATTATTACATTACATTCAGATTCAGTTCATCATTAAAGCCACTTGGTGCCAATGCTTGCAAGGTAAATAGGGAAGGTTTCCCTTTTTACCATTTTATTGGTAATTTTGCTTTCATTGGTAATGAGTAAAATGCAGCGCTAAACTTCCTGTCATTCCTGTGATGTTCAGTTTTGCTCTGTCTACGTGTGCCAACTTGAGCGCCTGTCTTTTTCAGGCTCAAAATGAGACGTTTGATCACTTTGACTCGACTTCATTGCTGTGGGATACACATCTATGGAGTGTGGCTGCTGATTCAGGCTCAGATGACAGGAAGTGCTAATGCTTCTTGCTCCTTCCTGTGATGTGGGGAGATAAGTCCTTCTAAAAGCAATTCATTTTGGGGTCTTTCTCATCATGATCAGTGTGAGATTTGAGATGCATTTCTGCTGGTAACTGCAGTTAAAGAAAATGAGAGAATCGTCCTCCGACTGACACACACACCCTTCTTACTCTGCAAAATTCACACGTGACATCCACTGCTTGGGTTGAGCCAGTTTACACGGTCACTTATATATTGTCAACATTCATATATTTGACATGTCATCTGTGGGATGATGACCTTTGACCCCTTTCTCAACATGGTCCCCATGTTGTCGTCTTCACTCCAGTTCTGATGAAGGCCTGATTAAACATTGATTAAATTATAAATTCAAAATCCATGTGTGAGCACAATGTGTTGGCTTTCACTCTTCTATGAAAGACTTTGACCCCTTTTGCCTCTGCATCCCAGACTGCTGTCTGTGGGAAGCAAAACTGGGGAAAACACTTCCAGAGCCAAACGACCAGGACTTCTGCCCTCTGCAGCTCAACTACAGTAGAACCTCTTTCATCCAGACTGCTTCCCTCAGAACTGACAAGACAACTTAACGGCCATAATGAACAAAATATGCAGTGATGCAAAACAAATATATATATTAGCAGCGATTCCATTTAACAGACTTGTAATGGAGAAAAATAGACGTTACGGGGTGTTTTGGAAAGTAGTGTATGCACACAAGTTGCTTGTTAGGACGAGGGTTTCAGCTGGTATTTAAAAGTACTTCTTGAATCCAAAGATTTTCAACCTCTGACCTCTCCTGAGGGGTTTCGATAAACAAGTTTCTACTGTGTTGTGTTGCAGTTTGGATTTGGTTCAGATTGTGGTCATTCAGCTGGGAAAGCGCCTTACAGGGCCA
The DNA here is from genome assembly GCF_964638095.1 of Poromitra crassiceps. NCBI lineage: Eukaryota > Metazoa > Chordata > Actinopteri > Beryciformes > Melamphaidae > Poromitra > Poromitra crassiceps. Next base: position 105,058,149 of record NC_139623.1, read on the forward strand.
GAGTTGGCTTCAGCAGAAACATTTCATCATATATATAAATATATATAAGATATATTAGAAATATATAAATATATTTATGCTAATCAGCACAGCATTAAACATGATATATGTTTTATACGACATAACCTCTACAACATTGATGCAAATCTCTTGATGGGTAGAAAGCCGTAGACAAATAGATAAACTAACCAGATTATTAAAACTAATGGCAACAATTCTACTTGCTCAGAATAGTGTTAATATGTTGTGAATTTGTAGATATTGTGAATCCTATTCCAAATAGTTTTTTTGTGTGAATATTGATATGTCAGGTAATTTATTTTTACATTTGATATTAAGTACTGCTGTCTTACATTCAGCTCTGTAACACTAAGTGTTATGGTGTTTTTAAACGTACAGTAGAGATTCTCATCAAGATCAGTACCTTGTGTGCACTTTTAACTCTTAACTGTGAATTAGCAGCTGTCTGCAAGCAAAGTTGTGCACACTGTGTTCTCTCTCCAGCAATTTCACTGCATGTCCCCCAAGCACTGAGAGAGAAAAGACTTTCTCCGCCAAGAGAGCACTACGGGAAGATTGTGGACTTATTGTTTTTTTTTGTCAAGAAATCGCTCTCTATATGCTCAATGACTGGACGTTGTGTGTTGCATAACCCTCTCTCATCCATGTGCTTTTACTGTATGAGATGGAGCAAACAGTGGGGATGAAAAGGACTTGGAGGTTCGGTCAAAGGTGGAAATCTTCGACACATTCTGGTGGAGTCATCTGAGATTCCTTCGTGGCTCATTGAAATGTATTTCCTCTGATTCTCTGTGATTCTCTGCGTCTCCCGGGCTGTGCATGCCAGTCGATCTGTTTGTGGTGTTTCCACTGTGACTAGGAAAGTGAAGCAGTACAGCATATTGGGACATCCCACAGGGAACAAAACACTGTACAGTCTTTATTGTAAAGCTTGGGCAAATCGAAGCACAGTTACCTGAAATTACCTGTTTATTTTTGTGAAGTGCTGCATAAGCAATATGCAATGGAGATGCTCACATACCTGCACACATTAAATGGTCAAGACATCACATAACTTAAGACGTACAAGGTTTCATAAGATCCTTATCTCAATAATGAGAGAAGAGTAGAAAGGTTCAGTAAGCTTTAATGATACAATAAACAAATTAATTTTGGCATACGACTCCATGATATAATGATGATGAGAGGAGGGCATCAGTGATGAATACGATATAAATCCCCCATAGGGAATTCTTGAGGAGTCATAACATACATTGAGACATTGGTGGTGGTCTGGGGAGGAGGTGGGGCGAAAACAACCGCTTCAGTGATGATGATCAGCAACTGAGGATGACTATAGCACATACGCAGCACATGGCAAACATAGTAAAAACATGGACTCTAGTATACTATGCCGGTTAGGTGATTGGCTCCACAGGAAAGGAATAGCTTGAGCTGATTAGCTATTGCCACAGAGGGGAAGCGTGGGAGACTGTGAATGGATGAGAAGACGGCATGAATGAAAGGAGCGTGCCTAACAATGAATGGGTTATACAACCTCAAAGAAAGGGGACGTGCACTGTGATATAACCTGAACTGGGCGTTGGCTGCAGAAGTAGTCTTCATTATTGAAATTAGTCTGAAACATCACTTAAATATCTAATTGGTTACATAAATCTTGATTGCTGCCCAATCTTTTTTTTTTTCATGACCGCTGAAAACTTTTGCATGGGGATATTTGAAGGTTCAGCAGGAGAGAGATTGAGTTTTCCCTCTGAAAACTGCTGGTCGATATAGAAGCTGGTGAAATTTGACTATATGATGGTGTTTCTACATAGTATCAACTCTATTGTTACAATAGATTCTCCATCTGAAGCTGAGATACAGGCAATAGCAATCAGTTCAACTACAAAGAAACACTGTACATAAGAATGAATCAAGTAGAAGAATATATGTGAGCATGCACATTTCACATTAAGCTTTGGTCTGGAATATCAATACATTTCTGTATTCTGATTTCAATATAATAATACATTTGAGTATTCTGGTTGTAATCTGCAGACTTAGCCTTTTGTCAAAGCGCAAGTGTTGCTCTCCTGCGCTGCCCTGTAGGCACCCTGGACCGCTCAGAAATTCTATTATGTTTAAATCTAAATAACCTCATTTTTCTCAGTGCACGGGGAAAGGAAAACTAAAACACCCCACCTGAATCTAAATTGATAAGGTTATCGAGCAGGTTGGACAGGATTTGTTTTTGCCTGCTTGTTCTCGCTGTGATAAATGAAATGATCAATTACACATTTAGTATTTGTTTTTTTCATACTGGTTCCACATCTGTGCTAATGCTTTGCCGCACCGCCATCTTCTTGATCTCAAACATAAAAAGCCAGACACAATTGAGAACCTCATCACCGTACGAATCAAAATCTGTCGAGGTTCATATTGAGTGGAGGTGAAAGCATCTTCTGGGCTGCTGCTGACTGTGTCATTCGCCCTATTTGTACTGGGCCAGTATTACATGGAGGATGAATAGAAATGAGAAAACGCCCCACATGGTGTGTTCACAGGAGATGGATGGAAGAGACTGAATTTTAATACATGGCTCCACATTTGACTAAAGTCTTCAATAGGCTACAGGACACTAAATTAAAAATGTTCTGGCGGTTGATGATTGCAATTCAGACTCAGAGTTCATAACAACACCACATGCAATGCCAGAAGCAAATTTCAACTATAAAGCATATGTGAGGTTGTGTTAAAAGTTTTGAATAAATCAAATTTTCATCAATCGCAAGTTAAAAGGTCAATTAAACTGGTGTATTATATGTCATGCAAACATTTCAACAATCAACAGAAGTCCAAGAGGTATGGAAAGTTATGGAGAACCAATGTGCCAACAATTGCAATACACACAATTGGATTTTCACAAGAGCAGCAATCTGAAATAAGGCAGTGAAGTTGAAAGTCATGGTAATACTGCGCCTGTGTAGATAGGGCTGTTGTGCTTCTCTCTGACCTGCAGTTATTTATGGGATACAAAGTTCTAACACAAAACAACTGATCTACAGCCAGCATCCCTGACTTGACACTGACCCTCTGAGTGATGTGAGGACCAGGAAGGTGCGAGGGCGGTGCAGGGAGTTCCTGCCTGAAATAAAGGTGTTTCTTCCTTTGTTTTGCACCATTGTTTTGAAAGTGCTCACCTTTCTATTGTGAATGTTTCTTTGTGGGGCCACTGACAAAATGTTGTTTTCCATCCCCTTGTCGGGGAATTGCTGTTCTTTACAGTGAATAAAGATCAAAGTGCTTTCATGCGTCTGTTATTGAATGCTCTTCACGCGTCTGTTATTGAACGCTCTTCAGCAGTTCACAGCAGCTGATGATTTTGCTCTGTATGTGACATGAACATTTGAAAGAATACTACAGGTCAAAATAGTGCCTAATGAAGGTTACTAGTTCTGTTAGTTACTGTAGTTCCTAGTTCCTACACCCCTTCATCATTGCATCAATCACCGCCACATATGGCACAGAGCATTATAGTTCAAGCATATTAGTCCATAGATTTTTCAGATTTAATTTAGCTGATATTAACAAACTTGTAGGAACTTGCAAAAACACGTGCTCCATCCCAAAACTCATCATAAAATGTCAATTTTTCCAATGTTCATGAAACTCAGGAGGCTCCAGCAGCCCCACATTTCCAACTCCTATCACACCAAATTTGATGCAAAAGCCATCCAAGTGTGGCCAAACAGGGGCACTTTCAGTGTTTGGCCATGCATATAAATTGATGCAAATAGGTTATAACTACCACTTCGGCAAGATTCATACAGGCAGGACATTTTCTGACCATACCCACACCCAAATCTAATATGACACAGATATCTATCACAGTATATGGAGGTCAGTTATTAACATTACTAATTTATTTAAGTGCTCATCTCTCCATGGGGATATAGGTGAGATGATAGAGATGTTCTTATGTGCGGCTCACTGTCAGCACAAGGTTTTTTCCAACCCGAGCTGACCTTTATGGACACAGGTCTGTCTGAGACCCACAAAAGCTTTAATGAAAGACAAGATGAGAAAGCACACCGCCTTGTCACCTTAGGCCTCTTTAGCTCTGTTTCTCAATTTGCACCTTCATTGCACTTCTCAATTCAGCCCCTGCCAGGTCCGGTTTCCTCTGCAAGCATAATTGTGTCTGCTCAGCTTGACATTATTCTTTCAGCCACTTGTCATTTGGACAAGTGGAATAACCTTTTACTCGTCCAAGGGCGTAGGCTACTTGTAGGAAGAAACGTGTCCATGTGTCTGCTGCACATTACAACATGTAGGCTACTGCTCTCCAATTGACATGAAGAATATTAGCTGTTGCTGCCAGAATCTGCTGTATAGACATATTCTTTTGATGTGTTCTCAAAACTCCACAATAAGCTGTTTTGCTAAGACTCGTGATTGTGTCACATATTTCAAGTGTTGGTTAATTCACTCTCCTTGTGCAGCAGGAAAGTTCATTTTTCTTGCAACCAGACCTCTGACAACATCCAGACTTTTCCACTGGTGCCACTAAACATATCAGTTGATGATGAAATGACACAAGGATAAAAAAAAATTCTGAGTGCCTCACACGCAGTAATGCAAGGGTGATTCTAGAAATTGAACTTCAGAAAGTTTTTGAAATGAGAACCTTGCTGAATAGCTTCAACTGCAACATCAGCAGCAGTCTGATAGTGACTCAGCACATTCCACACCCACTCAGCGATGATTTGCTCAGAAATGTTTGTTCATTTGTGTTTGTCAAGACACGTGGCTGCGCTGATGTGTCTTTGATGGCATATGCCATTTGATCTGTGAGAAGAGATCGCCTCATGGTCACTGATGATTTCTCAAGCATACAAGAGTGGACTGGTATAAACATTGGGATGAAGCTATTCATCTGTCTCTCTGTTCTGACATTATTACACTTGCCTGCCTGGACAAGCACAGGCCTGGTGGGTTCATGGAAGACTAGCAAATGGGTTCCGAAATATGTTATGACCCAAAGATATCTTTTAAAGTTGATGTATTTATTTAGTGAGGAGGACAGACTGGCTAAATGTGAATAGTAAAGGGCAGCCTACATGAAGTGATGATACTGCATGAGGCTTCGGGGGTTTGGAGCAAAGGTAAACAAATTTTGGAGAAAAAATAAAAAGAGGGATGTTGGTTGTTGCTGGCATATTAATTATTAATCCCTTCAATCGTACATTTTCAAATACAATTAGGCTACATTGTAACACTTTACAATAAGGGTACACAAATTAAGGGGTAGTTCATGCTTAATTAACAGTTAACTAATTGTTTTGTTATCATTTAGGCCTACTATCATGTTAACTAAGGTATTGTGGTTGGGTTGGGTTTATTTGTCTGATAAAACAAAACCTAGAAGAACCCAGATTTGTTTACAACAACAAAAATATAACAAGTGTAGAAAAAAGGAAAAAAGAACGCTGCTTGCCTTCAGGAATCTGTTGTAAAACTGGAGAGGTGCTCATTGGAGATGGGGTTCTTGTCTATAAGAAATATGAAAGTAGGCAGTGGGCCCTACTAAAAAGAATCCAAGGCACTCGTCTCCATTGAAGTTAAAAAGCCTTTATTTCAAGTGGCTCAACCCAACGCGTGTGGCAATCTGCCTTCATCAGGGGTGAAATAGACAAGAGCACACAGGTGCCAATTATATGTGATCAGAGGCTGTGGCTTATGCCAATCAGCCGACCAATCAGTGAAATGCCTCCATACAAGTACAAAAAATACAACAGCAGCATATGGGATACAAACAAGCAATAAATGAACATTTATGCTCTATAACGCATCATGTAATCCATATACAATACAACCATAATACATACCACCCACAAAAACATGGCTATGGTCAATGAGTCATAGGACAAAATAATTAGTCCATGACTGTAAAGATTAAAAACAACAATAAGGAACATTGGGGAAACCACACAAATCACTACCCAGCCTACATTAAAGAAAAGGAGTAAGATCCAACTCCTCATTTAGTCCTGGTTTGACTTTGAGAGTAAATGCAAAATGATTCTCTTTGTAGAAGGAGTTTTAAACGGTCCCCTCCCCGTTTGTTTTAAAGTACCACTTCAATGATACAAGCTCTAAGGGTATCTGCGTTGCCATGTCCCACCTCCTTATAGTGCATCGCCATAGGGTCGTTCTCATTGACTGTTCTAATGGAATATTTATGTTCTGCTGCTAGGCCATCTTTGAATTGCCTTTTTGTGCATCCAATATAGAAGCATCCACATTCACATTGGAGACGATAAATAATAAAACTGTTGCAATTAGCAAAATACCTTGATATGTTATGGTCACTTCCATTGTGGACATCCTTATTATTATTATTTTTTTTTGTAACATTGGGGCAGTGGTTACAGTGTCCACAGGGAAAAGTGCCAACTGGTTTGGTGAGCCAGTTATGAGTAGATGGAGGTGGAAGATGACTGTGGACCCGTAGGGTGGGGGCACGTCTGAAAGAGAAGGATACTGACTCAGGAAAAGCATCATTTAAAGCCTGATCACTTTGTATAATATTCCAATTACGTTTTATTATGTTTTGTTTTATTTTATATGCCTGAGTGCTGTATTGGGTGACAAAATAGACTTGATGCTAATTGGGAGATCTGTCACTCCTTTTCAACAACTGTTTCCTATCCAAAGATTGAGCTTTATGGAGGTGTTTTGGAAGTAAAAGCAGATCTGTACCCTCTTTGTTTAAATCTCTCTTGCATTTCTCCAGCTTTATCAATAACCTAACAAAAATATAACATTGAATATATTGGGTGTCAACTATTGCAGGGGTTTTCAAACTGGGAGGCGGGCCTCCCCAGGGGGGCTTCAAACCGTTTCAGGGGAGGCTCAGTGAATGGCAGTGAAAAAATATTACATACGTTTTCAAAAGGAGGTCCCATAGAATATCCTAAATGTCTGTGATTTGGTTAAATAGATAGTTCAGAGATACAGTCACTTGGGGGGAGATTTTACTGTTTTCCCCACTTTCCCAGAGTCAGAAACAAATACATGCCTTCAGATAGACCTTTTTATTTGTGTATTTGGTGTAATGTTGAGTATGTCAACAGCAATATCAGGCTATCTTGGCTCAATTGTTGAGTGGCAATGGGCTCAATTAGTATAGTCATGATGGTGGGAGCAAGTGCCAGCATCTGAGGGGAGGCTCACAGTCTCAGACTTTGAAAACCCCTGAACTATTGCAATAACCTCAATTGAGAAGCATATTTTTGGCTGGCATGTGACTTTTTTGTAGGCTATTATATTTTATTGCATATATCACACATGTACATTATCAATTTAATGCTTTAAAAAAAGTAGTTTGAACTACTCTTTCTGCATAGCTTGTACTGTAGTTTCCTAAGCGACATTTCTCCCAGGGTAGCTTTGCTTTCGAACTATATCCTTGGTGAAGTAGTTGGTAGCTTCCTAAACTATGCTTTCAAAGTAGCTTCCCCAACACTGCTGACTGGAATGTACTGCATCAGTGATATTATTAAGTGATAGTTATGAAGTAAATTCAATAAAAGTAAGCCTATACTCATGTGACTCTTTGCTGTGATGGTCTAACCTTTATTACCAATTGTACTGTGCCATGTGGCAAAACATAGCCTACCAATCTGACGTAATTCTCCTAATACCTGAGAACCTCTCGTGATGTTTTTGTTACACCAATTCATATAAAAATATGTTATGAGATGATAACAGTACCTGCGGTATTAGTGTAAAGCTTCCCATTGCTGCAATAAAGAAATTGATTAAAAAAACCATCTTTGCATAAGCAGCCTCGTCCCAGTTGCATCTGAAATCCCACCTGGAATATAGTTTAGCATTCCACCTCAGCTATTGCATTGATTAGCGATTAGTCTATGTAAAATAGACTGCCATTGGCAGCTGGCACTCTTTGCAGTGGATTAGCCAATGGAGCGGAGAGCTGAGATGCCCTGCAGTCAGTGTGGGGGGCCTCGCGGAGGAGAGGCCTCTACAGCTGTACTTGTCCTTGGGAACATCAACCAGTGTAGGAGTGGAAAAAAGACAGGGGGAGGAGACATTTTAGAAAGGTGAACAGGGAGAAAATGTGATACAGCATATTGTGGGCGAATGAGAAAATGCTTTGCCCATGAATTCTGGTATTTCCAATTGCCCGTGTGGTGTATTAAAATATGACTGGAGGATTAAGATGGCATGCGGCATGATGAAGCACATTGACATTTAACGCAAAAATGTTGGCTGATTTCATTTTGGACCATTGCCTTCTCAGATATAAGTTTTTGGTTATAGCGATTATAATGAGGTTCAGTGGGCTTTGCATAAAATTGGGGTTTTAGTAGCACCATGCCTCTTAGGTTGCGTTGTCTGTCTATTGTCTGTGCGCCTGGAGTCAGTCCATGTCCCACCTCCTGAGATGAAACCCTGACATACTTACACAGTTGTCTCTCTCCCTCAAGCCCCCTTACCTCCCTCAGGAGATGCATGGATGAGCAGGCTCATTCTCCTTGTGGGGTGTTCCCCATGCATGACTGATGTTTAGATTAATATCCGTGACTGATTCCTGCTCTGCGGTGAAGAGGAGTGTCAGAGCACATCATCCGCCCCCTCAGGATCCCATTGATTTTAGCAGCGTTCTGACAAAGATAAACCTTTCAGACTCACAAAATAATGTGTAAATCTCATCCATTTTGCTGCCTTCTCCTTGGGCTCCACGCCTGCTTTTAGAAAGCAGCTGTCTGTCTCTGGCCTCCATCTGCACAGGTGATGCTGCTGCCACATATTTATAGAACCTCACTAATCAGATCTGTTTGGGAAAGGTTATTCAAACTAATTAAATATTTGCATGACCAAAATACACTGAAATGCAGGGTTTAAATTTGAAAGATGAACCATGCATGTGCATCTATTCGGAAATCCCTCATGCTGTCTTGTTGTCATTAGAGGTACTTGATAAATATCTCAAATGAGTTGCAGATCCATTTTGATAGCAATGCATGTGGTCGTGTTTCAATTATCCTCAGAAATGATTCATGTGGTATGACCACAGACAACTCACAAGGAGGAAAAATGGTAATGTCGCCCCCTGGTGACATTGACTAGTCTGGAAAAAGGCTTGTCCTTCCAAAAGTGCATAAAAAGATCGAGTGATTTTGAATGCATTCTGGCTGCAAAAAAGTTGTTTTTGCAGTCATTTATTCATAAACCTCGAACAAAACACATACCGCAAATATGTACAGAGCAGATGGAGCAGATGGACAAGCAGAAGGACAGACAATCTAAGATGAGAGACTAGATTTTGTGTGTCCATGTGCATGTTTTGTTTAGTTTCTAGTCATGCCAAGTCCATGAAGTTAATAATTCATGACAAATAAATTTTGGATCTGTCAAAAGGGACATGAATGAATATATACTCATTTTCATCAGGAGTTGATATGACCAGCAGGGACAGCAGCTGTGTCTTCCCCTCCATAAAATAATCCCCAGAATCTTCATATTTCATTGTCAGATTCTCTTCCCAGCATGTCAGTGTCTATTAGGATTCAGGTTGTGACTTTGCTTGGCTTGTGATTTCTGCAGTCTGGAGGGGTCTATTAGCACAAAGGCCTGCGAAATCAAACCAGCTTTGAATCCTAATGCTTTTGTGGTTTGGCTCAGAGCTGAAAACCAGACAGTAGGGGTGTCACGATACACTCAGTTCACGATACGATACGTATCACGATACTGGGTTCACGATAACGATACGATACGATACGATTTTAACAATATTTTTTTAAACTTGAATAATGACAATATATGACTGGAAAAGTAGTATTTTATTTGAAATGCACAAATACAAAACATGCTGTTGTGGGAAATTGTTATTACAATAACAACTAGAAAAAACATGAGATTGGAGATAAGGCTTATCTTGAAATAGAATGAGTTACACCGTCACTTAGATTTACTTTGAACTAAAAGGTTTCTCAGCAGTATAAATTCTCATTATGCATCTTCAGTTTTTCTTCAAACTCAAACAACAAGACTTTTCTTAGTCTATTTTTTATGCATCTTCAGTTTTTCCTGTCAAGTAAACAGTTTTGCCAGAAACTCAATTGAATGGTTTCTCTCCTGTATAACTTCTCATGTGTCTCTTCAGAGACTTGTTCAACTGAACTACTTTCCACACATTGAACTTCAACAAACAAAGACGTTTCTTTGTCTACTTTTGAAAAAAAAAAATTTTTTTTTTTTTTTTTTTTTTTTCACGATATGAGATTTCATCTCAACGATACATATCGTGACGTTTTACTATCGCGAAATTTCGTGGGACGATATATTGTGACACCCCTACCAGACAGCTTTGACTGTTTTTGCTTCCTGATTTTCCTCAGGGAAATTTTAACTTTTTTCATTATTATTGATTTAAAAAGCAATCACAAAGCAATGAACCTACATGAATATTATTATGGCATAACACAGGGCTAATGGAACGTAGAGCCTACAATTGGGGGATACAAATCAACAAAGCCAGAAAGAAAATAAGGAAAAATGTGACAATAATCCTTTGCATACAGCAAAGTCTATGGAAAATCTTCCCATTCTGATGTCTACTCAAACTCAAGTCAAGTGTTTCTGACATATGGGTACAGTTACACTTGTACTAAGACTTTATTTATTTATTCACTCATTTATTTATTTATTTAGCTGATGAATCTCCTGGGGTTGTTCCTATTGGTAGTTATTTTTAGTAGTATAACAAAAAAAGTGAATTTATGCATCTTTATAATGAAAAGTATATGCCAACATTGAAAATGACAGAGCCTTTTCGGTGGTAACTGTATTCATATTTCTCCAGAATCCGTAAATCACAGCCATGCATTCATAGTTATTTCCTCTGCCAGCTGCAGAGAGAGAAACAGTTATCACTAAGCAGGGGAAAAAGGTTCAACATCCTATCTGTCTGCACCTGAAGCTGAGACACTTCTCTTTTCTGCCCTCCAGCAGCAGGATCGTTTCAATCAGTGCCGCCTCCCACATCTTCCACTCTGCTTCTCCCTTATCTATCTTCAGCTGGCTCCTTCCACGTCTTCCACTCTGCTTCTCCCTTATCTATCTTCAGCTGGCTCCTCCCACATCTTCCACTCTGCTTCTCCCTTATCTATCTTCAGCTGGCTCCTCCCACATCTTCCACTCTGCTTCTCCCTTATCTATCTTCAGCTGGCTCCTTCCACATCTTCCACTCTGCTTCTCCCTTATCTATCTTCAGCCGGCTCCTCCCACGTCTTCCACTCTGCTTCTCCCTTATCTATCTTCAGCTGGCTCCTTCCACATCTTCCACTCTGCTTCTCCCTTATCTATCTTCAGCTGGCTCCTTCCACATCTTCCACTCTGCTTCTCCCTTATCTATCTTCAGCTGGCTCCTTCCACATCTTCCACTCTGCTTCTCCCTTATCTATCTTCAGCTGGCTCCTTCCACATCTTCCACTCTGCTTCTCCCTTATCTATCTTCAGCCGGCTCCTTCCACATCTTCCACTCTGCTTCTCCCTTATCTATCTTCAGCCGGCTCCTCCCACGTCTTCCACTCTGCTTCTCCCTTATCTATCTTCAGCCGGCTCCTCCCACATCTTCCACTCTGCTTCTCCCTTATCTATCTTCAGCTGGCTCCTCCCACATCTTCCACTCTGCTTCTCCCTTATCTATCTTCAGCTGGCTCCTCCCACATCTTCCACTCTGCTTCTCCCTTATCTATCTTCAGCTGGCTCCTCCCACATCTTCCACTCTGCTTCTCCCTTATCTATCTTCAGCTGGCTCCTCCCACGTCTTCCACTCTGCTTCTCCCTTATCTATCTTCAGCTGGCTCCTCCCACATCTTCCACTCTGCTTCTCCCTTATCTATCTTCAGCTGGCTCCTCCCACATCTTCCACTCTGCTTCTCCCTTATCTATCTTCAGCCGGCTCCTCCCACGTCTTCCACTCTGCTTCTCTCTTATCTATCTTCAGCTGGCTCCTCCCACGTCTTCCACTCTGCTTCTCTCTTATCTATCTTCAGCTGGCTCCTCCCACGTCTTCCACTCTGCTTCTCTCTTATCTATCTTCAGCTGGCTCCTCCCACATCTTCCACTCTGCTTCTCTCTTATCTATCTTCAGCCGGCTCCTCCCACGTCTTCCACTCTGCTTCTCCCTTATCTATCTGCAGCTGGCTTGGCATCTTTGCACTGGAGCTGAGGGGTCTCATTTTTTTTCTCTGCCTGCATTCAGCCTCTCGAGCCTGGAGACCACCGTGCTCTTCAGGATGTGATGGGAGACCAATTGGTCTTTGGCTGCTTAAGCCTGGACTCTGGCCAACACTTTGGACAACTGAGCCTCCAGAGCACCCCCCCCCCCCTCTAGACTGAGACAACATATTACTCTTTTAAAGGGCCACTTTGTCGATTTTCAACCAGCTTTGTATTATTACAAAATCTGTAGTATATGCAAATGAACAAGGTTAACTTCCCTCCATCTTGCCTGCACAGAGAGCTCCCTGTTTACTCACAGAACTTGCTGGACCAAATGTTATTATGATGTCATAATGATGTAATTTGGTTCAGGAAGGAAGTTCTGCGAATGAAGGTAAAGAGAGCAATAGTGATAGTGTGATAGTGACAGTAATAGTGACAGTGTGACACCATGGCAAAACTGCTCCAAATGACATCATTATGACATAATTTGGACCAGGAAGTTCTGTGAATGAACGGGGAGCTCTCGGTTCAGGCAAGATGGAGAGAAGTTAAACATTGCTCATTTGCATATATATACTAGAGATTATGTAATGATACCATGCTGGTCGAAAATCGGCAAAATGGCCCTTTAAGGACGTCCATTTCATGTTTCTAAGCGCCTCCTCCTTCTCATTGAGGAGAATGAGTTTCTCTCTGTTCCAATGGATCTGCTGAAGCCTTAATTACTGCAACAGCGGACAATCTGGTCCTCAGCTGCCTCTCGAGCCCTTAGATAGAGTTATTTTTAGATGCCAGCTGACTCTCTAGTTCCCAAACAGAGGCTTGACTCACCTCAGCGACCTGTTTGGAGCTCTCCGGGTTGAATAAGGCCATCTCTAGCTGTGTCATGGTGTTCTTGCTGAAGGGGCAGGTAGGCCCAAAAGCAATCGCCTGAAGCCTTATGGGTTTGGTTATTGTTTTTGTGTATTAAAAATAACTATTTTTTCTCCAAATATGGGCCCAAAGAGAAGTGATTGATCTGGGAGGCTGCTTTTGATTGGTCAGATCAAGTCACAGCAGCCACATCCATGGTGACACTTGTGCCCAATCTGTGTCCTCAACAGAGGGAAACCAACGGGAGCTGCATGAACCTGCCCACAACAGTAATTATTCACAGAATAAATTTGGAAAGAGTATCAAAGCAAAGCACCATGTAACTGATACTAGCCTATGCTACAACAATCGCACAATACAGTCTAAAACATAGGGTGATTTAATATGTTGCTGAATATAATGTTAACTTGGCAGATTTCACAACTAGTAAATTAAATGCATAGCTGTCAAAGTCACAAAAAATAGTGGTAAGGATGTTCATATTGAACTCTAGTGAATAGTTGCATAGTAGTATTTGTCTCATTATTTTCCATCGAAACAATAACTCACCTGCACGTCAGGCAGCTTGTCTGAGGTGGTGTTGGCAGTTTGCAATTAAACTTTCTCCAACACTCCATGAACATCCAGTTACTATGTGATGGAGATATGAGCAGAACAAGTGTTGGCAGTGGCACAAAGTTTTACTTCAATAAGCAAAGCAACTGGAGAGTGGCTTGTTGGTGAGTGGCATTAAGAAATTAATCTTTGGTATAGAACATTACTGCACCAACATCTTATATTAAAAGGGAGCAAGCGGGCAATGTTGTCTGTTCTCTGTTTAAATGTTTGCCCCACTGATGATGTCATAGGCATTGTGACATCACTGATGATGTCATCAGTGATGTCATAAAAGCAAAATCATCTTATGACATCACTGATGATGTCACACACACACACACACACACACACACACACACACACACACTCACTCACTCACTCACTCACTCACTCTGTATTCTTTCAACTAGTGCAGTGCCCGTTCCCCCATGCACCACCCCATGGGCGCTTCCCCCCCGCACTCTGTCAGGTCCCCCTAAGCGCAAGTTTGAAGTCGATCCGACAAACGGTTCTCGAGATACGCGAAGGACAGACATACAGACAGTCCTGGAATAAGTCCAAATTGCATGAAATGCAGCACCGCACTCCATCGGGGTCCGAGCAGCGCATTCCCCAAGTTTGAAGTCACAATCAGACAAATGTTTCTCGAGATAAACTGCTTTTTGTGTTGCCAGTAGGTGGCGCTATGCCAACTTGCACATAATTCAACTCCCTGCACTTCCTTGAGTCCCCCTAAGCGCACTCCTCGAGTTTGAAGTCGATCGGACGAACAGTTCTCAAGATAAACCACTTTTTGTGTGGCCAATAGGTGGCGCTGTGCCGAATTGCACGAAATTCGGCACTGCACTATGTTCAGTTCCCATCAGCGCACTCTTCAAAGTTGAAGTCGATCGGACGAACGGTTCTTGAGATAAACCACATTTTCTATGTTGCCAGTAGGTGGCGCTATGCCGAATTGCATGAAAACAGGGCACTGCACTGCACAATAGGGCACACTCCCAAAGTCAATCCGACCAACGGTTCTCGATGGCATGCAGCAGATGATGCTCATCCATAAGCAGTGGTGGAAATGGCCAGGTTTTACTCTGGGAATCCTACTTACACAGGACGGGAGTTCCCGGAAGTCATTTTTTATATATATATATATATATATATAAAAAATTATAAAAGTGATGAAAACATTCACACCGACTTGATTAAAATATATATAATGAAAACATTCTGATGTTCAGTCTGTCTCTCTCTGGGATGCAGCTCCAAACCTCCAGACAGCTGCTTTGCTTGTTAAAACATTTCTCGTTAATGACGAGGAAATGCCAGCTGCAACAATACGCCCTGTCATTCACACCTGAAGCGCTCTGTTTCTGCGTCCCTCCCTCCCACTGACCCAATCACTCCACAAGGCATTGGCTTGTTTGCAGTGTTACGATACCGGTAGGCTATGGTGAGTTTCAACCCCCATTTGGTGCTCCAAAGGGCCACAAACCTGGCAACCACGCAGTTTGCTTAGTCCCAGGAGAGGCCTTTGGAGGGCGGTGTGTGACCAATAGAGGCGACATTCTCTCTGTTATAAGTCACTGTACCATCTCCAATGACTAAAAATCTGTTATATTAAGATGAAAACAATGCTTATTGGGGCTTTAAGGGCAATAACATTTTAACAACAACACACACACACACCCACACGCACGCACGCACACGCACACACACACACACACACACACACACACACACACACACACACACACACACACACACTCTGTTTCAATTTGTGTCCCACTGATGATGTCATAGGCATTGTGACATCACTGATGACATAATCATGAGACTGATGATATAATCAGTGATGTCATAAGAGCAGATCATCTTATGACATCACTGATGATGTCATAGGCAGTGGTGTAAACTTAAGGGGCACACACACCCGTCCACATGTAAACTTAAGGGCAAATAACATTATGTGAGCAACACACACACACACACACACACACCCCGATGCGCACGCCAATAGAGCAGCAGAGGCCATGCAGCAGCCAAGCTGCGGATGAGGCTGAGCTGTGGTCGAGCTGCGTATGCAAGCTGCAGGGCGGGAGAGGCCGCGCAGCAGCAGGCTGAGCTGTGGGCAAGCTGCGTATGCAAGCTGCAGGGCGGGCGAGGCCGCTCAGCAGCCAAGCAAGCAAGCCCGCTCAGCCGTCCAGCTTAGGAATCGAGCGTGCGTAGCGCACGAGATGCCTAGTTGCTAGAAATGTCATGTTTACTGTAGATACAAGTCAGACCCAAGTTGTGGCATGGAACATGCTATTCACTAACCAATTAGTGGTAAATTGCCCTGACAGTGACAACACAATCTTATTAAATCTGGACCTGTTTTCCAACATACCTACCTACACTCAGCACTAGACACACACCTACAGTAGACCAATGACATTAGGCCTATCTGTCAGGAAACCGCTAATTAAAGAAAGAGGTGCAGCCTATGCTACTGAGGAGCAAAAACCACTGGGTGTGTCCCAAAGCATTTTCACGATTTCCTCCTTTCCCACAGCGAGTGTGCATCGATACTGACTTGTGGTATCCCATGACCCCCTGTAACGACGGAAGTGCAATACCAAAGAGGCATGGAGGAAAATATCTCACAAATAAATTCCCTGTCCACCGTTATTTTATCAACTGTTTTTTGTAATTCACATAGGCTACTGTACGTAACACTTTTCCTTACACTTCAACCTAATGACTTTAAACAAAATGAAAGAAAGTGTTGGCACATTCTTCAAGGATTGTGAGAATGCACATTCTGTTGAAGCTCCATGCTTTCACAGTCAGAAATGGACGTGGGTCTGTAGCAAGTAGCAATGGAAACTAAAGTAAAAGTAATCCTACAGTATATTCCGTTTTAGTGAAATAGGCCTAGTGTAATACATCCATGCTATTAAATCTTAAAACAACAGGTCACTTGCTGTGACCTTAACACAGTGTTAAAGTGTTAAAGTGTTTTAAGTCTAAAAGACAGGGTTACCAGAGGAAGGTTACCCGCTCCAATGTTGCACATCGTTGGGAGCCAGACCATTAGTCGCCTAGCAACCTGCACCGGTGATTAGCACCATTCCACCATGGCTTTGTCAAACATGATTTCTTTCTTTCTTTCTTTCTTTCTTTCTTTCTTTCTTTCTTTCTTTCTTTCTTTCTTTCCCTCTTAAAAGGCGTACACAGTCTTGAACCCATGCCTTTTTCTTTTCTTTTTTTCATGCTGTAAGCTTGTGATTCTTCACGTTGCTGGTTGGATTGGTTCAAAGCTTAACACTATATCAGGATTTCATTAAATGTCTTTGGAGAAAAGTAGGGGCAATATATATGGAACCATATACACCTCTCATACTGACATTCAGCTTGATTCTATTGAATTACCAAAGGATGCAGTACTGTGCTGTGATGTAAACTGTAAACATGAGAAACATGGTAAATACATGTGTTCCATGTATGACCTTATTGTTAAATATCTCTATGACTCTATTAAACCTTTTTATAAAAGCAACATTACATTACATGTGGCAGAACTACACACTGCTGCTAGAGAAGCATTTAAGTTGTGGGCAGAGGCAGGAAGAATAAGACAGGGGCCGTTGTTCGAACACAAAAAACGTACCAATGTCTTGTTTAAATATGCTGTCCGCTTCATCAATAGGAATGAGGCTTCAATGCGGGCTGACTCCCTTGCTAGGAAGCTGAGTAACAACAGCTACTTTGATTTCTGGAAAGAAGTGAGAGTTTTAAACAACTGTAAAGCCCCCTTACCATCTAATATTGATGGAGTATGTGGGTCAGATAAAATTGCTGAACTCTGGCGAGAGCATTATTATAATTTGTTTAACTGTATTAGAAGTGACTCTTTTGTGACAGAAGATGTTGACGCCAATGAGAACTTAAGGCCCAATTATACTCAACGCTAAAGACGGAAACGGAGACGGACAGAGCCTTCTGTCCGTACTCTGCGTTCATTTCATCCGTTTTCTGTCCGTCATCTGAAAGCTTCGGATACGCATGAAACGGAGGAAAACCACATACACACTCATTCATTTGACTCTCTACTGCCCACTGGTGGATGTATTGCTTAACATGATACCAACGTGAAAGACGCATGGAAGTATGTGGGCAGTGACGATTACACCGTTTGAAACGGACGCCCTTATTTACGGATGAAAATAGAGTAGCCTATAATTGGGCCTTTAGCTGTCAGCTCTGAGGAAGTCCACCGTGCCATCTTCAAACTAGAAAACAATAAGGCTTGTGTACAGATCATATTACTGCTGAACATTTAAAACATGCCAGTCGTAAGGTCACCCCCCTTCTTGCTCTATGTCTTTCTGGGTTTTTTAAACATGGCATTTTACCAGACTCCATGATAGCTGTTTTACTTGTTCCGGTCATCAAAGATAAAGCTGGTAAAATTAACAGCAAAGATAATTATAGATCGATTGCCCTAGCCAGCATATTCCCAAAAGTGCTAGAGAGAATTTTGCTTGACAGAATTGAAATGTACATTCTTACCACTGATAATCAGTTTGGTTTTAAATGTAAACACGGGACAGACATATTTGCTTTAAAAAAAATAATAACCAAATATAGAAGCCAAAACTCAACAATGTTTTTGTGCTTTATAGATTCCGCGGCCCGGTACCGGTCCGCGGCCCGGTGGTTGGGGACCACTGGTTTAGATTACATTACATTACATTACATTACGTCATTTGGCAGACGCTTTTATCCAAAGCGACTTACAATAACACACTTTTTGTCAGCAATAGAGCAATCGACTATGGAGCACAGTCTATGACAACTACAAATCCTGAAGGAACAGTGGTACGAGTTTAGTTTAGGATTTTCTTTTTTTTTTATATAGAAAGAGAGAGAAAGGAGTTAGATCAAGAAGGGCCCAGATGGAGCCTGAAAAGGTGAGTCTTTAGTCTTTTCCGAAAGATCGGCAGTGATTCAGCAGTCCTGACCGAAGGTGGAAGCTCGTTCCACCATTGGGGTGCCAGGGACGAGAAGAGTCGAGATCGGGATGAGCGACTTTTGAGCGCTCGTAGCGAAGGAGGGGCGAGGCGCCCTGCACTGGTGGAGGAGCGAAGGGAGCGGTGAGAGGTTTGGAACCTGACCATAGATTGCAGGTACAGGGGAGCTGACTGGTGTACTGCCCTGTAGGCCAGTACCAGTGTCTTGAATTTGATGCGAGCTGAGATGGGAAGCCAGTGGAGGTCCCGGAAGAGGGGAGTGACATGAGAGAATTTGGGTTGGTTGAATACCAGACGGGCTGCAGCGTTCTGAATGAGCTGAAGCGGTCGGATGTCGGTGGCAGGTAGGCCAGCCAGGAGCACGTTGCAGTAGTCCAGGCGAGGGATGATAAGTGACTGGACCAGGAGTTGAGTCGCTTCTCTTGTGAGGAAGGGACGGATTTTGCGGATGTTGTAGAGGGAGAACCTACAGGAGCGTGCTGTCGCAGCTATGTTGGCTGAGCAAGACAGCTGGTTGTCGAGGATCACCCCAAGGTTCTTAGCTGTTTGGGAGGGAAGTACAGTCGTGTTGTCGATGGAGATGGAGAGATCTGCGAGAGGACAGTCTTTCCCTGGGAGGAAGAGTAGCTCTGTCTTACCAAGGTTGAGCTTGAGGTGGTGGGCAGACATCCAGTCGCCAATGTCCTTGAGACATGCAGAGATGCGAGCCTCGATTTGGGTGTCGGAGGGGGGGAAGGAAAGGAAAAGTTGGGTGTCATCAGCATAGCAGTGATAAGAGAAGCCATGAGAAGAGATCACATAGGCAAGAGATCTGATATAGAGAAGGAAAAGTAAGGGGCCCAGGACTGAGCCCTGGGGGACACCAGTGGTAAGAGGGCAGGATCTGGAGACGGACCCTCTCCATAAGACCTGGTACGAGCGGTTCGAGAGATAGGAAGCAAACCAGGAGAGTGCAGAACCTGAAATGCCGAGGTCAGACAGAGTGGAAAGAAGGATTTGGTGATTGACTGTATCGAAGGCAGCAGACAGGTCAAGGAGGACAAGGACAGAGGAGAGGGATGAGGCCTTAGCAGTGTGAAGGGCCTCTGTGACAGCAAGAAGAGCTGTCTCAGTGGAGTGAGAAGCCTTGAAACCGGACTGCAGAGGGTCCAAGAGGTCATTCTGGGAGAGATAGAGAGAAAGTTGTTCGGACGCTGCTCGTTCGAGGGTTTTGGAAAGGAATGAGAGCAGAGAGACAGGTCTGTAGTTCTGAATAGCAGTAGGGTCAAGGGAGGGTTTCTTAAGCAGAGGCTTGACTCTTGCAGTCTTTAGAGCAGGCGGAACAAGACCAGAGGACAGAGAGGAGTTTATGAAGGTAGTGAGGAAGGGAGATATGTCAGGTGAGATGGTTTGGAGGAGAGAGGAAGGGATGGGATCGAGGGGGCAGTAAGTGGCTCGGTTCGAGCTGATGATTTTAAGCACCTCATCGGGAGAGAGGGGGGAGAAGGAAGGACATCCAGGGACCAAGGGCAGAGGAGCAGAATTGGAGTCGGGAGTGTTAGTGAGGGTGGCTGGAGGATGGAAGGAGGAGCTGATGTCATCCACCTTTTTAGTAAAGAAGGTTACAAAATCATCAGCAGAGAGGGAGGAGGGGGGGGAGGGGAGGGGGGGTTGAGGAGCGTAGAGAAGGTGGAGAACAGTTTACTGGGGTTGGATGCAGAGGACTGGATTTCAGAGATGAAGAAGGAGGTTTTTGCTTTGGAGACAGCAGAGGTGAAGTTGGAGTGGATAAGATGGTAGGAAGAGAGATCTTCAGGGTGGTGTGATTTTCTCCATTTTCTCTCAGCTGCCCGAAGCTCTGTTCGATGAGTTCGCAGAGTTTCAGTTAGCCAGGGAGCAGAGGGGGGAGAGGATCGGGCAGGTTTAGTGGTGAGTAGATGACTATTGTTACTTACTGACTCACTTACTTACGCCTTACATACTCACTTACTGACTCACTTAGCCTACTTATGCCTTATTTACTTACTCACTTACTTACGCCTTACTTACTTACTTACCGTACTCACTTACTTACTTACTGACTCACTTACACCTTACTTACTCACTCACTTACTTACTGACTCACTTACTTATGCCTTACTTACTGACTCACTTACTTACTTACTCACTTACTTACGCCTTACTTACTCACTTACTGACTCACTTACTTACTTACGCCTTATTTACTTACTCACTTACTTATGCCTTACTTACTTACTCACTTACTTACTGACTCACTTACGCCTTACTTACTCACTCACTTACTTACTGACTCACTTACTTACTTACTGACTCACTTACTTATGCCTTACTTACTTACTTAGCATGTATCGATAACAAGAAATGTGATAGGAAACAGCTTTTTTTTTAATAAAAAAAATGGAAAATGATTACGCCCACTTCAGGGATGGTGCATTGGGTCATTTGGGAGATATTTTGTATTGGGAGTTGGTACCCATCATGAAATAAACCCCCCACCCCACCCAAAAAACTAAATCGTACATGTTTTTTTCCCCCTTTTCCCCCCTTTTATCATTAAAAATAAAAGGAACACTTTGGTTCACCTGTCAGATGTTGCAAAGTTCTAATGTCACTAAGTATATTTACATAATGCATTGTGGCTCCTGGTTGACTGCAAGCAAACCGTTGAAATCCCCAAGCAGCAGTCATATTCAACACACCATCTGACAAGCAGTCAAACAGAGTTGTCGCAGGTATGTTTTTTCCTTTTTAACAAAATTATTATATTATATCATATTATAATTATATTATTATATGATATTATATTACATGATAATTTAGCTTGGTTTGTGATGCGGTTGGTGGAGGCTGATATGAAGATGGAGCAAGTGCTACAGAGTTTCATGGTGGATCTGGATGTAGACAGCAAGAATGCTAGTGTGGCTGGACAGGCACTGGACATGTGCCTCAAGTTGGTGGCTCCTGAGTATGCGAGGAATTCCTCCTCTTCCTTGAGCAAAGGCAGGTATCCAGTGTGCTGTTTTCCTACAAAGACAGCAGGTTTGGGTGTCTCTCCAGGGCAGCAGCAGTCCTAATACACCACTTTGGCCATCTGACAGAGTTCCTGAGCCAGAACCCTCACATAAACAACCGCAAGGCCTGCCTCGTCAGAGAAGTGATGGAGCTTCCCTACCTCAAGGTGGTCCTCGTGGTGTTTTCCTGCCTGGGTGTGCACTTGGTGGAGCCCTTCTATGCCAGAACCATAGAGAAAGATGCTACCCATACTCAGCTCAGGGAGTTCTACAGGGGACTGCATACAGGCTTGGGCGAGCCAATCAGCGACAACTACACTACGTTCACAACACCTGAGTATCCTGTAGTGTCTGACAAGCTTTTCCGTAGCGTAAAGAAGACCTACACGGAGGAGGTCCTGAACTCAGTGTCAGACGTGGCTGCCAAACACTTGGATGAAGTGAAAAAGCTGATAGATCTCATGCAGCCCCACCTGCAGACTGTCCTGGCCAGGCAGAGGAGGGACTATGGGATTGATGAGGAGACCTTCCCAATGGACTACCCTGTCAGTGAACAGGCTAGTAACATTGATGACACCCCTGTGCACAACATTGGGATGGAGAGACAATGTGGCAAGGTGGACTACAGACTGAAGAAGCTATAGGCACACTGAACGCAGTCAGTAGGTCAATCATTTTACAGAAGAGCCAGGAGCTTAGGGATGGACAGATTCCGTCCTTCAGAGGTTTCAAGGCAGCAGCCCAAGCAAAAAGAGAGGTTGAACTCAACTGGAGTAAACTTATGAAGGCGAAATTCGAGAGTGGGGCAGACCAGAAACAGGAGATGGCTCAAAGACAGGAGAGGAAGAGACTAGACATGCTGGACACACTGAAATCTAGAGGTGGCCCCTTCACTGACAGTGGGGAAGTTGAGAAGTTCCTTGTGGATGAAAGTCTGAACAGTAACGCAAAGCTGCAGAGGATGAAGCTTGAGGTTCAGTTTGCCAGAGAAAGTACCACGCTTCAGCCTAAAGTCGATCCTATCTTCAGAATCCAGGTGACACTGCCCAGTGGGAAGAGGAGGATGAAAACGGCACAGGAGTTTGGAGATGCTCTCATGGCGTACCTAGGCAAAAGGAGTGACCGAACCACACTGGAATATGCAAAATTCCAAGAAAGTCTTGAAAGGCTAAGAAAAATGTGAGGTGCTACTTAAGACTGACAAGTTCAAGTTCTTTCCATGTCAATGTGACTGAATAAAAATGATTTAACTGTTTTGTATTTGGAATAAAAATAAAATCAAGTTTTCCAAATGAGTTTAGTCTTTTAGTATTAGCAGACTGTAAGAATGGTGAATGCATACAGAGGGCGGAACAGCCCAAAAAACGCTCTTTTTGTGTTCTTTTTTAATTTTAAAGAGGGATGGGGGATTATTTTCAAGATACAGAGTTACTTTGAGGTGTAGCAGTTCTTCTATTAATAGTGTTTATTAATTCTCAAATGGGTTTGAAAGCATTCATTCAACAGTACATAGTCAAACAGTAAGAATAGCTTATGCATACCAGGCGGAATGTGCAGAAAATGCCACTTTTTGGGTTCTTTTTTTCATTTTCAAGGGGTGGGGGGTTATTTTCAAGATACAGAGTTACTTTTGGTGTCAAAGTTCTTGTATTGATAGTGTTAATCAAGTCCCAAATGGGTGTGTTGAAATTTTGAACTTGATGATTATCCCCTCCCCCTACTAGAGGTCGGTATGGGTCGGTCTCAAGTCATTACTACTGTGTGTGCGAACCTCTGACAAATGTGAACCTGAACGCAACACAGAAGTCGGAAATGAAACGATTTCCCAGGGTTGTCTTGAACGCACCATCGGGCTGACATCACGTGTTTGGGTGTCCGCCTCCTTGCTCTCCTCCTCAGCAGGATAACGTTAGCCTTGGTAGCTAGCTAGCTATCTATGGGGGCAAAGGCTAACATTAATACGCTAACCGAACCCCAGCTAAACCTCTTTCTAGCTTGACACGACTAACACGTAGGCAGCCGGCGTACCCGTTGGACATGCATTACGTTCATGCAATATGCTAATTTGACTAACGCTAGCTAAGTTAGCTTGCTTGCTTGCACTGCAGAGTGGAAGAGGCAGTAGCTACGGTCTACACAGCTGTCCTCTTGCTAGCAAAGTTGCTCATCAGTGACTGACTGTAGGTGGAGCAGGTAGGTTAGTGTTTTAGCTAGCTAGCTTTTTTACAGGGTGGTGGATACATGTCTGCCCCTCAGCCGCAGGACGGATCACGAAAGAGAAATCTTGCAGTTCATGTTTCGTCAAGAAGTCGGTGCGACGTCTTTTATTCCGTCTTGTCCGTATCTTTTCCAACACGAGAAGAGGAATATGTCCAGATATAACATCTACAGTCTGCTGGACTGGGTCTATGGCGGTGTGGACCCCAAGTTTGAGGGCAACGGGGGCCCTGAGTGTGCCGCCTTCCTGGGACCCCAACAGCGTATGAGTGAAAGCCTTGTCGTGGTTGTCATCTCCATCGTGGAGATTGTCTTGGCACTGAGGAAAATAAACATCTCGAAAGAGCTCAAAGTGGTCGGAAAAGACTCGACAAGGACGAAGGAGGACAGTCTGGTCAAGAACCTGTTGCTGGTGGCTCTTTGCATGACTTTTGGAGTGGAGGTTGGGTTCAAATTCGCGACCAAGACTGTGATATACCTGCTGAATCCGTGCCATGTTGTGACCATGGTCCAGGTAAGGATGACATACACACTGCCGAATAATATCTGATTTGCATAACCTTATTATTTTAAGGCAACGTGTAGCTACTTGCCTGACACTTGCACGCACTTTCAAGTGAAAACAGGCAGCTGACGTTAAAGCACTAGCCAGCCAACATCTGTATTGTGGCTGTATATCAGCTGCTTTTCAACAGAACAATTAGGCGTACTTGACTGATCAGTTGCATAAGCTGTGTCTGCTTTGGCGGTCTTATTTTGCATTCACATTGCATTGTCACCTCACCTCTTCCGCCTATGGTGAAACACAAGATGTACTAACTTCCCAGTCAGTTTTACCAAATTACTTTTTGCTTACAAGTTCCTTGAGAAAATCACCAAGGCTCAGTGAACACTGCAGTACAGTGCTTGAAACTCTACTTTCTACTGTCTAAGTATTGCAAATGCAGTGCTGTCCACTGTCCAGGTTTTTTATTTCAGAGTTTGCAAAAAAACAGTTATCAATTTACATGGAGTGGTTAGTAACAGCACAAGTTTAGTTTGCTTGGCCTATCATCCCTTAGCCTACTTCAGTCAAAACCAGGGTTAACTAGATGCTTAGAATCAGAATCAGAAAAACTTTATTGATCCCGAAGGGGTAATTGAGTAGTGCTACAGTTACTCACACTCAGGTAGGGACAATTATAAACAGAGACATAAAACAATAGGAATAGACCATAAAACAATAAAATATAAGTTAGGTAGGTAGCCTATATACAATAAAGTGTCAGAAATATGTGCCTTCTCCTTCAATCCATATCAAGTACAATAGGCTACATGCACAACTTTTTTACTTCCTGAAATTAGTACAGCTTCTTTATTTCCTGTCCTACACTATTGGATGAACTGATTAATCAGGTGTGCCGGATCATTGTTGTGACTGCAGCACACCTGACATTAATCAGTTCATCCAATAGTGATGACAGGAAATAAAGAAGCTGTACTAAATTCAGGAAGTAGTGGAGTTGTGCATGTAGCCCATTATAACGGAGGTGAATCAGCGCGGATTCCTCGTGAGTCCAGTGTGGTAGCGAGTGGATTGATTAAACTCACTCCCCAGACAGTATAAAGGCATGTAAATCAGCTCGGCCAAGGGAGCTAGCTCTCTTGGTGGAGTGGTTAGTGTCTTTGACTCCCAAGCCGAAGGTCGGCGGTTCGTATCCACCCCTGGGCAAGCCCTAAACATGGGTTGCTGCAAGTACCACCTACACAACGCCGTTACACAATTATGTGAGGTAGCCTAAATAATAATGTACAGCAGTGTGAATAATAATAATAATAGATTCAAGAGATTCAAGATTTTTATTGTCACTCCGTAGTACAAGTATCACGTGTGAAATTCTTGTGCTGTAGGCTCCGTTACAACATAGTGCAAAAAATAAAAGATATATAAATAAAAAACAAGAGGCAACAAGCAATAAAGCAGTAAGACACGCCACAGACAGTGGCGTGTTCACTGCCCATAGTGCAAATGACATGAACATACTTTAAACATAATTAAACATAATAACATTCTGTTAGGTGCAAATAGCGTATACCTAATTAAACATACTATTGAACATTAGTCATACATAATGGTAGCATCTACAGTGCGGTACAGTACGGCTACTACACTATTTGTATATGTTAAGGAGTCTCGTGGCCTGTGAGAAGAAACTGTCCCTCAAGCGATTTGTGCGTGCTCTTGGGACCCTGTATCTCCTCCCTGAGGGTAGCAGGGAGAACAGACTGTTGTGGGGGTGGTTTGTGTCTTTGATGATCTTCAGGGACCTCCTGAGGCACCGCTGGTTGTACAGATCTTGCAGTTTTGGCAGCTCACATCCTGTTACGTGCTGGGCCTCACCCTTCTTAGCGCCCTGCGGTCCATGGTGGTGCAGTTCCCGTAGGAAACTGGTGGTGAAGCAGCCAGTCAGCAGGCTTTCAATGGTGCCTCTGTAGAAGTCCCTGAGGATTTTTGGCCTCAGCCCGAATTTCTTCAGGCGCCTGAGTCCGTGTAGTCGCTGTTGGGCCTTTTTGACAACAGTGGCGGTGTGGTTGGCCCATGTCAGGTCCTGGTGGATATTGACTCCCAGGTACTTGAAGCTGTCCACCCTTTCCACCACTGTGCCGTTGATGGTGATTGGGGGGTGTGCGCCCCCCCCCCCCCCCCTTCTGTAGTCTACAATGACCTCCTTTGTCTTGGAGACGTTCAGAGAGAGGTGGTTGTCCTGTCACCATTGTTCCAGGGCCTCCACCTCCTCTCTGTAGGCCGTCTCGTCGCTCCTGGAGATCAGCCCCACGACTGCTGTGTCGTCTGCAAACTTCACGATGGTGTTCGAAGTTTGAGTCGCCACGCAGTCGTGGGTGTAGAGGTCATACCAGAAGGGGCTGGAGACGCACCCCTGTGGCACTCCTATGCTGATGGTCAGTGGGGAGGAGGTGAGGTTGCCCACTTTCACCACCTGGCGGCGGTCTGTTAGAAAGTCCAGGATCCAGTCACACATTGCTGTGCTTAGTCCCAGATGCTTGAGTTTGCTTACCAGCCTGGAGGGTACTATGGTGTTGAATGCTGAGCTAATAATGATAATAATGTGTCATGTGCATTAGTTATTAGCCAGTTAGGTTTGGTCCTTTTTTGGAAATGTCTTACACTGTATAGACCTTATTCGAATGACGTAACTCACGTACGGGCACGCCCACCGCCGCCATATTCTTGACATTCCACAGCGCGCTGTTTAAAAGTGTCTGACAGCTGTCATAGCTTAGGACGCTAGCCAACGTTACTTACTACTAGCGTATTTAATGCTGTTTTTACTGCGTCACGAGCTATTTCACAACAGCGATAGTGTGCTGTGTAATAATACACGGCTGTAGTAATAGCAGCAATAAAAGCCCGGGTGGTTTGCTACTGTCCACAAACGTGAAGGGAAAGAGACTAGAGGCTAACGTTGGGCTCATGCAAGCAAGTGTCAGATCATATCAAACAAACATTTAACGTTAAGGTTATTTAGCGTTACATTTGCTGTCATGACAATGTTTGATGATGATGATGATGATGATGTCATTGGTGGCACACAAGTAAAAATATCAGACCAATTGCCACAGATGAAATAGTTATAATGCTATGACTCAAGGGATTTGAAAGCCTTCAGCTCCTGAGACGTGTAGCCTATGCCAATACTGTATTCACAATGTCCGGTACGTTATACTTTGCAATATAATGAGTTCTATTTACTCTAAGTCAGTTTTTTATAGGGGTCCGCACCTCTGACCAAACTTATTTTTTCATCACTTCTCTTTGACGAAGCCATAACTGTTGCTATGCGCTCGGCCAGACTACGTTACGGCTGTGGTTTGTCAACAATATGGCGCCGTCCGGGGTCCAGGGAGAAAGCAGGAAGTGACGTTTCACTTTGGCTCTCTATTTCTATTTTGAACTCCGGCCAGGTGAGGAGCTAGTGAGTCCATTATCCTGTCACTTTTACTTTGCACTTTCCAGTACTTTTGATCTGTCTTGTTTTTATTGTTTTCATTGCTGCTGCGATTGACAGAGTTCTGGTTTTGGCATTGTACTGTACCTGCACGGACACTTTCCAGTACTTTTTTTAATCTTTTATCTGTCTTGTATTTTATTGTTTTTTATTGACGGTGTGATACTGCTGTTACTGCTGCTATTGCTGCTGTGATTTTTCACCACGTGAAGGCTGGTCACCAATCTGACTAGATGTTGTTTTTCTAGACCACTGTACCCAGGCCACTTCCCTCCCCTTTGCTGTACTGTATGTCATGTACTTTCTATGTATTCTTGCTGCAAACCAAATTGCCCCTCGGGGACATAATAAAGTTGAAGTTGAAGTTGAAGTTGAGGTCCTGTGTTCGATTCCTGCCTGGGACGCTGAGGGTGTGTCCCCACTCCCATGTCCTCAGTGCCTACGGCCCAGGTGGGGTCGTCAAAAAGGGCCTTTCTGTGTGGAGTTTCAACAGTCTATGACAGCTAAGACTTTTTGAAGGAATAGAGGAGCACTTGTAGAAAGTAATTTGAGAAGGAATAAGTAACATTAGTTGAATTTTTTTTTTAAGAGGGAGAAAGATGTTAGTTTAAGACGAGCCCAGGTGTAGCCTAGAAAGGTGTGTTTTTAGTCTCTGCTGAAAGATGAGCAGTGATTGGGCCATCCTGACCGAAGGGGAGGGCTTGTTCCACCATTGTGGCACCAGGGATGAGAAGAGTCACGATCGGGATGAGCGACTTTTGAGTCCACGTAGCGATGGAGGGCTGAGGCCATCTGCAAGGGCTGGAGGAGTGGAGGGAGCGGTGAGAGGTTTGGAACCTCACTATAGATTGTAGATACAGAGGAGCTGTCTGGTGTAGGCTACTGCCCACCCAGTGTCTTGAATTTGATGCATTTTATTTTATTTTATTTGATTGTTTAAGAGAGAGCTAGATAGTTAGTTATTTACGTAGTCTGTGATGTTATGTTAGGGAGGTGTTTCTGAAATTCTGACCAAGAAATCTCAGGAATGAGAAAGTTGGCAGTTTGACAGTTTATTCATTATGCAGATTGAGAGCAAAAAACAAACAAACTCAAACTTCAATTTTGTAGTGTTGAATAGTCATGTTTATGATAATACAGATCATCTCTGTCACTTCATCATCATGCTGAGTCCCTCTTTTCTGGTCATAAACACTCATGTCCCAGACTCCCATGCACACCTAGCCTCCCAGTATCTGAGAGATAGAGGCACCTGGACATCTGAAATCCCTCATGCTGAGTTTCATCATCTCTGAATGGTATTCAGGGTTCCCACAGGTCCTTGAAATCCTTGAAAGTTTGTGAATTTGAAAAATCAAGGCATTCGTTATTTTTTTTGTTATTTTGCTTAGCACCCATATATAGTCTCAAACATTAGCTTCAGTGAACGGGGTCTGACACTCACCACCAAACTCAGCGTGGAACTGAAGTAATTGATGTGAAACCAACACAAGCCAGGGTCCTCCTGATCTTGGTTGTCTCCTGACAACGAGCTGCAAGGGTGGCTAGTTCTCCTACAATGTATTTTACCCTGGCATACATTACAGATAGGGATGCATGATAGGTTTGGGTGGTATCTACTTTTTCATACTCTCACAGGGTATCCGCGGGGTCTTGAAAAGTATTAAAAGTTGGGAAATCAATTTAGGGAAAATCAAGACCCTTGAAAAGTATTAAAAAGTCTTAAGTCGATTTCAATTTCAAGACCCTTTAAATGTGTTATTTTTCCGATGTGAATAGCATATGTCCACACAACAGCGCCTAACATTTTTTTATCAAGTCACTCTCCGCCTCCCCACAGTATCAGCGGTTTCCCCCTGAGAGAAAGTGTGCAGACCAGTGATCCTCACTATTCTCTCCATGAGAGCCACACTAGCCGGTCAAAGTCAAGAGGAGAGCCACTTTTACCACAAAACCATACAGTAAGCGTTTGATTTAGTTTTTAGTTTATTCAATGATAAAACCAATGATAAAAAATTTTGAACAATTACAAAAATCATAAAAACATTCACTTTATATTTTTTTTTATATATATATATAAAAACGATATAAAAAACATTCAGGCCGACTTGATAAAAAATGATAAAAGTGATAAACATTCACACCGACTTGATTAAAAATATATATATGAAAACATTCTGATGTCCAGTCTGTCTCTCTCTGGGATGGGACATTGCACTGTGGCACAATTATCCACATGAGAGCATGAGAAAAGTAAGTGATACAGTGCTGGTTGGTTGAAGGCCTGTTTCTTAGCAAGAAGAAGAAGTCTTCATAGATCTCCAGTCTGGCTCTCTGTCATGCAGCTCCACACCCTCCAGCTCAGTAAACAGCTACTTTGCTTATCGTTAAAACTCCGACGCTGGGAGGGGGGGTTAACGTGACTTGATTGTTGCAGCTTCCCTTCGTTAATGAGGAAATGCCAGCTGCAACAATACGCCCTGTCATTCACACCTGAAGCGCTCTGTTTCTGCGTCCCTCCCTGCCACTGACCCAATCCCTCCACGAGGCATTGGCTTGTTTGCAGTGTTGCGATACCGGTAGGCTATATGGTGAGTTTCAACCCCCATTTGGTGCTCCAAAGGGCCACAAACCTGGCAACCACGCAGTTTGTTTGACCCCGCAGTGAGGGAATGCTTTTGACAGTGATTGTATTATTTTTATCAGCCGCGAACCACCAATTCAAGTGTCTAGAGCCGCCATCGTCTCGCGAGCTGCGTATAGAGGATCTAGGGTGTAGACAGACGACAGAGTGCATTTACGCGGCCCCTCCCCCTGGCTGCATGAGCAAGTCATCAAGTCAATCGTGACTGTTTACAACCGTGCGTAGGCTATCGGACATAAACCATTTCCACCCACAGGAGGATTAACGTCAGATAAACTAAACACTTTCCTAGGCTAATGTTATCGATAACATGGCTAACGCTAATTAGCACCTCTAAATAATGTTAACGTTACTTGACTGAGCCCAGAATCATAGCCCGGTATGATCCAAATTTCCCCCGGTATACCGCCCAAGCCTAATGCACGATATATCTGCAATCATATTGCTATCGGCCGATGTTAGTCATGTTTTTAACATATCGGCATCGGTCCGATGTTACAATGTTAATATCGGTATGAGGCAAAATTTTCACATTGAGAGGAAGCTGGTAAATAGATGATTTATGGGCTTTTCCAAATGTTTTGGAAATAAATAAATGCATTACTTTTTCAAATGCACAGTGTTTACATGTATTTTTCAGTATGTACAACATTTGATGATCATAGAAATGTGTTTTTATACAGATCATATCAACATCACTAAATATTGGTTATCGGCCATAACAGCAATGTTAATATCGGTTATCAGTATTGGTCAAAATTAGCATATCGGCGCATCCCTAATTACAGATGACGTGTTGTGTCTGCCGCAGTCCACTCACTGATAATGACACCGCCAATATGTTTCAGCTGTGTTTGTTTACATGCGACCAACTCTGCCGAAAATGGCTCGCATCAATCGGTTTTGCCAATCAGCACATAAAAAGCATTCCGATCTCATGTTTAGGCTGAAAATCAGCTGATTCCGATCCTTGGCCGATTGATCGGTGCATCTTAAGTATGATCCAAAAAGTCAGAAAGGTTGGCTTGCCTTGTCTGGAGCTATCAGTGCTGAGAAGTCATGGCTGGTGCAGGTTTGAGATTCAGGACCAATAATGGCGATTTCTCATTTGTGACAGTTGAGATTGAGAGAGGTGGTTGATTTCAGTAAATTGGTGAGGGTAAGTGGGTGGCATCGATGTTGGTCTGTATTAGTAAATTGGTGAGGTTAAGTGGGTGGCATCGATGTTGGTCTGTATTAGTAAATTGGTGAAGGTAAGTGGGTGGCAGCGATGTTGGTCTGTATTAGTAAATTGGTGAGGTTAAGTGGGTGGCATCGATGTTGGTCTGTATTAGTAAATTGGTGAGGTTAAGTGGGTGGCAGCGGTGATGGTCTGTATTAGTAAATTGGTGAGGGTAAGTGGGTGGCAGCGATGTTGGTCTGTATTAGTAAATTGGTGAGGGTAAGTGGGTGGCAGCGATGATGGTCTGTATTAGTAAATTGGTGAGGGTAAGTGGGTGGCAGCGATGATGGTCTGTATTAGTAAATTGGTGAAGGTAAGTGGGTGGCAGCGATGATGGTCTGTATTAGTAAATTGGTGAAGGTAAGTGGGTGGCAGCGATGTTGGTCTGTATTAGTAAATTGGTGAGGGTAAGTGGGTGGCAGCGATGATGGTCTGTATTAGTAAATTGGTGAAGGTAAGTGGGTGACAGCGATGTTGGTCTGTATTAGTAAATTGGTGAGGGTAAGTGGGTGGCAGCGATGATGGTCTGTATTAGTCGTTGGCATATGAGCATGAGCATTACTGGTCTGGAGCCCATAGTGGCAGATGATGTGACCAAGAGGAAGAGTGCAGAGAATACATGCCAGGCACAAAACCTTGTGGGACACCGTGGGAGACTCAGGTGAAGTCACTGACATGTTGATTCTGAAGTCCACTCGCCGATGTTGTAACCTGCAGAGTAGAAACTAAGGACAGAACAACATTAATGATTCATTGTGATTATTTCAGATTACACAGAGATAGGGGCTGATAGCCAGTGGACTGATAAGTTTCTTGCTGAGATGAAAGGAGCTGACTGATAGTAGGAAGAAGCCCTTGATGAATGAGCATCAAGCCTAGATTATCTAGGTGTTCTTCATGCCTGTTAACACTTTGATGTTGTCAGAAAGGGAGTTGGAGAAGGAATAGGAGAGGGCGGTTGGAGATGGAGAAGGAATAGGAGAGGGCGGTTGGTAAAAAAAGGAAGAGATGCACTTGGAGTGAGAAGGGAGGGAGTGGGGACTCAGACCAGGGGTCGATGGAGCCGAGTGTGCGATGATAATAGAAAAACATTTGTGGAACGGGAAGTGTGACGAGCATGTTGCATTGTTGAACGTGCTCTTTGTGCAGTATTAGGCCAGTTGATTTGCTCCACGAGGGGGGTGGAATTTAACACTTCCATAGTGAGACAGAGGGCTGGGGTCTAACTCCCGGTGGGGGGGGGTCCAACTCCCACGGTTCCACTAGTAGTGTTTAATAATATTATAGCTATATGAAATCATATCTTTCTCAAAGTTTTTCCTATTATGTTGGTCCTCGACTTATTGGGTTTATTCTCCTTGGATTTGTGTTTTTACTATTTGCAGAAGTGATTTTTACCTTAAAAAAAAAGCTAATCATAATTTGCGTATAAATTATGTAGGCTATAGTATCTTATTATAAATGGTTTCAACTAGGGGTGGGCGATATGGCAAAAATATCATATCACGATTTTTTCAGCCATGATCACAATCCACGATCTTATCACAATTCTTTTTCCTATTGGTTTTTAAGACTATTTTCCAAGTTACTGAACAGTTCAAGTACATCCAAAATAATTTCAGCATTCGTATGGTCATGAAAAGTCATGGGAAATTTAAAATACAATTTCCAGGCCCTGGAAATTGTATATAATTAAAATATTTTTGGAGCTTTGGAAAAGTCATGGAAATTTATTTCATAAATATTTTTATAGGAAATCACAGAAAGTGTGGACCAAAGCAGCTCAAAAGGCAAAAGTATTCAAAGTGAAAAAAGGTGGAGCTACTTGGAGTTTTTAAGGCAATATTTAATACGAAGTAATATATCTGTGTACAAGCAGTTACAAACCAGAATATATCTTCAATGTTACTACGGGCAAACAAAACGCAACGCGTTTCAACCACGCAGGTCTTCCTCAGGCAATGTTAGCTGGGCGTCGGCCGCCGCACCTGTGTATATAAGGCAAATACGTGGCACAAGTCAGTTGGGATGACGTATGGTGGGCAGTGCTATGACATCACAATATAGGATGGGCCTTATTAACTCATTGAATGCCATGGACGTCCTTCGACGTCCAATTAAATAGTGACGTAGAATGCCACGGACGTCCTTCGACGTCCAATGCGTTTTTTGACGGTGGGACGTCGATCAAAGCCTTCCGCAGCTCCTGTACAACTATAGTAGCTATTGGAGGTGTATAACCTATTTTACGGACTCATTAGGTGGCGACAGTGCTTGCTCGGTGCAGTCCAGATTAGAGACAGGTCCGAGAAACAGCCTAAAAGCCGTGGATCAAAGACAACCCGATGCATGCTCCCAGAGCCATTTGCTCTGTCGCGGGAGCTGACATTGGCTCCGAACAGGAGTCAATCCGCGCTCACAACTGAGCCCCTCTGTCCCTGTCTGTCTGTCTGTCTGTCTGTATAGTTTCTCCACCCGATTAGCAGACAGGAAAGCAGCCCCTGACGCCAAACCATTCAGCAATCCGGGTTGGCTCTTCCCTGCTGTGGCGCTGAGAGCCGACAGCAGCACACAAACGCAGCACTCCGAAAATATAATGGTTGCGTGAGGCTGTGTGCAGTGTGGGGAGGAGTTTACGGGGGGAGGGGGGGAGGGGGGTGGTGCACGCAGGGCATCACACAACAACTACGTCACTACATCAGAAAATATTATCTTCAGACTCAGTGAATGTGCTTGAAATGCTGCATTTCACAAAAGGCGGATTATCTCAGCTAATAATTTGAAAAGCCTGAAAACGCTGAAAACAACCTATCTTCTCCGGCTCATAACTAAAGAACGGAAAATGGTATCAATAAACTTTTTTTTGCTGATGATACAATAGAGCCAGCTCGTTCTTGTGCGTGTTCGGTGTTTACATAGTAATATCACACAATATTCTGTGGGCCTCGAGAAATCACTGAAAACGCTCTGAAAACTCTGGCACTGGGAGCATCCGTTCTCCAAAAGTGGCTGGCACTGAATGAGTTAAAGCAACAGGGGATAGTAACATCATACACAAGTAATAATAAATAGACAATAATGGTTGCAACAGATAGATGTAGAAACAGTCTATAGGCTATAGGCTATAAGTTATAGGCTAGGGAGGAAAAACAAGGGGGGGGGCACAGCTGAACACAACATACGGACCCGGGTAACAATATCATAATTCAATACAACACAATTAAATAAAGCACGCCAGGTCAAGGTCCTCGTTAAGTCCATGCGGGCTGACTGTGTTGATGGTATGAATCCAGCGCGCTTCACGCTGTAATAGATTTCTGTCCAGGTCCCCGCCCCTTGGGTGCGGTTTGACCAAGTCAAGTGCCCAGAACCGGAGATCAGAATCAGCGTGATTATGCTGTACAAAATGTTCCACCAACGGGGCTTTAGTATCTCGGCGTCGAATTGCGCTCTTGTGTTCCGTTACGCGTGTGCGTAATAGGGCTGTCACTTTTTCCCCAAAATAAAATTCGAACGAACTTTAATTGCCCGAAATTCGTTCGAATATATTCGAAGTTTTTTGGTTAATTAAAAAAAAAAAAAAAAAAAAAAAAAACTTTTTTTTTTTTTTTTTTTTCAAGTCCAGCAGCCTGTTGCACCAGCTGAACGTAAGTTCTGTCTTAAGTTAGGGTGTAAAGTCCACACTAACTGCTACGTTCAAACTAGTTAGTTTGACACTAAAGTTGTGTCTTTGTTTGGTTGCACCACGGAGACGTAAGGTACATCTTAACTAGTAGACCCTAAAGTCCATACTAACCAAAATAGTGTCGCAGACAATGACGTGTACAGTATCTGTGACCAATCAGTGAAAAGCACGGTGGAAACGGTGTTTATTTACGGTTGTTTAAGTGGAGTGAAAACAGGACATGTTGCCCACCGCAAATTAGTGCTTTCATATTTCATCAACACTAATCAAATGAGAACGTTATTGAGTAACGTTCGTTTAGGTTCATATTACTGTTAACGTTTATCTGTGAGCTCTTCATCAGTATTGTAGGCTATACCACCATCCTGCCTCACTAAATTGTTGCGGTTATTTTAATTTGTATGCAGTGCTGCAGCTTGTGGGAAACAAAAGCGTGAGTCATAAATATCAAAGGGTGTAATTTATCACGGAGAGCGCGTTGCGGACGCAAAACAACGATGCGCCATGGTGCCAAGTTGCAATCCGTGCCGACTGCTATTTTACGGAGGACTTTACACCTAGTAAGACGTAGGTGTAAATTTTAAGTTCTAACTTATGCCTACGTTGTAACTATTTCACTTGGTGCAACCCAAATATTTTTAGTAGTGCGTAAACTCGGACTTAGTGAGACTTTACGTTCAAACTAGCTTACGTTTCAACTTACGCACAGCTGGTGCAACCCACTGCAGGCCACCGGGCATCAGCCCGACGTGTTAGCTTGGACGCTCACAGTCACAACACTGCCTCACAAACTTGGCTGCATCCAACTCGAGACAACTTTTCAGACCCTGGAGACAATCTTTCTCAGAAGAGACTAACGCGACAAATCTGGAGACTTTTTCTGACATGGGATTAACATTACCAGCAAGCAGCAGTTGGTTAATTTTGGTTCATAAAAAAAAAAAAAAAAAAAAAAAAATTATAATAAAAAAAAAAAAAAAAATTCGAACATTCAAATTACATTTCGAAAACGAACCCCTCCCCCCACATTCGAAGTTGCATTCGAATTTCGAATGAAAAGTGACAGCCCTAGTGCGTAATACACTACCCCCTGCGATGCGCAGGTGGTGAGGTGTTTGAGGTGGATGGTTACTCCGTTTGGGAACGAGAGGGATTTGGCTTTGTTGGTTTGGGGGCAACAAGAACAGTGTCCACACGGAAAGTGGCCTATAGGGGGAGGACGGGAATCGATGGTGGGTTGTGTGGAGATGGGGGTGTGGAACGTTTTGACCAGACTGTCCCTGATGTTTCGGTTCCTGGTGAAGGCTATCCTGGGTGGTGTGGTGAAGGTTTCATGTACTTGTAGTACTCTCCAATGTTTTAAACAGGCAGCGTTTAATCTTATTGGCTAGGGGAGAGTACTGGAGGGTGGCTGTGACTCTGGGTGGGGTAGGGTCCGGTGTCTTGGCCTGTAGCAGGATGTCCCTGTGTGAATGTAGGGCACGTTTATACGTGTGGGAGATGGGCCTCTGCCCATACCCTCTCTCCTGGAATCTGAGTCGCATCTGAGTAGCCTTATCGACAAAATCACGTTTGTCACTGCATAATCTGCGAAGGCGCATAAATTGTCCCGTGGGCAGATTATCCTTGAGATGAGAGGGGTGATAGCTAGTGGCGTGGAGGAGGGTGTTCCTGTCTGTGGCCTTACGATAGATAGATGAGTGTAATTTATTGTTGTATTTGTAAACAGAGACGTCCAAGAAATGAATCCGGTCGGGGTGATGGTCTATGGTGAAGCGGAGGTGGGGGTTCCAGGTATTGAGCAGGGTATGAAATTCTAACAGTGATGTGGATGAGCCGTGCCAGATCAGAAAGACGTTATCGATGTATCTACGCCACAGGATGATAGAGCTGATGAAAGGGTTGGCGCTAGAGTTGTACACAAAATCTTTCTCAAAGGCACCCACGTATAAATTTGCTATACTGGGTGCCGCGGCGCAGCCCATAGCGACCCCCGAGGTCTGGAGATAATAGTCCCCGTTGAACACGAAGTAGTTGTGGACAAGGCTAATCTCAGCCAGAGAGGCTATGAGCTCATTGGGGGGGTATCTGTTGTTCTCCCGGTCAGTGTGTGTTTGATGATCTCTATTGCCCCCTGTTGTGGAATGTTGGTATATAGTGATTCGATGTCCATGGTGGCCAATATGACAGATGACACATCTATGTCTAGTTGATCTATGATGCAGAGGAAATCAGCTGAGTCCCGGATGTATGCTGGTAGTCTGTGGACAAACGGCTGTATATAGTGGTCAACAAATTTAGATAGGGGCTCCAGCAGAGACTCATTTCCTGAAACAATCGGGCGGCCAGGAGGAGGGGTCTTATTTTTATGAATTTTAGGGAGCAGATACAGAGCTGGGGTCCTGTGGTGTTTACGTAGCAGGAACCTTTGGTCACGTTTGGTGATATGGCCAGCCTGAAGTGCATTGTGTCTATGAGGGATTTGATGATCACTCGGGTGCGAGGCCCCGGATCGCTGCTGCAGTGTTTATGTGTGATGGGATCAGAGAGCTGGCGCACAGCTTCAGCAGTGGTATAGTCAGAGAAGTTTTGAATGAAAAGAAAGAGCAGCCCTCACAGAACTACAACGTGACAACTCGATTGTGATCCGACCTGCTGATAAAGGCGGATTCTTGAAATTTAAACCAATACCCAGCCCAATAACGATCTGTCTGGAAAGGCAGATCGTGGAGCCATTCTAATGGTTAACGATCATCTAAGATGGTCATATCGCCCACCCCTAGTTTCAACTCGACAACACAAACATTCTAATTTCCCCCCATCTTATTTCCTGTTGCAGTGTTCGCTAGTACAAACTGACAGGACATAAGATAGGTTCCAAACTGTTCCCTAGCAACACAATTCTGTGAAAACCGTCTATAGGTTACGATATTGATTGTGCTGCTTAGGTTTTGCTAAGCTTGCCCTCTTGTCATCCCATACCCAGCTGCAAAAGATATTCCATCTCTCAAAAGTTCCAACATCATGAATGCAATTTTGCATTCCCTAATCCCTGGTGAAAAATAACGCATTGTCATGCATAGATTATCCACTGTGCAGTTGCATAGTCTACACACATTAGCCAGACTGGCTAACACCGGGTGAATGAGCATTACTCAGTAATGCCAGGATCAGACTACACGATATTTTTGGTCGTTCACGATGTCACCATGTCAGACGAGACCATCATACTGCTATAAATTCGTGGCATGTCTTGGTCGGGAGACTGGCCACACTACAAGTGTATTCTCGCTTAACACCGACAGAGCATCGTATGCCCCCGTCATCACGTCGTCTGCTGTCGTCAGCGAGTTCACAGGTCGTCGGGGAGGCGGACCTGTGAACGAAATCTCCCAGTATGCATTGAGGCCAATACATTGACAAGAAATAGCAACCAAATCAGCCTAAATAGGCTAAAGTGGTAGATAGAAATAATGTTTATGTTAGCACAACATGCAATTGTAAAACATTTCAATATTGGGCAAAATAAAACATTGAAATCAAAACACAACCCTATGTGAAACATGTATGTAATCCAGGTGCTATATATATCCCTCGCAGAATTAACGTTATTTGGATGAGTGACACTGCACTGTGATGTCCGCTCCAGCCTCCAATACTTCATGTGCACGCCCACTATTTTCTTGCCAGCTGCTGCGAGAGAGAAGGAAGAGAAACGAGCATGCAGCCGACTCTGCTGAGCTCATGTTATTTGTAGTGAGCAATGCCCATTGCCCAGGCGCTTAAACGCAAATTAAAACACCCTGGCCTTTTTATCTCTTTTATTCTTTTGAGCGGAGCGGAGCGGGCGAAATCTGTATCGAGCGGGGAGGCGTTATTTCGAATCGCACATAGGTTACGCAAAAACCACCTGTGCCCGCCTACGCAGCAGTCAAGCGCCGGGATTGGCCAGGACTCAGGAGCAAGTCTTTTCTCTTCTTTTGACAGCTGGAATCTCCCACACCACAAATCGATTTCATCAACCAACTGAATTGCGGACATTGAAATTAATTATTAGTGTATTAACGCCAATGAAAACGTAACACAAGCTTTTAACACACAATCGATTTTTAAACATTTATTTCAAAACATATTGTAAAATTCAGGCCTTGTCAGCGAAGTGACATGTTGTTTAACCTGCAAATGAAAACTATAAGCGCGGAGCGGTCTCCCCAGGACCTGATACCTGTCTTCCGGGGTGTCACACTAGGCGAAACCATGTCCAAAAGACTGACATGCCAGTCTTTTCGTCAGGGCGTCGTGAGGCGTCCTAGACGTCCCGACTGGTCCCGACGCTGGTCTTTGATTATGTCACACTACAAGAGGTGAAGACGGCCGATCGTCGTCCCCGACGGTCATATTCGGGCCCGACGCTGAAAATCTGTCGCGCACGACCAAATCGGTCTAATATCGGGCTGAATTCGTGTAGTCTGAACCAGGCATAAGGTAAGAGAGTGCCAGTTGATGTTAGGCATCAAGTGTCTGACAGACTGTCTGAATGACTGATTGATGAGTTCATAGCTCACATTTGACAGTGCTGGCAACACAGAGATGTTTGTTGTGTTTTCCTCTGCATGGAGCTGCAGGGATGGTCTTCCACATCGCCAGTCAATACATCTGATTGACAGTGTTCTGACCCGATGGGGCACGGTGTCACCCCATTAGCCCCATAGGGCTTTAAGTTCTGACTGACCGACTGTCTGACTGACTGATCGATTGTCTGATGTGATTTTGGCTCCTGGTGCCCACATCTTGCATGTGGGGAAACAATAACCCATTTTCAGTTGCATCCCATCAATGTGGTCAGGGCACAAAAACAAGACAAAAACAAACTTCTGCAGTGTTTTCCTAACTTTTCGTTGAGATCTGATATGGTTTTCATGACATTTTCACCATTCAGACAATTGCATGCATTTTCTTTTCAGTTTATTCCAATGGATTGATTGATTGATGATTATGTACCAGGTAGGGATGCACCGATATTAAAATTTTGGCCGATACCGATAACCGATATTAACATTGCTGTTATGTCCGATAACCAATATTTACTGATGTCGATATGATCTTTATAAAAACAAGTTTCTATGATAATCAAATTTTGTACATACTGAAAAACACATGTAAACACTGTGAATTTGAAAAAGTAATACATTTCTTTATTTCCAAAACATTTGGAAAAGCCCATAAATCATTGATTTACTGCATTGTTTCCTCTCAATGTGAAAATTTTGACTGATACCGATAACCGATATTAACATTGTAACATCGGACCGATGCCGATATGTTAAATGACTATCATCGGCCGATACCGATATGATTGCCGATATATCGTGTAGGGGTGATTATCACCAGATGCCCATGATACGATACTAAAACGATACGATAGTATTGCGATATCGCCGATATTGCGATATATTGAATATTGCTATATTTCGATATATTGTCTAACTCCTTTTCCTACCTTTTCCTTGACGTCACCGGAAGTAAAACATGCAGTGTTTTTTTGTTTTGTTTTGTTTTTGCCCCACACCGGGCTAGGGATGCACACAAAGCACAATTAATTGAAACTCGATTAATTGCTTGTTAAGGATTTACTCGAGCAAAGAAAAATTACTCGATCAAAACAAAAACAAAAAGCAACGCATTAAATGGTGTTTTCAAATCATTTTTCAATGATCCTCCAGAGGGCGCAATGATATCACTGTAACAGACTGTGTTCTGCATGTGTACTATGCGAGGCTGTGTGTTTGTCCCCTCGAGACTTGCCGTAGTGAGGAAGTGAGGGATTTTGTTGTTGACCAGTGGTGTGTGTGCTAACCTATGGTGCTAACGCTAGGAGCTAACTGAGAATGAATGTGGAAACGTAACGTTACAGCCTGACTCTCGTTTATTGTTTTAACAAAGTGTAAGTAATAGGCGGACCCGGACACACATCACTATAGCCCTTTTCAGACAAGTCATAAGATGCTGTCAAGTAGAACAGTGTTCATTCGGATAAATTGGCTTGCCTGGAGTAACCTCGCGTCACAATCTGCCTAAGTTTATTTGTTTATTTGTTTATTTATTTGGATCCCCATTAGCTGTTACCGAGGTAACAGCTACTCTTCCTGGGGTCCACCTTAAAAACATAGAAGTATACTCATGCTTTCACATATAAGCATACATTAATACATTTACAGTAATCGGCTACCCCCCCAAACCCCCCACCCCCCTCCCTAAAAAAGCACAAAAAACACCATTACACCATTAGAGTACAGCAGAACATTGCAATCATATTTAAATAAAACCATTTATCTATTTATTTTTGCAGGCCTGTACCCAAGAATAACCTCTTTAGTTTCTTTTTGAAACTTACTTTACTTGTTGCTTCAGTAATCAAGCATGGCAACCTATTCCAAAGGGAGATAGCTCTATACATAACCGTTTTTTTCATTGCATTGGTTCTAGGTTGAGGCATTGTAACATGACCCATTCTCGCTTGTCTTGTTTCATGATCATGTCTGTCCTTAGAAAATGTTATCTTTGAGTACAGGCAATATGGTTGTTTTAAAACACAAATATTTCTGAACAAGACCAGGAGACTGCATGTCAATCTGTCTTCCACCTTCAGCCAGGAAAGATCTGCATGCATTTTATTAACACTTTCTCTCATTGAACAGCTGAGGGCGAGACGTGCTGCTCTATTCTAAGTGAGCCCCTGCGCGGGCGTGACGGGGATTCTGGGCAAATGTTGACATGTTAAAAAAGTTATGCCTCCACGTTTTTATGTGTTTCATAGCGTAGGCTATGCTATGCAATGCTGTGAGAAATATACAATACGTTGCTGCTGCATAAATAAACGTTTTATTGAGGAAAAAACGCATTTATGGTTTGGAAAATTTTGTATTTTTAATTACCGTACAATTAATCGATTGATTGATTGTTAACGTTAGCAATGATCGAGTTTGGAATTTGTGGAAAATGTGCATCCCTACACCGGGCGCTTCGGGCAGATGCCCGGTGGCCTGGCATGGCCTGGCCTGCAAAAAAAAAAAAATGATATCGATACTTGGTGTCCAAATATCGATACAATATATTGTCAGGCAAAATATCGCAATACTATGGTGTATCGATTTTTCCCCCCACCCCTAATATCGTGCATCCCCTAGTACCAGGCCAAGATGCTTTGAACTTGTTTTGGATTACTTAATTTTTTTTCCTAAATATATGAGAACAATTCTAGAGAATAAATCCCTGAATCCCTTTGTTATGAAGTTGTTACTGTTGATCATTGTAAAAAAAAAAAACTCTTTCAGGAATCAATCCTAACTGGAAGACCTTTCAATGAAGCCACCAATATTTCATTTTGATTGAAAGGGTGATGAGGACAAATGTACCTGCTTCCACCACTTTGTACTTTGACTTAGACGTGCTGGTGGTGGGCGTCAGTAGGACAAATCTAATGTGAGGTGTGAAAGGTTCATGTGACCATGCTAGATATTGTCAGCACCATCGTGTTTTGCAATTACTGCCAAGCCCATTTGGCATGCAGCTCGTCTTGCCTCAAGGCCAACCACCACTTGAGCACAGAGAGCATTGTGAAACGCTATGCGGCGATTAGTATGCTTCCTGTTGTGTGTGTGTGTGTGTGTGTGGGGGGGGGATCCAGATGCATCAAGACTACAAGGTAGGCAAGCAGTACTACGTGATTTTATAGTGACAACATTTAGCATAATCATTTTTCATATTCATGTTTCCAGACTTGAAACTAAACCTTATCATTTTTTCCCTTGAATATACTAGAGCTGGTCCACAATCCACATATGGCGGTGCTGCTAAAAAAAAAACACGATTTCAGACGGAAGCCCGTCTTTATTGTCACACGAACACACTACAACACATGCATGCTGACGGTGGCCGGTGAAATATGTCCTCTGCATTTGACCCATCCAGGCTTGTCCTTTCCTCCGGGGGGCAGGCCAGGAGCAGTGGTCGCTTTTTCTTTCCAGCGCCCGGGGACCTTCATTGGACCATCATTGGACCAACTTCAGATGTTGTCGTCACTGGTCGGATGACGATC
Organism: Poromitra crassiceps; assembly: GCF_964638095.1. Classification (NCBI taxonomy): domain Eukaryota; kingdom Metazoa; phylum Chordata; class Actinopteri; order Beryciformes; family Melamphaidae; genus Poromitra; species Poromitra crassiceps. Next base: position 105,101,770 of record NC_139623.1, read on the forward strand.
TTCTGCATGTTCTTAGTGGGGGGTTATGTACGGAGGAACCCCCTGGGGGGTACGGGGAGAACATGCAAACTCCACACAGAAAGAGCTGCTCACTGTGAGAGAGCCTGCAAGCTGCCACTTAGGACCTTGTGAGAGCACCTTGGAGGACTCTGAACAACAACACAGTACTGCAGGAATGAGTCCGGAAGTAGCATGTTGGCTCCTCAGGGGAAAAGGCTATGGGGTTTAGAATGGGCATTTGACTTCACTGGTCCACACTAACTCAAATTAATAACTCATTAACTCAAATCAACTCTCAATAACTGTCAAACTAGATGAATGATGAATAGTTTGACAGTTATTGACAGTTGATTTGAGTTAATGAGTTATTAATTTGACCAGGATATGGTCCGCCCACTCGCTTTCTGCGGACCATATCCTGTAGAATCCTGTATCCTGTAGACGCATGTCTGAAAAGGGCTTTTGATGTGTCCTATTTACTGTGATTCATGAAGAAATTGCATAAATATACTGTTCTCCCAAAGACACACCATCACCTTGACAATGTCAGAAAATTAATAGTAGTCAAAGAGGGGAATTCAATGAATTACCTCTGGTCGCCTAGCCCAGACATTATTTGAACAATGTTATTTACTTAAGCAAACTTGCTTCTTTATTTACACAGCTAATATTGACATTGTCACACATTTGAAGTATGTTGGTTTAACTACTAACTAGACGTAGGGAATACATGACAAGGACTGACATTTCACTCACCACCCCAACCCCAAGGAAAAAGGATACTGTTCATAAGAGATGGAAGCCAATTATGCCCCAGATTGCACCAAGATGATGTCCTAGCTTAACTTTGTATACATTATAAAGGTAGATTTATGTATACATATTTTCAAAATACAATTCAAAATTATATCTTTTTTTCTTCTTCCAGAAAATGATCTGGGAGCTGCTAAACTGCAGCCGCTCTGCCAGCGATGCGGACCTTGTACTAGAGCACACATGGGCAAAATATGGCCCGCCCCCTGTGTGGCCCGTGATGGAATTGCAAAAAAAAAAAAAAAAAAGATATATTTTTACGGTGCACCTGAACGCAACATGCAAGATACCTGCTGAATACGTGTCCAAATGTTCATGTCATTCTGGCCAATACTCCACTTCTGTTATAACATTTCAGTCTGGAATATGGAATAATAGGCTATCTTTCAATAATCTGTATGACTAAAAGGCTAAAAGTAATCTCTATGTCATTTCTTGCGGCCCTGGGGCAAAATGTGGCCCCAGGGCCGGACTCAAAGAAAAACAAATGACCCCCAAAAGCTCAATAAAAGGCAGAATTATGTTAATAAATCTAATCTGCTACAGCCATTGGATTTGTATCACTATTATATCAGGAGATTAACAAGAAATTACCAATCACAATGGGAGAGAGGGTTAAAAATAGGGAGACTCCCGTGAAAATCAGGAGTGTTGGCAGGTATAATCTCCAATGTGTGGCCCTTCGCTTACTTGATGTAAGTCAGTATGGCCCTCAGGGGAAAAAAATGGCCACCCCTGTACGAGAGGCTCGGGTTGTGATCAGGAGTTCACTGCATTTTTAGAAATGGCTGTGTAATGCCAAAATGATCTAGTATCTGTAAGTATCTATGCTTAGTGTACAAAAACGACTTTGATCATTGTGAAATTACTGAACGGAACTCTGAATATATTCCAATAATTAAGCATTTTTGTATATTGATTGGTTGAATGTCATTATTGTTGAGGTGGCGTCCTGTTGGCAGTTGGCACTGGCCTCCAGGTTGTCCTCTACACTAAATATCATTAAAGTGAATATAGACTGGTGTCATAGTTCATCATTTAGTAGAGGACAGATTAGTTCAAAGCAATGGAATTCCCCTATTGGTGTGTGGTGTTGTCAACATTATCTGTCCAAATGACTCCTCACATTCAGGATTCTATGCCAGCTCCCAGAAGGTGAAAGTTTTCTTTTACTTTGTGATAAAGCAATCAATCACTAGAAGTAAAAACAATCCCCTTCATCAAGTGAACTTTATTCCCTTGAAGAACCTGCCATGGGTTTAATGTGCATAAACATACAGATTATTTGAAACACTGTTACAGTATTAATGATTCATTTTTGGTAGGGTGATGATTAAAAATATTGTTCCAGCCTCCCAATAGCTTCTGTAAACTTTCAAAGGAGTATAATAACTGGAAATGACTCTTCTCCTTTTTCCAAATGGGCGTAAGGTATTTATGCAGTGGCTGTGAAGGGGTTAAAAATAGTCTTAACACCTTGGCTATGGGAATCATGGGGCACTGAACATGAGGTCAGCAGTTTTGACCTGTATATCATTTCGACCATAACGGTGACCTGCACCTTTAACGTGAAACAATGACTCAGCGCTTTGCCTCGTAGCACTCCTCTGTAAATTGAAGCACCATCACTAACACGCTGGGCGCAAGAAACATGTTACAATGTCCATGTTACAGTCTACTGCGGTGTTTCTCAACGAGGGGGTTCCAGGGGGTTCCAGAGGGTCCCCAGCAATTTGAAATGTTAAACAATTACAATTGTAAAACAATTGGAGAATGTAGAAGAATGACTGTTTTGGTCATAGTTTCATTGTCATCTCTCTACCTACACTGGTTCTCAAATTGGGGTCCTTTAAGGGATGTTCTCAGGGGGTCTCCAGCAAAAAGGGGAATCGTTTATTTTCACTATAAATTCCATCCATAAGTAACATGACAGAATGTATGACTGTTTAGGTCATGGGTTTCACATACTTTCTGTAATAAAACTTCTAAAAGCAAAAATCTTATCAGATGGGAAACCCTGGGACAAAATCTTATCAAATGGGGGGGGGGGGGGGTGGTCTAATTGGTGTCAGTTTAGGGGTCCTTGACAAGTTGACATAAAAAAGTTTGTGAACCACTGACCTACAGTACAGAGTTATGGAATTCTGTAGTTATGTGGACTACAGTAAATTGGGTCCTTGATACAGGTTGAGAATCACTGGTCTCCAGTATCAGTATTATTATTAATGGTAGTGGTAGCCATATGTAGCAATAACCTTATCACCGACGATATGGATTGTTGACCCAAACGTTCAGATAGCTTCCTATAAAAAGCTCTAGTGTAAATCAAAACGAAGTAATGACTCACCAGCAATTAATCTTTTAATCTCTAATGAGCCCTTGGTCACATTTTATGAGTAAATCTCCTTTACACCAGGACGATAACTTCGGGCCTAACTGGCTATAAAACATATTGAAGTCATTATACAGTCAAAGCTCTATGTGCCTTGAAATTGCTCTCAGGGCATGCAAAGATAATGATATCACATTTTTGTCCAATCCCAATTAAGTTATAATATTTGCAATAAACACATGCATAGCACAATGCCTCAGCACAATCTTGCTTAATCTACCAAAAATGCTCAACACTGGCTGGTAATTCATTTTCTGTAGTGTTTGTCTGGACTCTGGGATTAAGAAATGTGATGATCGTGGCTTTGTATTGGAAACAATACAGTTGACATTCTAGCACCTGTTTGACTGGTCTCTCCCAGTCAATACCTACATCTTCTTGTTACCTGCTTCTATTATTCTGATGACAGCAGTCTTCACCTCTACAACAAAATAGAGATACTATGTTACAACACCACAGCTTTTTCTTTGCTTTCTTTCCCCCCAGAATATTCCATGTCTTTTCCCACTGAGCACAATATTCCATGTCTTTTCCCACGGAGCAGTAAATAGAAGAAGTAGAGTGACAGGAAACACAGGAGAGAGATGATGACATATACGCCACAGCCTGCTGTGCCACAGAGTACCTGCACATAAAGTTATTATTCAGTTGTCATATTAGTAGAGACATAGCCATTAGGGGTGTGCCGATTAATCGTTTTTTAGATGCATCGCGATGAGTCACGTGACGATTAAAATCGATTCACAATGTTCGATTATCGATTTGCAAAAAATTGCATTTTTTTTTTTTTTTTTTTTTTTTTTTTGCTTTATTTGCAAAAAATACGGTATTTCGCCCGGAAAACAGTTCCTTACCTGTAAAACGAGACCAAAACCGAAGTACTGGAAACTGGAATCACTGAAGAAAGCATGCAGGGTGGCTGTAACATGTGATGCGTGGACTTCAGTCGCAACTGAAGATAATGGAGGTACATTTGTTTGTTTACTTTAATTAATGGATACTGACAAATATACCTTGCTTAAAAAAAATCCTGTTTGGTGAAAAAGATGCATCGAAAATCGTGATTAATCGGAATAATCGTTTAATAATCGAATCGTAGCACCCTTAATCGTAATCGAATCGAATCGTGAGGTGCCTAAGGTGGCACACCCCTAATAGCCATCAAAGTTAATTGTGTCGAGGCTTCTTTGATACTCATAACCTTGTTTATGCACAGTCTTTGGTTGGGAGGATGCTTCATCAGAGCTGCAGAAGCTTGTCATGAAGATGATGGTTGTTGGTTCAGTGGCAGCTGCTGGAGTATGTTGACCTCTTCAGACTTGAACACTTATTTCAGCCAATATAGCCCATTTTACATTTTCTACGTGTTTGAAAGTCACCATCTCATTATCGAGATTATGATAATTGTTTCAATGTTTATTGATTGAACTTGTCTAGATTGGGGACTTGTGTTTGGAATAAGGTGGTACCTTGTCATTTTGAAAACGCATAGAGGTAGAAAAACACAAGTTACCATTGTTTGTTTTGTAGACAAAATAATGATTCTGTGTAACAGGGTCAAAATACATTGGAATTTCTTGCCATCTATTTGTCTGATGTTGTCAGTTGCTCGTTATGGAAATAGCTTAGCCGGTAGCACAGCTGCAATCATCAAATCCGAGGAGAGGCTGTCCCTGACAGTAAATTTGTTATTCTAATTATTTTGGATAAGCAAGTGAAGATGCTGTTTGAGGCAAAGCGCTGCTCAATACAAATGACTCGGTTCGACCGTCTGAGTAGAATGCAAATTTTCTCTTACCTCCCTGCTGTGTGCGTTTGAATTATAGAACCACCTTTTGAAACGACCACATGCATATCAGCAGATAACGGTTATGAGTTTGCATACAAAGAATGCCTTTAACTGAACAATGCTGCTTATTTGTTAGACTTGGGCAGATATTTTGCTGCAGGTCTGTAAACAGTGTTAGAAGTGTGTGTAATTGGTCATAGGCAAGTAGTAAAAACAAACTCTAACAAATATGTTTGTTCTGATGTCTCAAGCTTAGATAGACAGACAGGCAGACAGACAAACAGACAGACAGTTAGTTAGTGGTTAAACAACCCACCCTTGCTTCGAGATGCTGATTAAGCCGAAGCTCAATTTCTTTCCAAATGTAGCCTAGCTGTCTCACCACATTTTGGTGGATTTAGCAATGATGAGAGTAAAAGCACACAGCAGGGAAGTGCTATTTCACACTAAGTTTAACATCTGCCATCTGCAATATCCTGTCCTGTCTGCCACTGCCATAGCACTATTACACCCACATCATACAAATGGGTATGGGGGAAATCTCCATGAAATGACAAAGAAATGTCAAGTTTTTCAGGGTTAATGTGAAGAAAATACGAGTATGCATTAAATGTATTGTTTTTTCCAAGATATTTGATTGAACTCTATGAAGCGCAGCCCTTGTCATGTATTTCCAACATATTCCCATTTCCAATGTTTGTTGTGGATCGATGTGCTACAGCTGAAGAGGAGCCGAGCGGTAGATCAAGCCCTTTAGCTGACACAGTATTCGGTTTAGGTGCTGTTTTGCATACGCTACATGCAAATTCATGCAAATTCTTCAATACATCAGATACACAAGTGTTATGTGTTCAATGAAAGCTCTAGGTCTCCTCTTCCTCCTACGTTCCAGTCAGTATGTTCTGCACTGGATTATGTGCAAGTAGTTCTGTTCAGGTAGTACTCGCTTATTGATCAAATCATGACTTTGCTCGCTGTATTAATATTTTTTACGTTATGCAGGTGGGCCACTAGTGTGCCGTGGAGGTACTGCAGGTGGGCCGCGAGTGGTCAGCCAACATTCCCGATTTTCGCGGGTAATCAAATGGTTGTAGCAGGGTCATTTTTAAAGCTCCAGTGGAGATCCTGTTATCAGAAGAAACTAGAAGAACGTAGGCATCCATTGCTAACAAGCATAATATGCTAGCTTTTCGGGAGGCGGGCTAAATAATTCTCCAAATGTAGGTAAAATTTTGGCGAGGGAAAACTAATTCAAAAGTAATTCAAAATTAATTTCCTTGACCTCTCAGCTCAATTTATCTGAATGAAAATGTGTTCAATGGGTACCCACAAGTCTCCCCTTTACAGATAAGGTAGCATTTTTCACAGTTTAGCATTAATAGCTTGTAGATTGATTTCTTCTGTTTCTCATTACATTTTATCTCAACAAATGTGTTATGCATGCAAATACTTCTGATGAGTAAGGGGGGAGAAAATGTTGGCAATCTGCTTTGGGGTATTTTGCTGAAATGTTTTTGTATGTGGATTATTAATTTCCCTTATGCCCAAATTCACATGCTCTGTTAATGAAATAAAACAACATTATATACAGTATATATAAAAAAAAACATAGGGAAATACATCATCTTAGTGTGCTGTGTTGATCAGAGTTGTGATTAAAGGGTTGGGTGGGCCCGGGAAGATTTTCAGATTTCAAAGTGGCCTGCGGCATTCTTAAGTTTATACCATAGACATAGAGAGTCAAAACAACTCAAGATTTAGATCAAATCAATGACAACTTCCAACTTTGCCAAGCGATTTTCTTTCATTGAGTACGTTATTTTTCTTTGTTTCTTCTTCCTCAGAAATATAAATGAGCTTTCTGGTCACCCTGTTTTGAACCTTTTCCATAGACAAACTATCTCTTCTTTCTGTTGAACCAGTGGAACCAATCCAAGTTTTCAGTATCCTTTTAGCCGACGCCTGGAGGATACTGCAAGCCACATAGTCCATCATTTGGCATACATGATGACACTTATATAACTGGGAGCACGAGGCGCATCCAAGATCTTTACATCAATTTGCTTGGCGCTGACAGCACGCTCCACCAGCACATCCTGGTAGCAAGATTATAACCTAAATGCTCATTCAAGAGTAAAACTAGCACTATAATGTGAACGTGTATGACAGGGAAATAGAGGTATGGAAACAAATGAAAATGACTTGTCTCTTTTCTGTCTGTAATTGACTGACTGTAACTGACAGTGTATCCTTTCTTCTAGAACGTATAACTTGAGTTTTGGCAGTACTAGCCTCCATTTTGAATGCGAAGAGCTGAAAATATATAGGATCTTTTGTTAAACCATTTGTGATTCTGCTAAGAGGAAACGCCAGCATGAAGATGTCTGCTGGGAATTTAACCTTGGATCTTAAGTCCGTGGGTTTTGTAACCTCACGAGCAACACCATTAACATGAAGGTCAAACCGTGCTGAGGAAAGCACAAAACCCTTTTGAACAGCGACTGGTTGGGGACCAACCGGTGCTGAATTAGTACACGATATGTAGTATTCTTGCAGGAATCAATTGCATTGTAGGACCTTCTCTCTTCCCTAACCAATGGGTTGCAGATAAAGGTTGTTTCTGTCAAGCCAAGCAGTCCTTTTTAAAACCAAATGATCAATACAAGATATGTACCGTAAATTCCGGACTATAAGCCGCGGCTTTTTTCCCGTTTTTTGGCCCCTGCGGCTTATATAACGGTGCGTCTTATCTATGGATTTTTTTCAGAAAAAAAAAAAAAAAAAAAAAAAAATCTCTCTTTTTTAGCACTCTTTCTAACTATAAATCCACTTCTGTTTTAATTTCCTCTCTTGCCCTCTTTTCACCACACCGCGGACACTGTGTGCACTGTAAAAATAAACAAAGGTGGTGTTGTGTTATGTTGTTTTGTTGAAATGTTACGGTAATACGGTAAATGGGAGCTTCCTCAAACAGCCATCTCTTTCCCGACAATCCCCTCTGTGCGTGACCACTTACATATGGTAATTACGGTAAGCAAACGGCCACAAGCCCATCAACTCCCTCCCCCGACTACCAGGAGAAAATCACAAACTTCGGCGAATTCACACAAAGGAAGATCAAGGAATATTCCATCGAACCGGAGCAGATCATAAATATGGATGAAGTGCCTTTGACGTTCGACCTGCCACTCACTCGGACTGTTAACAAGAAGCGCCCTGGAGGATTCTTTCACCAAAAAAAAGCTTTGCTCGTTCTCGACAGCATGAGAACGAGCAGTAGATGATCATGAGGTGGTTTTTCAGACGTGTCGATATAGCAGTTTATCGCAAAAGTGTAATGGAAACACATTTTTCGCATTTGCACGTCATGTGACCCATATTATCCCTTGGAAAAGGAGCGGAAAATAAGTTTGGTAAGTAAGGTTCGATAGCCGTGTCAAAACCTCCGCAGCAAGTGGAAAACTTTGAAGCAACGCTACCTAGCAGAAAGACGAGTGTTGTGCAAAAGCGTAGCCGGGCAAATTAGATAATGTTTAATGGCAGAAATCGGTCCATGGTGACAGCAGGCTGCCTGTGTGGCGCGCATTTGGCACAGCGGCGAGATGAGAGGATGAAAAGCACACACTGGTGCGGTGGTGCTGTCTGAAGTGAATACAGTGACTGAGTAGGCTAATACATTGCACACGTTTCAGGTGCAATTATAGAACCAAATCAGCCTTTTCCCCCCTCCATCTCTAAATCGGACCAGTTGTAGGCTATTAGGCTACCTTTTTTCCTCTGCCTGTCGCGCTGACTGCATTCACGCAGCCAGCAACATTTTGCGACTCATTTTCTTTTGAATTGATAATCAGGCTCGTTTATATGCATTGTAACTTCATGTTGGGATTTCCATTGACCATTGGTTGGATTTGAGCATGCAGGGGACGGGATATGGGGCAGATCCCCGTGCGTAATCACTGTGGCAGCTGCTGCAACGGGGAATCACTCAAACGCAACTTCAATGGAAACGCCTACAAGTCGCAATTGTACATTGTCGAAGTTGTAGAAATATCGCAATTCTTTTGCGAAAAACTGTAATGGAAACACAGCTATAGATGAAGAGGAGTTCGTTGGTTTTGAGTGACAATGAAGGAGAGAGGAGAGTGGTTGACGAAGCCACCCTGAACCTGTTCGTTTCCGACACTGAAGATGAGGACTTTGGTGGTTTCAGTACGCAGGAAGAAGAGGAAGACGAGCATTAGTGACTTGACTTCTCTGGTTACAGGTTTGCTGCACATATAGCCTATTGTTGTGTGATTTTGTCTGGGGATTAGTGACCTGACTTTTGTTTTGTTTTGTTGAAATGTTAATAAATGGGAGCTTCCCCAAACAGCCATCGCTTTCCCGACATTCCTCTCTGTGCACGAACCCTTTCATATGGTAATTAAACATCAAAACACCCGCGGCTTATAGTCCGGTGCGGCTTATAGAAGAAAAAAATAGTCAATTTTGGTCCCGCGGCTTATACACCGGTGCGTCTTATAGTCCGGAATTTACGGTATATCAACAACTGGCAGTCATTTTAATACTTTCAAATCCTACACAAAATTGTGGTAGTATTCTCCTGTCTATCACTACTTGTGATTACTCAACACTTTTTTTTAAATATACATAAATTTGTATTTGTTTGGTATAGGAGCACTTAACAGTTGCACTCTGTTCATGACTACAGCTATTACTGTGAAAATATAATAGAATACTCATTTAAAGCAGTCTCCTTTACTAAAAGTTTAAATCATTTTGAACTTAAAGCACTCAGCCCTCCACTACTGAAAACATTCTATACAGTAATCTGTACAGTAATGGTGAAAATGATTGAACATGAGTTTAACTTTCAATGAGTTTAATTGACAAGCTTTCAGTGTGGTCTTGACTATATTTCAATCACGAAGACTGACTTCCACAGCATAATTTAGTCATTTTAGTGCAACCCATGCTGTACATGCCCCTTTCTCCATTTCCCAATATCCAATCAGCTAAGGACATCTGTCTCTACTGATCTGCTGAGCCAATCACCTAAGCGGTGGTGGTGATATATAGAGCCCTTGCTACTACGTCATTACTGACATTTGTGCCGTCATCCTCAGCTGCTGTTCATCATCACTGGAGCAGTTGTCTCGCCCCACCCCCTCCCCTGATCACCAGCAACGTCATGGCTCCTGTAGAAATCCCTATGGGGGGATTATCTATCCTATACGTCACTGACGCCCCCGCCCCCTCTCCCATCTCAAGAGGAGCGTCATATCATGGAGTCATACGCCACATTTAAACTGGTTATTTATTCAATAAAGTTTAGTCTCTCGTGATTGAAATGAGTTTAATTGGCAAACTTGAATGAGTTGAATTGACATTTCTCTTGTCTCTTGTGCTTTCCTCACCAGATCTTCCTGCTGGCCTGCCCACCATGTAAAACAGCCATGGTTGTATTCAGGTCGGTGCTCAGACGTCACCCCCTCCACCCCCACCCCCCCCCCCCCCCTTCCCACAGCCAGTGAGAGGCCAAGTTATTATGCTGCTCTCTGCTGGTTGAACTTGATATACAGTATAATTATATGACAGTGTGTACTGAATTAAACATGGATTTCATGTCCAATTAAAAGCCATTTTCCTTTGATTGTAATTACTTACAGGCTACGACAGATTGAATTTGGTTTTAACAGTGCTTTATTTCAATCAACTTCTGGGGGGATTGTGACTTATGACATAACTTTTAACTTGATCTAAACTATGGTTTAGGCAGTTAATTATTCATGAGGAATGAATTGTCAGTGGGGGAAATGAAGTGGGATTAGCTCAGGAATGAATACAAAGAGGGTCATGGGAATCAAACAATGGCGGCTGCGATATCTAAGCAATCTGTTGCCGTCTTGCCGGAAATGACCATAAAGCACTAAAAATATGTGAAAAACCTGTGATGAAACATCCCCAACAAACCTCTGATGTGAGGAACATAAAATACATAAGTCAGATGGTAAGATATTAAAATATTTATTATCGCTCTCATGCTCTTTCATATTGTGAATTGCGTGTGCTGCTTTTTATATGCAGCTCAAACATGCAAAATCAAGTAGAAGTGTATTTGCACTTCAAGTGTCAGTATTTGCTATACTAGCTATTAGCTAAGATATCAACATGTGACAGGACATGCTCAATGATTTCAGTAAGGGATGCACAACCACATTACTGCTTTGGATGTGTAGAGGTCTTTATGGGTCCAAGACATCGTGCCCGAACCCAAAAAGACAAGTAAATGTAGTAACCCAGAACCAAACTGGACCCATCTATTATTATAAAGCTGAGACTCGGACCCGTACAGAACCAGTTGTCGGACCCAGACCTGCCGTCGCTTCTTTTGAATGGACCCGAGACCCGGCCGGGTCTGTGTCGTACTCTCGGGTATTCGGGGCATACCCGAAGACTCCTATTTGAATGTCATTCCTAAAGATGACTCTTGATCAGTATATGTGTGTACTATTGGCAGGAAAAAAAGACTGCGGAGGTTGTTGCTTATAGGAGGAGAAATGTGCCGACTAGGATGATCTTCTGGGGAGAAAGATTACCGTAAATTCCGGACTATAAGACGCACCGGTGTATAAGCCGCGGGACCAAAATTGACTATTTTTTTCTTCTATAAGCCGCACCGGTCTATAAGCCGCGGGTGTTTTGATGTTTAATTACCATATGAAAGGGTTCGTGCACAGAGAGGAATGTCGGGAAAGCGATGGCTGTTTGGGGAAGCTCCCATTTATTAACATTTCAACAAAACAAAACAAAAGTCAGGTCACTAATCCCCAGACAAAATCACACAACAATAGGCTATATGTGCAGCAAACCTGTAACCAGAGAAGTCAAGTCACTAATGCTCGTCTTCCTCTTCTTCCTGCGTACTGAAACCACCAAAGTCCTCATCTTCAGTGTCGGAAACGAACAGGTTCAGGGTGGCTTCGTCAACCACTCTCCTCTCTCCTTCATTGTCACTCAAAACCAACGAACTCCTCTTCATCTATAGCTGTGTTTCCATTACAGTTTTTCGCAAAAGAATTGCGATATTTCTACAACTTCGACAATGTACAATTGCGACTTGTAGGCGTTTCCATTGAAGTTGCGTTTGAGTGATTCCCCGTTGCAGCAGCTGCCACAGTGATTACGCACGGGGATCTGCCCCATATCCCGTCCCCTGCATGCTCAAATCCAACCAATGGTCAATGGAAATCCCAACATGAAGTTACAATGCATATAAACGAGCCTGATTATCAATTCAAAAGAAAATGAGTCGCAAAATGTTGCTGGCTGCGTGAATGCAGTCAGCGCGACAGGCAGAGGAAAAAAGGTAGCCTAATAGCCTACAACTGGTCCGATTTAGAGATGGAGGGGGGAAAAGGCTGATTTGGTTCTATAATTGCACCTGAAACGTGTGCAATGTATTAGCCTACTCACAGTCACTGTATTCACTTCAGACAGCACCACCGCACCAGTGTGTGCTTTTCATCCTCTCATCTCGCCGCTGTGCCAAATGCGCGCACACAGGCAGCCTGCTGTCACCATGGACCGATTTCTGCCATTAAACATTATCTAATTTGCCCGGCTACGCTTTTGCACAACACTCGTCTTTCTGCTAGGTAGCGTTGCTTCAAAGTTTTCCACTTGCTGCGGAGGTTTTGACACGGCTATCGAACCTTACTTACCAAACTTATTTTCCGCTCCTTTTCCAAGGGATAATATGGGTCACATGACGTGCAAATGCGAAAAATGTGTTTCCATTACACTTTTGCGATAAACTGCTATATCGACACGTCTGAAAAACCACCTCATGATCATCTACTGCTCGTTCTCATGCTGTCGAGAACGAGCAAAGCTTTTTTTTGGTGAAAGAATCCTCCAGGGCGCTTCTTGTTAACTCATTCACTGCCAACAACGTATGAACACGTTTTCAGAATCCAGCTGTTCCCTGCCAACAACGTGTTTACACGTTTTTGGCATCGATTTTTTTTTTTTGACGGTGGGTTGTGCATCTAAGCCTTTTACATCTCTTATATAATTATTGGAGCCACCGAACGTTTACAACCCATTCCACCGACCCACTAAGTGGCAACAGTGCTCTCCTTGCTAGAGGAAGGAAAGCATTTTTTTAACTTGTCAAGCCATTCTCAGCCCAGCCATTCTCCTTTTCGCGCTGATTGCTGGCGATGCGGGATTGCAAATTTACATAATAGATTCAGCCGATCTACTATGATCGGGTGATAGATTACAGGTGCAGGAACACACTTTGAAACACGCAGCATAAATATGACCAGAATCGCAAAAGCTTCTCTCAACCAAAACTCCAAACGAGCGAGTCCCTCCCGACTTCCTCAAACAGCGGCCCAGACATGCAGGCACAGCAAAGCACTGACTGGTGACAAGCTTGTCCGCCCACGGAGGGCGGAGTTGAAGCAACTCGAGAGGGAGGGAGAGAGAGAGAGAGAGAGAGAGAGAGAGAGAGAGGGAGGGAGAGCGAGAGGGAGGGAGAGAGAGAGAGAGAGCGAGAGGGGGAGGGAGAGAGAGAGAGAGAGAGCCAAAAATGAATGGTTAAAGTGACCCTTCCATCCAATTTCACAAAAAGCCGTTTATCTCTGAATATTATTTTTCACGCTAAAACCATGCTGTATTCAACTGCTAATGCTTACATAACTACTAACTCTACAAACTAACTCTTTTAGACAGAGAAAGTACACATTCTATTAGTACTTTTGAGATATTGTATGTTCACAAACTCCAAGCTGAAACGAATCCTCGGCTCTTATAAAATGAGCCATAATCCTCAAAAAACGGCTTGGCAGAAGCTAACTACAGCAAAGAAAAACGTCTGGCAGTCAATGTGTTAACAGTCCGAGTGAGTGGCAGGTCGAACGTCAAAGGCACTTCATCCATATTTATGATCTGCTCCGGTTCGATGGAATATTCCTTGATCTTCCTTTGTGTGAATTCGCCGAAGTTTGTGATTTTCTCCTGGTAGTCGGGGGAGGGAGTTGATGGGCTTGTGGCCGTTTGCTTACCGTAATTACCATATGTAAGTGGTCACGCACAGAGGGGATTGTCGGGAAAGAGATGGCTGTTTGAGGAAGCTCCCATTTACCGTATTACCGTAACATTTCAACAAAACAACATAACACAACACCACCGTTGTTTATTTTTACAGTGCACACAGTGTCCGCGGTGTGGTGAAAAGAGGGCAAGAGAGGAAATTAAAACAGAAGTGGATTTATAGTTAGAAAGAGTGCTAAAAAAGAGAGATTTTTTTTTTTTTTTTTTTTTTTTCTGAAAAAATCCATAGATAAGACGCACCGTTATATAAGCCGCAGGGGCCAAAAAACGGGAAAAAAGCCGCGGCTTATAGTCCGGAATTTACGGTAAATGACGTATATATTTTTTATAGCTGTTCTGGTTGTTGATCAGTTCATAAACTCGGTCTCCTCTTCATCCTGTGGAGCGGCTCCAGCGTGTAATTGATATCAGTTTGACATGAGAGATTAGAGTCCTGGTGTCTGGCATGCATAAAGACTTCATCTTCCTAAGCACTGATTGAAGCTTCCTGTGACATTGCAATAGCCTTTATACTTAGCTCTTTGTAAAACTATATTTTGAAGTAGGCTGCCGCTAATATTTTCCATGTTTTTTCTTATGTTCTGGAGGCCCAAAAATTGGCAGGTGGGGAATTTGAACACATTCCAGCAGCACTGCTGTGTTTTCCCAGTGTCCTTGGTTGTCACAACAGTTAATTTGGCTCATTGCTCAAGGACAACACGAGATGAAGAGAACAGTCAAATCAGAGGAGATGGACTAAAGTCCAGAGACTTGTACACAGAAAGTCCTGGACTGGAGTTTTTTTATATGCAGGTTATTGTTGATGACTTGTACACAGAAAGTCCTGGACTGGAGTTTTTTTTATATCCAGGTTATTGTTGACGACGACAAACATCTATCCTTATTTTGGTGCAGCTCTGCAAGTTAAGAATCACACTCCCTTTGTCTGCAGGAGTCTGTAGACTGTGTGTGTATTGAATGGTGAGTGAGCTGGCAGCAGTAGTAGAATATGTGCTAACTAAACGCTGAAATATATGTGAAAAAGTATATAAATTCTTCTTCTTTCTTATTAATTATTGTATGATTCAATGACGGTCTGTACGCTCACTGACTTGACGTTCCTCAGTCAATACTTCCATGAAGATGGGACTGTGCAAAAGCATGCCAAGCAAACACTGAGAGACAGCTGCCGCTAACGGCACCAGGGAGTGCTCCTCTCTCTCTCTCTCTCTCTCTCGTCTTTTCAACAACACACCGCATCATCTGCGCTCACATATTACCACCTATTCCCGGCACTTTTAAAGACACTAATCAGCCCTCACTAATTGGCCAAACTAATAAATCAGTCAGCCTCTCGTTGAGATTTTCATGAAACTGATTTCCCAGCTGTTTAACATGCTGTTCTCTCTGATGCAGTCATGTGTGTAGAGCACAACTAGTCACCATTAACACAGAATCAACTATCATGCATTTGTCCAGCACTTGCGTGTGGACCGAATTCCTCAATGTCAAGTGAACTTGTTTTTTTTTATATGTGTTTTTCAGGCTCCAGGTCCACATGTTGAATGGTGCACTATTGGCTCTAATGTTCCCTGTAGTCAACACTAGACTGGTAAGTAATCACCACTAGAAGGAAATCTTCAATAAAACCTTGCTTTCAATCTCAATAAGCCTTCAACTTCGGTCCTGCAACATCCGCTTTTGCACCCATTTGCAACTTTTTGCCATTGTGTGAGTTTCAGGGTCAGACTATAAACATGGATTGCTCGTTTATAGCCTGACCCCTTTTATTGCATTTCTATTACAACTCAATATGTTTTCTCCCTTAGCATTGGTATGGTAAAAAAATAATAATCACATTTGATGTACTTATTTTACAAATATGTCTTATGATATTGATATGAATTGAGTATAGTCATGCAAATGTGCTGCACGAGTGGAGGAAATTTGAATGATACCCTTTGTATCATTCAAATCCTCCAACCCTGCCTGATAGGAAGGCTTTCTCTCTCCAACGCTTACCAATAAGGACTGCTTACAATGGAGGTATGCAGTAACTTAAAAATCTCCATTTTGACAGTGTTCATTAACCAGTCTGCACATAAGTATAGGACATTTTTGGTTTCTAATACGCTCCCTTTAAAGATCAGATGTTCCTACTACAGAAGAGAAACTGCAAAAATAAATAAATAAATAAATAAATAAATAAATATATATATATATATATATATATATATATATATATATATATATATATATATATATATATATATATATACTGTAGATATATAGATAGTATAGATATACTGTAGATATATAGATAGATATAGATAGATATAGATATAGATATAGATATATATACTTGTGTGGGACACGAAATATATACTTTTCAATCACCATGCAAGTGTTAGCTGCTTGGTTACTCAGCTCTAAGATGGTTCCTACACCAAATGTGCCAAACACAGGTCTGAGGTCTGAGCAGCAATATGCTCAGACATGACTCAACTTCCCATCACAGCCTTTATGGATGCCTGAGAACTTGCATCAGCTCTTCATAAATCTGCCAGTAAAATAATTACGGTAATTATATAGAAAATGTACGAACAAGAATGACATAAAAGAAAAGACTTCCTTATCAAGTATCAGTGATACCTCCAACAGCGTGAAAACATAGAAAGTAATAAGTCAGCAGCTCTCAAGCATATTCAATCCTGCTTCACTATTTGTTCATGAAAGTATAATTTATAGACTTGATGTTGCTTCTGAACCAAAAAGAATCTGAACTGTTTGAGGTGTGAGCAGTCGTAGCTTGCTACTCTGCACATCTTGTCTTTGTGTGACCAGCGGTAATGACTGCAGAATTGAATAGTTTTGTTTTTCCTCCCCTCAGCTGCCGTTTGAGAAGGAGATCTACTACATCCAGCACTCCATGCTCTACCTGGTGCCTCTTTACCTTTTACGGAAAGGAGGTGAGTGCTGCTCTTTTACACCTTTGTTGTCTGCAGTCATTGCCACCCAAGATGCCATCTTTGGTGATCAGTAGGCAAGAATTTGATTATCAAGAAGTTATGGTTTTGAAATTGCAGTTTCTTTACCTGAACAGTGCCGTCACGCAGTACTGTGGCATGTTTTTTGTAGACACTGGACTTTTCTTTGTCTGTTCAGCCATGGTAACTATCACTGGTGCTGTTAACTACCCAATTCTTCTGTTTATTCCAAATAAACCTGTGTTGCAACAGAGCCTCAGACAGAGGTCTCTGTAAGCATCAATTATATCAAACAAAACCTGTGTTGCTGCCTCTGTAAGCATCAAATGTATTACTTCCTTTGCAACAGAGGATTTTTGCCTGGAAAGTCCTATCTGCTGCTACCTACTGAGTCTTTAGAACAGCAAAAGCTTTCATGGACTTGGTAGAGGTTGAATCACTTTTATGTTAGATCAGTCAGTGATAGTAGCACAATTTGAATTTATTTATATGAAAATGTCACCAATTCTTATTTAAATCACCAACCAATCCACCGCCGTCTTTCCCACGGCACAGGCGAGGGCATCATACGCCAAATGAAGGTCATGTAGTGAGCCATTCAGTCAAATGAATTCAACGTTTGTTTCTATGAAGTAAGTAGCCCAGTTGTGTGTCTGCCTCTCCACCATGTTGACGTTCCAAAACAGCCCAGTGGACAGAAATCGATCCGTCAGTAACTCTGTCCGTTTTCTGCCACAGCCAGTGAAATTGGACACGTGCGCTGTGGGCCTGTACATGATCTGTAGTTGTTTTTAAAAAGGTTTTCCTGTTGTCACAACACTAAGGGAAATATAGCTATATCACTCTACAGTTGTTCCCAAAGAACAATTGTGTGATTTGTGTGTCAGGGGAAGGTCGCACCCTTCCTCTGGTCCTAACTATATGAGGAAGAGCACGCTCATGGACAAACTGGACCCCTCTCAGTCTCTCTGCTTCCTGGAACCTGTGAGGTGAAAACCCGGGGCATTCCCTGGATGTAAAATGACTGGCTTGTCCTTCAGATGAGGTTGTGCACAGCTTCAAGTTCTGCAATTCCATAATAGTCCTGTATTCTAGAAATTGGACCCATTTTTCTTGTGTTATTAATGAGCCAGGATTATAGCCACTGGTACTTCTGAGTCTTATGAGGGAAAACGGGTCGTACTGTGAAAAGTACATAAATTATGATTACATTATGATCTTGAACTTCCTTTTTTTTTAACCTGTGCAAGAGCAGCGGTTATTTCACTAAACTGAAAACACTAGACTGAAAATTGCTAATTTCCTCTGTTCACCACCAACCAACTAAGGAAGTGGTTAAAGCCTAGCGCCTCTGTTTATTTAGCTCTAGTTTTCACCTAGGACTCAGTTTATGTTAGTCATTGGTTTAGAGAGGTCGTTTTGGAATTGTGTTCAAAGAGGCATTTCAAAATGTATGCAAACAAGGAAGACATTTTAAGTTGACACTGCAATATCTAAGCTATCATGAAAATGAGGCTGTAATGTGTGACACAGTGTTTTGTTACTGGGCTGAGTGAAAGTTAGGGTGTATTCAAATTCAAGTTCAAGTTTATTTCGCCATTTGCATTAGAATTTGCATCAAAATGCATTGGAATTTCTTGTTCACAAGCCACACACAAAATATAAGAGCAGCACACATAGGACAGTACAAAAAAAGAACAGGGTAAAACATGGGTACAGTCAGCATGTCGACTCAGTGCAACGGTTGTAAAAGGAATAAAAGTAAGCGAAATTAATAAAATCAGATCAAATCAATAAAGTGCAATGTGCTAAGTGCTATTCCGAGTAGCAAGTCCGCACATTAAGACCAGGATAAGAGATATAAAAGATAGAATAAAATAGAGTAATAAAAACAACAAAATACTTCAAACAATGATATAAAGTGCACTGGTGCAACTCATTTGTTTAGGAATCGTACCGCCTCTGGGAAGAAGCTGTTTACCAGCCTACTTGTACGAACCTTGTGCTTTGTTGTTCTGTCAGGGCAGCGCTCCCAGCGGTAGCGTCTACCTGAAGGTAGCTGGGTGATGAGACCGTTGCCAGGGTGGCTGGGGTCCCTGATTATTTTCAGGGCCCTGTCACGGCACCTTTTAATATAGATGCCTTTTACTGAAGGCAGATCAGCACCAATGATCCTCTGAGCTGTTCTCACTACTCTGTCAATAAGAGTACGGTCATCTATGGAACAGCTTCCATACCAAGCCGTTATGTTCCCCGTGAGGAGGCTCTCAATGGTGGATCTGTAAAAATTGATCAGTGTCTTGATGGATACACCAGCTTTCTTTAGGCATCTCAGAAAGTATAGACGTTGTTGTGCCTTTTTTACAATTGAGGTACAATTAAGAGACCATTTAAGGTCCTTAGATATATGCACTCCTACGTACTTGAAGCTGTCCACGATTTCAACGTCAGCATCATTTATGTTGATGGGAGTGTGCACTCCCCTGTTTGACCTGAAGTCAACAATGACACACCTATATATGACACACCTATATTCACACCTATCTCGTTTGGAGCAGTTGTTCCGAAACAGAGAGCGTTTTCCCCCTTGGTGCGGTTCGTTTGGGGGAGTGTGAACACAGCAATCGCACTCGGATGCGGGACAAAACAAGCGGACCGAGATCGCCAAGAAAGGGTGGTCTCGGTCCGTGCGGTTCGTTTGTGGTGAGAACGTGATCCGACCTCGATCCGCCACAACTGCAGGAAACAGTGCGCATTTTTGGATAAACCAGCTGCCGTAGTCAGCTGCGCTGTGCGTAATGGCCTGAAGAACGAGCATTTTTATCGTTTAAAAACATCTTCGTTCAGATCCTGTTTTGGCGACTTGTGACTTGCATGGATAAACTTTGTGGGATTTTTGGATCATCACATCAGCAGTTTGAACTCAATCAACTTACCTCTGGTCTCCATTCAATAAATGAAAACAAGTCGTGGTAATCAGAGCCAGCCTTCTTTGTGATAAGATTGTCTGGTTCAATCAGACAATCAGACTGATTGCATGTCTTCCTTGAAATGTCCGTAGGCTATTATTAAATTATTTATTCATATTTTATTCCTGACAGCACAGGTGTTCATATAGCCTATGTGTAGACTAATCATCTGAAGTCTCCGTGATAGTAATAGCAGATCGAAGTTGCAAGGGTCTTTGATCTTCTATCTCCAAATTCCCGATAGCCTAAATAGGCTAAATAAATACATAGGCTTACATAGCCTACATAAATACATAAATAAATAACTTTCTCCCTCTCTCTCCCGATCCCTCCCTCTTTCTCTCTCTCTCTCTCTCTCTCTCCACGCCCGACATAGCCTACAATGTAGGCCTAGGTTTAACAAAACGCATTCTTATAATCATATAGTAAAATCTCTGGGAATTATTTTTTCCATCCCGAGAGGCTATTAGCCTACCGGAGTGTCTCCTTGCCAATCCAGGAGGCTTGGCAATACTATTTGGACCGTTTGTTTTGTGGCTGTGTGAACACAAATGAACCAAGGCACAAATGCAACAATTGTATCAATTAAGTACCTGAATCGGAACAAAGCAAACGACCTACAGGTGTGAATACACCCTTAGAGAAGCAGACTTGTGACTATAAAGTAGATGGTTCAAATCCCCAGGCCATTAACCCACTAATCCTCACCCTGCCCTGTTACTGGGCTGAGTGAGTGTTAACCCAATAACCCTAACCTGTTACTGGGCTGAGTGAGTGTTAACCACTAACCCTAACCTGTTACTGGGCTGAGTGAGTGTTAACCACTAACCCTACCCTGTTACTGGGCTGAGTGAGTGTTAGAGAAGCAGCCTTGTGACTGTAAAGTGGCTGGTTCAAATCCCCAGGCCGGCTGGGGAAATGTGGGTGGAGAAAGTGAACAAGCAAAACTCTCCCCTCCCTCAACAAGCAAGGTGCTAAAGCCTGTAGCAGTATAGCACTGTGCTAAAGCCTCTGTAGCAGTATAGCACTGTGCTAAAGCCTCTGTAGCAGTATAGCACTGTGCTAAAGCCTGTAGCAGTATAGCACTGTGCTAAAGCCTCTGTAGCAGTATAGCACTGTGCTAAAGCCTGTAGCAGTATAGGACTGTGCTAAAGCCTGTAGCAGTATAGCACTGTGCTAAAGCCTCTGTAGCAGTATAGCACTGTGCTAAAGCCTCTGTAGCAGTATAGCACTGTGCTAAAGCCTGTAGCAGTATAGGACTGTGCTAAAGCCTCTGTAGCAGTATAGCACTGTGCTAAAGCCTGTAGCAGTATAGCACTGTGCTAAAGCCTCTGTAGCAGTATAGCACTGTGCTAAAGCCTCTGTAGCAGTATAGCACTGTGCTAAAGCCTCTGTAGCAGTATAGCACTGTGCTAAAGCCTCTGTAGCAGTATAGCACTGTGCTAAAGCCTCTGTAGCAGTATAGCACTGTGCTAAAGCCTCTGTAGCAGTATAGCACTGTGCTAAAGCCTCTGTAGCAGTATAGCACTGTGCTAAAGCTTCTGTAGCAGTATAGCACTGTGCTAAAGCCTCTGTAGCAGTATAGCACTGTGCTAAAGCCTGTAGCAGTATAGCACTGTGCTAAAGCTTCTGTAGCAGTATAGCACTGTGCTAAAGCTTCTGTAGCAGTATAGCACTGTGCTAAAGCCTCTGTAGCAGTATAGCACTGTGCTAAAGCCTCTGTAGCAGTATAGCACTGTGCTAAAGCCTGTAGCAGTATAGCACTGCTAAAGCCTCTGTAGCGGTATAGCACGGTGGCTACATTGGGCAGCTAGCATGTGTGAATGTGAAGCAGGGCGTTGCTGGGAAAAAAGAATAAAGGTTGAAAGGAGGCATACAAATAGCTGAAATATAAACAAGACAAAGTACAAACACAAGGACAGATAGGATTCCATTTGACTGTATGTCTCCTTGGTCACATCTGTAATTTCAAGGTTGCTTATTCTGCCTCCTGTGTTTTTAATTGGAAGAAGCCAATGGATTTGGATGATGTAAGGCAGAGCAGACGAGTGGAAACTCTCCAGCAGTGCCTCAGTGTTCACTGGTAACTCCATATTGGAGCGCCACAAAAGGAAATATTCGACATGTTCTAGTTCAGCTGAAATGAGGCGAGTGTTGTATCCGGATGTGTGTCACGACTCCCCTGGCATTAAACTAACAAAGTGGTAGTCTATTGCCAGGGAGGAAACATGAACAGCGTGTTTGCCACCGTATCTCCCTGACACCTCCCTGTGGCCGGCCCCCGCTGTAGTCTGCTGACTTAATTGACATGGCACTCACTGAACCCGATCAGTGAGTGGAGATGATGGCATTCGACTTCTTTGTTGATTTTTTCAGTTTTTTTTTTTTGCTTGTTTGCTGGTCCATGGTAAACAGGTGGCCAGCATTGGCAGTACAAGATCCATTCGGTACGCTTTCATTCTCTTTAACCCAGAAATGAGTTCAAATGATTCCTGAGCATTCTATTTTTTGCAGGTGTGTACAAGCCGGAGCCCCTGGGGGATATGTGGTGGGCGCTGCTCTCCACTGGCATCCTGTTCCTCTATCACTTCCTCTTCTTGCAGGTCCTTGGCCTGGTAAGACAGAGCCCTCTGCTGGACATATGTGATAATACACTAATGTCTGGGAAACATGAAACAAAACAAAACGATGTGTACAAATAGCTTTAGCCGCCATCACTTTTTAGCCGTGTCACCAGTTTCATTTGGAGGGTTAACAATGAGACAGTTGTCCTTCAATAGTCAGAGATCTAAACAGTCACTTTAAATAAAAACACATGCCACCGCCTCTCATCCTTCAGTCTCCTTACTGATAGTTTATGGAGCAAAAATTTAGTAGATATGGAAGATATATATAGAAATATAGTAAGATACAGTATGCGGAGTGAAGTCGATCATGCCATTTGTATCAAAAATTATGATTGGTAGTACATAGTATACTTTATGGAACCGACACATGCGCAGTTGCCAGCCACTTCTTTTCACTTGACAGTGGGGAGCTTCACCGGCAGGACGTAGCACATGGGAGGATCACGCTATTCCCACCAGTTCCCTTCCGCCCCGACCGACCAGAGGAGGCGCTAGTGCAGTGACCAGGACACAAATCCGGCTTCCCACCTGCAGACACAGCCAATCGTGCTTATACGGACGCCTGACCAAGCCGGAGGTAACACGGGAGCGCGAACCTGCGACCCTTGTGTTGGTAGACAGGGATCTACCGCTACACTACCCGGACGCCGCATCACATAGAATATTTCTGGACAGTAACAACAAAAACTGATTACAAAATAATTGATGTAAGCAAAACTCTCTCTCTCTGTTCGCCTCCAGGTGACTGAGGTCAATCTGAACAACATGCTGTGTCCGGCTGTGTCTGACCCGTTCTATGGGCCTTGGTACCGTGTTTGGGCCACGGGTCACCAGACCCTGCTGACTCTCATCCACGGGAAGCTGCTCACCCTCCTCTCCCAACACACAGGCCCTGGTGTCTGCAGATACCTGTTGGACACCGTCCGCCTGCGCAGCAAAAAGGTCGACTGAACGTCCGCAAAGACCTTGCCTTTCACTCCAAATGCCTGCTCTTATATTGTGGATTTTTATCTTTTTTAAATGAGCATTTTAATGCATCTTTTAACCATCTGTTTTTACTGTAACCAGTGAACATTTCAGGGTCAATGAACCAATGTGTAATTATTTTAGTGTTATAGTTGGCTTTCATACATACAGTACTTGCATGCACAAACATAATAGAGACATTTTATTAAGTCAACATTGTGGAGCTGGCCAGAGCCGCCTTTGGGAATAGAATTTCCAGAATAAGTAAGTGAATTTGTGAGAAATAACTTTCTCAAGCTGCCTTTTTGTAAATGTACTGTTCTGAAGACAGAAATTTGGGCTAACCCAAACATCACTTCTGATCTGTAATTTGTTACACTTTCAGGTCTTTATGTGGTAGTTGCGCTAGTTCATAAGTTAGTGGGTAATGTTGCCATTTTATTTGTCTCCAGAACATTTTCAAACAGATTGTGATATGCGAGCCGTTGTGAAACGTATCACTTGTATATAGTTTGAAGAGTTGTGGTCCATTAGCCTATTTCACATCCCACCTAAAATCAGACATTTTGTGTCTAAAAGGCAGGAAGTAAAACAGGTGCAAGCAAGGCATTGATCAGAGCCCCGGGACTGGACCCATTTAGGTGTTCCAGTCCCGGGGCTCTAATCAATTTCTTGCTTGCACCTGTTTTACTTCCTGCCTTTTAGAGACAAAATGGCTGAATTGGGCGGGACGTGAAATAGGCGGAATAGCCATTTGTGATCACCTTGGTGTTGTCATGACTGAAAATATCAACTTGTCCCCACGTTGCCTACGCAGGTGTACAGGTTCAATAAGCATCACATTGTTAATAAGTGGCATCTCTTGCTTCCATCCAGCCCGTGAGGATCATTCAGATGATTATGATCATGGGACATGAGGATGTTTTGTGCTGAGATTCAAAGGGATGAACAAGGAGCCGTGTGCTATGTTTTGTATTATTTGTAACACTTTACAATAATGCTACATTAATTAGCATTACCTAACCCTGCAGTTAACGCTTATTGACTAAACCTTAGGGTTAGTTAACCCTAACCATTAACCAGCCTTAAATGATTCAATGTAAATTTGTACATACCGTAGTTCACATGAACACCATTAGTAAATGTTTACTAGACATATTGGTTAACTGTAATTAAGGGTTAATTAATGCTTATAACTAACCCTTAATGCACCCTTATTGTAAAGTGTTACATTTTTTTCTATCTAAAATTTATTAAAACAATGTTAAAATGTGACTTTTTAATGTCGGACATAAAATACAAATAAATAGAAACTTGTCTCCTATCAGCATTCGCATGGAATGGGCCAATCCTTCAGGCATTTGCCGTTTTCCCATGAGCTCAGGAGAGCTGCAGGTATCTTGTCCTCTGGTGAACTTGGAGAAATGGCCGATGCCACGCAGTTCTCTGCTAATAAGAAGGAACAGAGACACATCGTACTTGATAATCATTCAACTTCAGCCGGAAGCAGAACTCGCCATCTTCGGCTGCTCGGAGTCCTCTCTGAACTTCCCTACAGTGTTACTTTTTTTAAGGTCTCCTAGTGATCCTGGACCATATTCAATATGGTGTAAAGTAAACATCAATGCGTTGTTGGTATGAATATTATACATCGCCAAGCAAGCAACAAATTATATTCAAGTGTTTCGATGCGTGACTCGCCGACATAAATACCTTGTCAAGTGTTGCTTGACGGGACATTCTAAATCAGTCCAACAGTAATGAGTCACTATGTTTCATATATGGGGGGGGGTGGGTGGGGGGGGATTGCTTGCATGAAGTTAATTTGGGTCATTTATTGAATGCCCATTTTAAAGAAAGTATTATTTAGCATTGAAAATAACACTTCAATGGTGGTATCTCATTTCAAGTATGAGGGATGTGTGTGTTACTGTAGCATATACTGTATTTAACTATATGAAAAAAGGGACATTTTGTATTTTTATGGTTTCAAGTGTACTGTGCTGTATTGACAATAAAGGTGATTTCAGTTAGCCAGGGTCCTCATCAATTTCACATTAATTTCCCTCTTAAGGATTGAGTGCATGTGCGGGGGGGGGGGGGTCTAGTGGCCTAAAACAGACTGCTTATCATTGTAGACCAATTGAAAGGACTTTACGTCATGGCCCCTAAATTATTGCTCAAGCACCTAACAAATCAGTAACTAACCATATGTTGAGATATGAATAAATCTAATTAAAATAAGTTAACATACTAGTACCTGATTGTCTTTATACAAATTAAAAATCAAGTACTCTTAGATTTATTGTGCGGTACAATTTTTGCAAGTTGGATGTTCATCTATTTTCTAGCCTGGGCAGATGTTCAGAATATATTTTATAATTCTCATAAACATTCAACATATTTTGAAGCATTAATTATTGAAATCTCTTATCTATTGCTCTTTATTTAGCCCCAGGTAAAGTGGGGAATCACACTAGTAACCACAAAGGAATAGAACTACTCTGTACCTCCTTCAGCACGCTGGATAATCCTCTTAGCTTTACTAGTGATGACTAGGAATTAACTATAAGCTACTGAAATACCCAGACACCATCAGAGTGACTACATTTGTGCCAGACATTGTGTTGCTATCTGACAAAATAAGACAGATGGCGTTGGGTGTACTGTTCTCTGGAAAGATGGGATAGGGGAGTCCATTGAGCCTCTCTGCATGGCCTGTTAGTTGGGCGATAAAAATCACTAAAGGCTGTAGAGAGACCCTCAATATGATTGGATCATTAGCAGTAATATGTGTACTGCACATGCTGCTAGGACACAAGCTTGGGACGGAGGGTATCTGGGTAGTGTAGAGGGAAAAGCATTCATCGACCACCACGGAGACCCGGGTCCAGTTCCCGGCAGCGGTACTTCCAGCTTGGTCAGACATCCCTACAGAGACAATCGGCCGTGTCTGCGGGTGGGAAGCTGGTGGGGTATGAGTCCTGGTCGCGGCACTAGTGCCTCTGGTCGGTCGGGCCCTGTTCAGAGGGGGGGGGGAGGGGGGCGGGACCTCTAATTCTAAATAATCAAGGGGCAACCCAAATCTGTATTGGCCAGATTTGTTATCACATCCATCGTCTGCCATGCAAAATACATTTCCCAGTGCAAATTATTGTCATAACACCTTCTGCTGGCATCGGGGTGAAGATAGTGGATTACACACCTTGCAATCTCTTTTCTCACACCTACCACGAGCAGGACTTGTGTGAATGCAGAAACATACTGTGACTGTACTGTATGTGCAGGCTAGGATTTGTATTTGTATTTATTTATTGATTTATTTGAGGGACAGTGCACATTAATTAACATAACTGTAAACATGCCAGTGTTAGCCAAACGGCTAATTTTCAACTGATGTCCCTTGGCCAGAACTTAAGATAGCCATTAAAAGCAAGCATTAAAAACAAACACCAACAATAATACACACAAGCAAATAAAAATGTAAGTAAAAATAACATGTAGCAGGCCAAAGCAATTGGCACCATGCAAGTTAAAAAAGACTATACAGGCAGACAGACCAGCACAGACAGTTAAAACACTTGTACCCTCCTAGTCCATCTGATGGACTTTTCCTGCATTCGCGTATGGGCCGTTTCGGCATTTTTTGAGTATATGGTCTTAAACTAAGGCTACCGGTAGGTATTTTTTGGGGGGTATTTGACAAAAATCAATCATAGTTATCAAATTTATACGATCCTAAGACCTATTTTCAAAAATACTCCTCAATCTCGCGTTGGTCCATCTGATGGACCCATTGACTTCCATTGAAACCACTCTATTGGTACTCCCAGCAAATTTTCACAAAATTAATTTATTTCATTTATTTCAGCGGGCATCCTGGACCAAATACCTTGAACTTTGACCTTAATATCTAACCTTGGAGTTGGTAGAAATTTTGGGGGAGTTACATGGTCTCAAAGTCCATTGCATAGTTGTCCCATTGATTTCAATGTTAATTTTGCACAAAAAGAACATTTTTTTTTTACTTCCAGCAAATTTTTCAAAAAATCATTATTTCCTTGATGTTACACATCTCACCTTGACTCAAGCGGTTAAAATTGTAGTTTCTAATGTGTTTGCCTATTTCCCCATATTCCCCCAGTTTTGGCATAGCAATCAATTCCATACAGTTTACATGAAATGTAAAAAAAAATGATTTCTATGCCAAAGATGGGAAAATATTATAAAACTGAATTTGACAGTCCACACTACTGATTTGAAGCCTTTAGACCAGGATAGATGCTGGACTAAAGCTCGTTTGTGTTTTTTGGGGAAAATGGCTGGTAGTCCAAAACATGCGCTTTTTGGATTTTTGGCTCAAAATATGAAAAAATACTATTTTTACAAAAAATCACAAAAAATACAAAAACCCACTGATGATGTCACAATGTCTGTGACATCATCAGTAATGTCATCAGTGACATATTATTGACAAAAAAGAATCTCATGACATCACTGATGATGTCATAGGCTAGTGATGTCATAGCTATTGTGACATCATGCCTGCGAATCTTTGATACTAGGCATCTTGCAGTGGTGACTTTTGTAAAACACCCCAACCTGCCCATAATATCAGACCCAAAGCCAGTTTGTCTTTATGGAAATGAAAAAAAAAATCACTTTTTTTTTTTTTATGTACTTTTTTTTTTTTACTGTACTTACTGTACACTGGCATTTGAGGGGTTAAAATTCGAATAGGTATGAAATGTTGGTATGAGGTATTAGGGAAGAAGTTACCAATGAATTATAAACAGCCAAAAATTTAAAAATTTAAATTAATATTTATAAATTAGTACAGTATTCCCGTTAAGGTCCATCAGATGGACCAACGCGAGTTTGAGGATTCCGCGCCTGCAGGGTACAAGGGTTAAAGCATGCCAACATTCTGATAAAACCATAAGCATGCTATGATCAAACAAAGACAAACAGGGACATACACAGGGATTTCAAAACAACAACAACAACAACAAAACAAAACTAGAACGACCGCAACGCGGACTTATGCCTCCGCCATTAGTTCATTCTTGAGTCCAAGTGGATGTTGGAGCCAAATTGGAAGAAATTGCATCAAGGCGTTTCTTTGCAGAATTGGATATTTGAGCCAAATGTGAAGAAATTTAGTCAACGTGTTACTGAGATATTGCGTTACCGAGCTTGAAAATGGCATTTGTTAGGTCACTGTGACCTTGACCTTTGACCTTTGATAACCAAAATGGAATCAGTTCATCCTTGAGCCTAAGTGAATGTTTAAGGCGAATCTGATGAAATTCCGTCCAGGCGTTCCTCAGATATCACGTTAACAAGGTTGAAAATGGCGTTTGAGAGGTCACAGTGACCTTGACCTTTGACCACCAAAATCTAATCAGATCATCCTTGAGCCTAATTGAATGTTTAAGGTGAATGTGATGAAATTCCGTCCAGGCGTTCCTCAGATATCGCGTTAACAAGCTTGAAAATGGCGTTGGAGAGTCACAGTGACCTTGACCTTTGACCTTTGACCACCAAAATCTAATCAGATCATCCTTGAGCCTAAGTGAATGTTTAAGGCGAATCTGATGAAATTCCGTCCAGGCGTTCCTCAGATATCGCGTTAACAAGCTTGAAAATGGCGTTCGAGAGGTCACAGTGACCTTGACCTTTGACCTTTGACCACCAAAATCTAATCAGATCATCCTTGAGCCTAAGTGAATGTTTAAGGCGAATCTGATGAAATTCCATCAAGGCGTTCCTCAGATATGGCGTTAACAAACATCCGTACGGACGGACGGACATCCGTACGGATGGACATCCGTACGGACGGCCGGCCGGCCGTACGTACGGACGGACAACCCGGATCCATAATGCCTTCGGCCTGGCTTCGCCGGCGGAGGCATAACAACAAGGATGAGTGCTACAACATCTTGGATATGGCATTGTTCTCAGAAAGTAAACAGGAGGCAGCTCCGCTGGGTTAAAAGAATGACAAAATTTGTGTTCATTAAACAGGGTTCCCAAACATTTTCCATTTCAAAATTCCATACTTTTCCAGACTCAAATTTGCAGACTTCTCTGTCAGACCATATGACATGAGTACACAAGGGTGTCACTTTGTGTTGAAAAGTGGTGGGGACATGTCCCCATTGTAAATGACACCTAGGTTTTGGGGTTGAGCCTCAGTGAAAGCTTGGACTTTGAGGAACTTCCCAAGCGAAGACTGAAAAGCTCTGACAGAAATGACTCGACCATGTCAGACTCAGTGGCTCAGAGTTTGATAGCTGCATGCATGCTAGTTTTGAGGTTGTGGGTTTGAGCCTCGATCAGTCAGTTAGAGAGTTTGGAAAGTGGACACCCAGTCAAAAGACATCTGAGAAAATCTGTCTTAAGAAGTGTGACATACAGTGGCTCAGAGTTTGATGGCTGCACAGCAGTATTGAGATTATGGGTTCAAGCTTCAAGCCGTTTTATGGACTAAAAAACGTCACCCCCACCAGCATGGGGGTGAGTAGATGACTAAATGAATGACAACATTTTCATTTTTAGGTGAACTGATCGTTTAAGGTTCGGGATGTCCTGTATTGGATTGGAAATGGCAAACATTTTCTTTTCAGTTGCTGTACACATGTACTGCTGAAGTTGAATCTCACAAAGCACAGGCAGCAGCTGACAAGGGTTGAGTTATCTCAGCTTCAGCTTGACACACTTGGCCAATGACACAAAGTCAGTGTGTGAAGTGAGGGGCGATGTGCTCCTCCACAAACATGTCCTGATAGAGAAAAGGCGATGATTAGGTTCAAACATTCCATAACACAAATATAATATAAGACAAAATAAAACAAATACGGATTACATGGAACAGAAGTGGAAACACACACACACACACACACACACGTATCTATGTGTGTATTAATCTGGCAGAGGCCTTGCAGGTACAGCTGGACAGAGGTTGAGATAAAGAGGAAGAAGAGTGATATGAGGCATGGGAAGTGGAAATAAACAAGGTTAGCGAGAGCAAATACATCTACTACATAGTTGAGTTATCACAAGGCAGGCAGGTGCTGTCAGTGGCCTATTCCTGTGAAAGAATGTTGAAGGTTAGATTGTTTTTCCTTCATGATCAATCTGAATTAGACGGTTAAAATGTCTGTTCTCATGCAGGTGTTACAC
This sequence comes from Poromitra crassiceps, assembly GCF_964638095.1. Classification (NCBI taxonomy): domain Eukaryota; kingdom Metazoa; phylum Chordata; class Actinopteri; order Beryciformes; family Melamphaidae; genus Poromitra; species Poromitra crassiceps. Next base: position 105,132,600 of record NC_139623.1, read on the forward strand.
TGTATTTGGTGACCCCTCAGATTCTGTGACCACAACTGTGGGGAAGAGTGTGCCAGTGAAGCACATGTATTGGAGGAAGCATGTGCTAGTCCAGGGGTTCCCACACTTTGTCATGCCAAGGCCCAACAAATAGCATTAGCCTTTGGCCGTGGCCCCCCATTTTGCAAAATGTCTTTAAAAACCCATTGACAATACTTTTGAAAATGTCAAAAATCACATCCATACAACCTCAGAATATATTTCCTTACTTTTATTAATGTAATAACCTAATAATTATATTTGTATCTCAAATCTTTTATTACTTCATATTCAATAGTTATTTTATTCAATATTTCTGTTCTCCATTATAAACATTGTTTCAGACTATTACCCACACCAGGGGGAAATGACAATGAATGTAATGACGTTTTCACTGGCAGGCAACTCGACAGATCGGTATGGCATTTCTTTTAATGTGGAAAGAAGGATTCAATTATATTTGTTAATACTACACTAAATATAATTATAAAATATACTAATAAATATATATTCTTTATTTATTATACTGTAGTAGTATACCTCTGCACTAATCTACAACTCTCCCCAGATCTGCAGAGGGGGTGGAGCAATGAGGGAGGGAGGAGGAAATGGGAGGGACATATATATCTATGTGGTGATGGGGGGGGGCCGGGGGGGAGAGGAAGAGGGAGAGGCAGGGCATATCCCAGAATCTGATGGTTCACCAAATACAGTGCAACCCAAATGCGAGTGCAGGGGGTGCTTGTTGCTGGCTACAGTACATTGTGGTCACATATTCTGATGGCTGCTGTCAGAAATGGTGAAATAATTATTTCCCCATAAGAAGCAATGCGGTCACACATTTTGGTGTAACACCTGCTATGATGATGCGAGAGTGCCAAAAGTCCCCAAAAGTGATTACCATCTTCTATTGGCTGATCTTTGATGGCAGGTGATGTCACCTTCTATAGTGCACAACAGTCAGAGCTCGTTTTCTACCCCAGTGTGTGACACATGAAAGAATATTTTGGTTACTTTTATCATGCCTGACAATAACCACACTGTTAACATACTGGATGTTTCAGAAGTAGGCATACGTTAACACAGCATATATTTTCTATCTTGTTTCCAGGTACACCTTTTACAGACTTACAGACTATTGCATGATGAATATTTTGTTTAAAAAGTTACGAATCATTATACACAGCTTTATTTTTCACAATTACAAAATGTAATACTTTGCCTACTTTTGAAACTGTATGTTGTGAGATGCTGACAAAGAAAAACACAACAATTTCTTTCCCTTTTCAGTTGGTTTTGTATTTTTTATTGAATAAATGATTTTAAAAGGTAATAACAATGTTTAAAACTACATTATCGTCTTCACAGCCATTGCTTACTGATAACCCATCTATGTTTCTTCACCTCCAACAATTTTTTTTCCTGTTTTTCTTTTTTTGGAGCCATACTATCATAATAAATGCCCATTTCAAGTCTCATCACACTAACAGCAATTCAATAGGGAAGGGTCTAGCTCTACACAGGGGATGTATTTAAATTCCCAGTTCATATTTTTCCATCAACATTTTCAAGTTACTAATGCAGAGAAAGATCCAAAAACAAAGGAAAAGAAATCAAAGTTGGTATGAGGAGTTACACCAGGTAACCCTCCCAGCCCATCAGGCCACTGCAACAGAAAAAATAAAATAAAAAATAAAATCCTTTTGTACAGCGACACGTCTTAGAACTCAGTGTCTCAAATATTCAGAACATAGAAAACCACTAAAATAATTTTGAAACTAGATCCAAAATATTCTTTTGAAAAGAATTTATTTTGATGTACAAAAACAGTCATTTTCTTTTTATGCATTTTTTTCATTTTCTTTTTTTTTTAATAAAAGTTCCAAACACAAGTTTATTGTAGTTCTTATTTCATTTGTCATTATCATTATTATTGATTCATTTATCCTTTTTATTATTAATATTCATCTATCAGTGCGATTGTATACCAGTGCAGCTACTGGGTCAGAGTAACGAAAACAGGCTTTTTTCATCTTTAATGGCATAAAAAATAAGGAAAATCCATCTTTTATATAAAGTATAACTGCTGGTCTTTAGGGAAAAACATTTATAAACCCATAAAGCTAGGAGGCACACCATGGGATTTTCATTTTTGTAAATTATAGCAATAATACTAATAATAATAAACAAAACAAGTAACAACAATAAGATTCACAACCATTTTTAACCATCCTTGATGCCACATAACGGCTTCACAGATGGGCTCAATGAAAACTCATTGAAAAAAAATGGTGTTGCTTCATAAGTCAAGACAGTTGAAAAATCGCACAAAAAAATAAAACACGGAAATAAAGAACATTTTGTCATTTGCAGGGGTGTTTTTTGGAAGGACAGGAAGCCAGGCCTGAAGAGCAGCATTTGGGCATGGCCGGTGGCATCTTTGGTTCAGTCGAACATACAAAGGTAACATGAGCTTGAGCATTCCACAACATCATGAGTGACCACACGAGGAATGCTGAGGCTGAACTCTAACCCTGGTATGGAACCAAAAGACATATCTGTTACAACAAGAAGTGCCTTTCCATAACATCCTATGAGGTATCAATACTTCAAACGGTTATCAATACAGAAGCAGGACTGTAGTCTGCGTGTTCGCAGTGAAACATGATTAAACGCGTTCCATTACATGGGATGCTTCGATGAAATTGAGATCGGGAGAGCTGGGTGGGGGCAGGGGTGGCAAAAACTTGGAACTAATTTGAATACCGATTTGTGTGTTGCCACACTTTTGAGAAAATGCTTCAGATTGTTTGGGAGAGGCTTTCAAAGCAAACGCTGAGTGAAAACCTTTTCCGCCGGGTAACAAATCAAGCCTCGACTCGTCATTGGACGGGCTCAAACTAATGACTGGGCAGCTAGCGGCAAACCGCGAGTGTGCCCTGAAGAGCAGCACCCGATCTTGCAGAACCTCTTGTATCTTTAGGAAGGCAAAAACCACTTTCACTGCCACCATCTAGTAAACAACAGACATTACCACCTCGACGAACTCGGCCATGAGGTTGGGCCACAGTGTAGGGGGGTAATTGAGGAAGGGAGGTTATGTGTGACTTCTTGTCCTTTCAAACCTGCAGGGGGTGTCGACTTGCACTGGTAGGAAAAAAAACACCTGTTGAACAGATCTGCATATATCAAGGATATTAAAGGTAACACATGTAGGATTTTCTCTGCATACGTCATTGTCAAATTGCGTTAACGGCCATTAACAATACATTCCATAGCCCCTATGAGCTTCCTTTTACTGTTGATTGACTTAGAATATCTACCAGATGTTTTTCCCATGGGGAATGGAGCCCACAAATCACCCAAACTGGACTAAATCAAAGTGTACAGAGATTGTTGGGGCTACCGTTTGTATCCGTGACAGTCGCACACTTTGATAGTATCAGAATGCGTCGTCATGACAAGATTCGACAGCAACATATTCAAGAGAAAATCTTACATGCAGCATCTTTAAGTATGATATGATCAATGAGTCCGCATGACCAGTCACATAAGCTGTGACCACCACCCCAACATGAGGTCCGATAGCACCATATTTGTCTTTTAAATCTCTTAATGGTTAAGAGTGTCTAAGCCATAGATCAAGCATATCATGGATAAAACCATAGGTCTCATAATCATACATACATGCAACAAAATGCATTGCATGTGTATACAAAGACATTTATGTAAAAGAGCATGGTCAATTTGGTTTTGCAGCAGAAGAATTCAGGTTGTGCTGTATTAAAATGGACCAGAATATGAATGCCTGACTATTCCACTTAGGAAAGGTTTACTCAAAGCACACAATTGACCAAAAACACCACACCAAATTGTCTTTCCCCTAATTTAAGTATTTGGCGCAACGTAACAGTGTTAGCATATTTCCTTACAACGGGTTTACTAAGTCTGTTTTAACTTGAGCTTTACAAAAAATGTGAGGAAACGGGAGAACGAAAGCATAGAACGCCGCAAACACACTGGATCCGAAAGCGGCGCGGCATGTCAATTGAGCTGGAGCAGGAGCCTGGCCGTTCACACCAGATGCACTTTGTTTGACTCTGCGCTGCTCACTACTTGTAACACACTTCCTGCCCGTCTTGACACAATCGCTAGAGACTCGCACAAAAAATAGACCAAACACTGAAACTATCGCCGCGGCCGGTCTAATCTGTGAACAGGGGCGCCGAAATTAAACTCGACTGCACTTCCAGACGTCTCCGCATCGCTTCAGCGTCTGGTGTGTTTGCACCGTAAAAAAATCTCCATATGCCTACCAAACTGTTAATAGCATTAGTGTGAAGAAAACCCTCTTTTGGGCCTTTCCTACCCTGTGGGTGGGTGAGGATGACATTAGAAAACAGCAGAGTTATGGGATAGGGGAACACTCACAGCATCATGTACTGGTCCATAATTTATTAAATCATTCGTTTAAAGGCAACACAACTTAAATCTGGGTCATTTCGGGTTACTGTGGATGGAGTGCCAAAAGCCCTTTGACATTTTGCATAAAAGAAAAATAACCTGTCAGTTAGTAAAGGCTGTTACAAAAGATGTCGGTCAAGTACAAGAACCTCTCAAAAATCCCAGTCAACAAAACTAAAAGCAGACTCTTAAGGGTGGATCACATGAAAGATTCCAACAACCCAAACATTGTGGGGAAAAAGAAAACCAACTAGCCCAGTGTATGTGTGTGTGCATGAATGGGATGGGACATGGCTTCTTTAGTCCTTACAAAGCCCTGGTTTTTGACTTGTAGCTCTCAGCTCTAAGCAGCCAGGTCTCTCGCTAATTCCATTCTTTGTTTGCTCTAACCTGCTGCCTAACAGCTGACAAAACAGACCACAAATCACTACATTTCCTCTCTGCCACACAGACACAGGGATCAACTGCTCCTCAATGAAGAGCAGAGCGGTGGAAAAGAACGGCGCTTGTGCGGTTTCAACAACAAAATCCATGAGCCGCAGGATTCAAACAGCACATTGACCTGCAGTACTGAAACCAAACGTCGCAGAGACATTTTCATGTCACATGGTAATAGATTACTTCTTTGTGCATCAAGTGGTATTCTGTCTTCATCCAAAATGCCAGCTTAGATGTATGATACACGTGTAGACAAAATGAACACAGTGAGTGTATGTTAATACCATAATGCTTAGCTCTCATCTGGAACGGATACTCTCAAGTTGAGAAAGGCAAGACGAGGTCTTAACGACAGAGGGAGGTACGATAAGAGGGCATCCAACGCGTGACTGAAACTGCCATGTTCAACAAGTCTTCAGTGGCGTAGCAATGCAGCCCTGCCTAAGGCCGGCTGGTGTAAGTACGCTTTCACACTTTGAAGACCCAATGGAGGGTTATCAATTCAATGGCACTGAAAGCAAGCAAACCCTTCAAGCCAAGCAACCAACTACTGTTACAAAGCGTGGATTATAAAGAGAATATGGCTTTTAAGTAGTTACAGCATGTCCCTGTCAAGACTCCCTGCCAGTAAACTCAGAAAAGCAACAGACGCAGTAAATGAAAATGTAAGCTTTCTCCACACACGAGAAATTATTTCTGTGGACCTGCAGCAAAGCCTGCTCCCCCCTCCTCAAAGAACGCGGGCATGTTTACGCCCTAACTGTGTTTTACACATGATTAACAGATCACCAGCTGCGACATGATTATCTTGAGACAAAATGGCTTCCTCCGCAATGATCTCATATTTGAAAGCATTAAAAAAATAAAAAATAAAATAGAAGGAAAATAGCGGTTTAATTTTGTTCATTTAAAAGGATCCCCGTTAGTTGCCGGCAAGACGGCCGCTAGTCTTCCTGGGGTCCAGCTGTAAGCTCGGGGGGCAGGGAATGTTGGGAGTATTCCCAACATTGCTGCAGGGAATCTTTAGGCATGATCCAATTTCAAATTTCGGGTGCTTTCACACTGGCGCTCAGGTACCGTTCCCGAGCACACTTGTCCCAAAATTGACCCCAGTTTCGGAACAGTTGATCAGTGTGAACGCTGCGTTCCGTTCCTCGCCCGGGCGCGCAACAGGGAACCGTGACAGGATCCACTTGAAAAGGTGCTCTGGGGAGCGCTTTGGCGAGCCCGGGCACGGAACACTTGCGAGTGTGAAAGCCAACCGTTCCGAACCACATGGACAACACACGGAGCAAGGATACACTGCAGGCATAGATGATGCAACTGCACTCTGTTTCGTTTCCGAGCACAGAAGAAATGTTGTAATGTGAAAGCTGACCAGTGGGGGAGAGGGGAGGGGTGCGGAATGTTCCCAGTGAGAAAGCACCCTTACTCTAGCGGTTTTCATCTTCTGGCAGACCAAGCCCTCTATCCACACACAGAAAAGCACACACATGATTGTGAGCTCAAACACACTGCCAGCAAATGCTGATCGAGTGGCATCACAACCCTACAATCTATACTTTGAAGTATACAGATCCCAATATCTAATTTTCAACTACGACTCTACAACACTTTACAAGGCCAAAACGCCCTCAACAGTCAATCCATTTTTTGAGAGGAAAAGACAGCCTTTTAGAACTGCAGTTGCCTTGCTACATGGTATACAGAATGTCTGGCTATTAAGATACAGAAAAGAAACAAATTCCCCCAATAAATGTAAAACTGTAGCAAAGCCTAAACAATATAAGCGCAAGATTAATCCACCATAAGAGACTTCCTTCCATCCACAGAAATCAAAAACCTGATTAGGTTTGCTGGAAAGACTAGTTAAATTTTCAAAAATAAGAATGAAAGGGGTTAGATATAGGTATATAATGCTGCAAAAACTTAACTGCAGGCAAATAAAAGGAAAAATGTTGATTTCTTGCCATAATCAAATGATGCTCTGTTGCCACCCGTTGCCATGTTAACGTCCGGGAGACGGCCAGCATGGCAACGGAAACTATCATCATAAAATGGTACAGTAGTAGAAATAGCTAGACCAGGAGGGGGCAGGCTCTCCTGGGAAAAGGTCCGCGGAGAGGTCCAATGATTGGTCATGCGGCTCGCTGTCAGGAATAATGGTTGTAGGGTGGTAGAGGGTGCCCAATGCCGTTCTGGTAGTGATGGTGCTGGCGGTGGGCGATGTACTCTGCATAACCCATTGTCATCTTCTCGCTACGGTACCTAAGAAGTGAAGAAAGCCGAGTCAGTAAAGGCTAGTTGACCCTCGTGCAGCTAGCACTAAGGAAGCTATGATCAGCCTCAGTCAGCAGTTAAACACACAACCACACCTACTGTGATCTGGTCTTAGAGGAGCCAGCATCAGTCAGAACAACAATTAGTTGGATGGAGGCTCAACATTGAGCTCTGTTGTTTCACTGTGAGGCTAGCGATGAGACTTGAGATCTCACAAATTGACTTGCTTATCTTTCTTGCCAAATACCTGCATTTGCTCTTTTTTTTGCACAGGGTGAACTTAATTGCTAGCAAAGTGATCGCAAATTTTATTTTATTTTTCTCCATTTTTGAAAAAGTGCAGACTGATGGAGCAACAAATGTCACAAAAAGTGGTTTGATAAACTTGAGGTGGAAGTTGCTTTTTTATTTGCACAACAAATTACTGAAAGAAAGGTGAAAGGAATATTCATGATCTTAATGTTCTTTCAATAAAGTTAAACATGGCCTATTTTGTCACCATTTTGTTGGGCCGGGGGGATGCATTTTTTTCTTCCTCCAAAGTGGGGCATGTTTGAGTTTAAGAACCACTGAGCTAACTGAACAGCAAGTTAACCGATTACACAACAGTGAGTATCATTCAAATTAATTTTAAAGCCGCTGACAAGGCAATTCTGTGATTTTCAGGTAAATATGTAATTTGTAGTCTTGAATGGATATAAAAACTGTATACAAAATATGAAAATTCAATCATACTCTGATCTTTCAAAAATAATCAATTTGCATTTGTTGGCAGTTTGAAAAAGTAGAGGTAAAGTGGGCGGAGTTATCTCAGGAGATTGCCGACATCAGCAATCTCCAACCAATCCTAATTAGGAGAAAGCTGGCATCATATGGGTATGCAGCATGGACATAACACCCCCTCTCTCTAGGCCAGGGGTATTAAATTACAATTCAAAGAGGTCCAGTTAGAGAAACGCAACTAGGGCTGGGTATTGGTTCAAATTTCAAGAGTCGATTTGATTCCGATTCACAAGGTTCCGAATCAATTAATCCCGATTCGATTCGATTCCGATTCGATTAATTTCAATATCGATTTGGTTAGTGATACTAAAACATGTTTTTTGAGCTGTAACCTGAATTACATGACTGTCCAGTTATGTAACTTTTTTGCGCCAAGGACCGGTAGATACATGGGGGGAAAAGTTGCGGACCGGTTGTCAATTTTAATGGTTTTAGTTACACATATATTTACTCACCAGGTGGTGACAAAGGGTAAATAACAGCCTTTTCATCTGTCAATAAAGACACTTTCACAATTATGCACAGTGATTTGATTTCAGCCTATATCATTTCTAAAAGTAGATATTAATGATCAAACATTTCCATTTATGTAGCCTACAGTATTTATGTTTTTGTTTCAACTACAAACATAAATAAGTCAACTTGAAACTATGTTTCAACTACCACACACAGCCTATAATATTATAGCCTATGTTTATTAAACTTTTTTTTTTTTTTTTAATTAAAAAAAAAATCGATCTCTGGACATATGAATTGATATCAAAGGATTAAAATAAAAATCGATTCAAAATCGGAGAATCGATTTTTTTAACCCACCCCTAAACGCAACGTCTAACTTTTGTGCCATATATATTGAAGTAGCCTAATAGTTCTATCAACATCTACATGTAGTCAACAATTGACTGTTAAATCAAATAAAGTAATTCAGTATTTCGACCATGTTTATTTTCAGAAAAAATATATTTTCAAGAAAATATATATATATATTTTCACGTTTAACTGGTATTACGTGCTTTAATAATAAATACACTGTCTTTTCTCTTTCAAGTAAAATAAGGGCTGTATTGAAAAAGTAAAATACATAGAGAGCTTAATTTGAGAATTTTTTTATAAAAAGTGTACTGTAAGTTCCCTTTTTCTTCTTTTAGTTAACTGCACTTGACATTTTAACAGTCTCAACCAAAACTATCTGAGCACAGTTTAACAATTCCCCCACTTTCACTTGTTCAATGAGAGAAGTGTAGCCCAGCTGGACCAGCCTGGTAGACCCATCCTGATAACGGTATCTTCAGTGGGCGGGAGTACTTGTCTTGACAGACAACTTCTTCAGCCAATCAGTGTCGCCACATGCAGTCCAAAATAATCCATCCATCTCAGAAGAACGACGAAAAAATATTTTACGGCGATAAACTCCGCTGGTAGTAGTGTTCGTGTTTAATTGTTGTTATTGAGTTTATTTCTGCAAGAACTGCACTTATGGCTGTGTTTTCCTCATTGATCTTTCTGGAAATGGGAGACGCCATTATTGTTCTTGCAGCAGTTGAGCGGCGGCCCTGATTGGCTGAGTAGCACCACATGGGTTGCCAGTGGCGACCGTGATTTTCTGAGTAGCATCGCATGCGATTATCAATGCATGCAATTGGTCTGTGATGTCTGTGAGGCTGGTGAAGTAGTACCGTGAAGTCTAGAAACGCTGCGCCAGTTGAAATTGAAACGCTCCGTCAAACTTTAATAATTCTCAATGATTTATCAGTTATATGTCTGGGTCCGCATAGGACAGCGTCTGGGTCCGGACCCGGACCGCCATTTGGTGATGCCTGCTCTAGGCTATCTATAAAATCCTCCCTGTTGCCAGGTGCTGCAGAGGGAGTGTTATGTCCATGCTGCATCCCTGCTCATCAGGTGCAATGAGGGTCCTCACAACACTGGACAGGTAGCTAGAACATGATGTGACCACACCCCCCAGTCCTGAGAAACGATCTGAGCAGCCAGATTGGCTGTTTTTGAGCTCCGTTTTCTAATATTTGTGAGCATTTCTTTAAACTCATATTTGGGGGGGGGCAATTAAAGGAAGGCTTCGCCGATTATCAACCTGCTTTGTATCATTATGTTGGTAATATATGCAGATGAGCAGCCTTTACCTTCTCTTCATGTTCTCCTGCACCAAGAGCTCTGCAGTTAAACTGCTCTCACACGGAAGGGCCTGGAATAAACTGTTTATTCCAGGCTCTTCCGTATGAGAATGTCCAGATTTACAAAAAATGCGTAATTCTGGACACAGAAGTGAACAGCTGTTCTGCTCGAGGGCGGCTGTTCCAACTACAGATTGTTTCTTTTTATTTATTCTGTATGTGCATATCCATGGAGAATCACATTGAGAGCCTTAACGAGTGTTACCAGTTGGCGGGCTGAGTTTCTGCAGGCAGACGAATGTGGATTTCTCGATGAAGAAAACATACACACAAGGTAAGCACTGTCCATCTGCATATATTACCCAGATTATAATGATACAAAGCGGATATAAAATCGGCAAAGCCTTCCTCCAATGTGATGGTCAGCTGTGATATCCTATACAAAAATGAGATATTTGATATCTGGGTTGCCAGAGGCTTTAACATTAGCATTGTCCCCTAACCATTACCAGATGGAGTGCTGAGTCACTTGAGAAGAGACTTTTCACTTTTGGAGCCTTCATTCAGCCTGATTGAATTAAAACCATTTGCAGACCTGCCAACCTTGGGGAAAAGGTTTGAGTACGACACACGGGCGCCGCGGTGTCACACCGCATCATATGGCGCGGTACTGCAGCATCAGTGTGTGTATATATACACATACATATGTACATATATATATATAAATATTAGGGATGCACGATATATCGGCAATCATATCGGTATCGGCCGATGTTAGTCATTTTTTAACATATCGGTCATATCGGTATCGGTCAGATGTTGCAATGTTAATATCGGTTATCATTATCAGCCAAATTCTTCACATTGATATGAAATAATGCAGTAAATCTATGATTTATGGGCTTTTCCAAAGGCTTTGCAAATATAGAAATGCATAACTTTTTCAAATTCAGTGTTAACATGTGTTTTTCAGTATGTACAAAATGTGATGATCATAAAAATGTGGTTTTATACAGATCATATCGACATCGGTAAATATCGGTTATCGGCCATAACAGCAATGTTAATATCGGTTATCGGCATCGGCCAAAATTTTCATATCGGTGCATCCCTAATAAATATATATAACACACACCATATTTATACTGTATATATATACCATATATATATATATATATATATATATATATATATATATATATATATAATTATATATATATATACACACACACATTTGTTTTTTGTTTTTCTTTTGACAATGTCAATGCCTATTTTAATCACCCACTTTCACTCTTTTGCATGAATTCATGTTGCTTAAATGCCTTGTAGTTGAATTCAAGGATCCTCTTTCACTTGAGCAAGCTGATCCTGCCCTGCTTTTGAGCACTGACCAACCATGTATTTAAACAATGAATGCTTGCTATGCTGATACCACTTACAGTATATTCATCATGCACAGCCATCTTTAATTAGATCAAGGATAGCTCATAGTGTTACAGTTAGGGCTGGGTTAAAAAAAACCTCGATTCTCCGATTTTTATTTTAATCCTTTGATATCGATTCATATGTCCAGAGATCGATTTTTTTGTTATTCAAAAAATATATATACCGTATATATATATATTTTTTTAAATAGACATAGGCTATAATATTATAGGCTGTGTGTGGTAGTTGAAACATAGTTTCAAGTTGACGTTTATTTATGTTTGTAGTACAAACATAAATACTGTAGGCTACATAAATGGAAATGTTTGATCATTAATATTTACTTTTAGAAATTATATAGGCTGAAATCAAATCACTGTGCATAATTGTGAAAGTATCTTTATTGACAGATGAAAAGGCTGTTATTTACCCTTCGTCACCACCTGGTGAGTATGTGTAACTAAAACCATTCAAATTGACAACCGGTCTGCAACTTTTTTTCCCATGTATCTACCTTCCTTGGCGCAAAAAAGGTTGGGAACCCCTGTGTTACATAACTGGACACTCATGTAATTCAGGTTACAGCTCAAAAAACAGGTTTTAGTATCACTAACCAAATCGATATTGAAATTAATCGAATCGGGATTAATAGATTCGGAACCTTGTGAATCGGAATCGAATCGATTCTTGAAATTTGAACCAATACCCAGCCCTAGTTACAGTATTAAAGCTTTTACATGGTACGCCTGATCTGATATAACTTAACGTTATATTTGCAACCAGATACAACAGCCTTATGACTCAATAACGTGACGCCCTCTTGGCAAAAGTCTGCACTCCGACTGAGCGCATTGCCCTTAATTGCCTGGTGAAAAAAGTGTGCTCGTCACAAAATGAAAACACTGGTTTGACTTGAGGGCATGTAATTATGTTATGATCACATTCGCTAACCTGACGCTCACGTTTCAACACGTCGGGATGTTTGGCCAAGTTGGACACGTTGCTCCGTTCGCCTGCGTAGTTTTGAAACACCGTTTACAGACGGGCTGTTGTGTCCGTGCCCGTGGGCTCGCCCTAACAGTAAGCAAAGTCGTTCCATATTTCGCTCTGTGCATCTGCGTTATCAACAAGCTGTGGACGTTTGTGAAGACCGCAGCAGCCATGTTTGAGAGGGCAGAAAAAAACAACTGTTTTACACGCCCACGGCAAGGAGTTGAAAGCCAAGTCATGACCCGCCCTCCTCTGCCTCTGATTGGCTAGACTCATTCCCTTTCGTCGATCGGATTGGTCAGATTATTGACACGGGGTGAAGTAGGGTTCACAACACAGGACACGCTTAGATATTGCATGTGCACCATTGAGTTCACCGGCATCGGTTTTGCGTAGTTTTAACTGACAAATGGTACCAGCTAGAGCTGTCACGATTCCTCGAGTACCTCGAATAACTCGAATAATTAAATTGATCGAGGCCAAAATGATTCGCCTCGACACGCATCTGAGTAATAGAAGAGAGTGGGTAAAATAGAAATTCCGACGGAACCTTAAGGCAACACGTGAGAGCGCGTTACGTCATTCCGTCACTCTACCTGAAACGTCAACAAACGGGAGCAGCCGAAAATGTGGCTACACTTTCCCAAGATAGACTCAGACAACACTGGTTGCAACATTTGTGATGTGAATTGCAAAGCTGGCCAGGGAAACACCTCAAACTTGAGGAAGCATGGTCAAACACAAGATATATTTACAGTAGCTAAATGCTGAAGACTGTAACGTATTAGATAGGCTGAGGGTGAATGAAGCAGGCACCTAACGTTAGCAGCACCTCCTCAGCTGTAACGTTGAGAGAGGCATCAACTTCTACAACATCAGGTAACGTTATTTAATTAGCTAGCGTTAGCTGGATAAGTTGTTTCACTACCGTTGTGGTTGTTAGATAACGGGGCTTTTCACTGTCTTCACAACGACTGCAAAACAGAGATCGTTAACGTTAACGCTAACGCTATAACGTTGCTGCAGTAATTGTCAAGGGTTCAGAACGTATTTCCTCAGCCTGTATAGTAGCTATCAACATGAAATAAAAAGCATTTGACAGCTTAAACCCGTGGCTTTTTATTTGGAAGGGTTACATTTGCCGTAATCTTTATTAACATGTCTTAAAATGCATTAGAATCTTTTTATTTTTTGGGGTTAAAGATTTTTAAGATTTTTTTTAATGAACATTAGAGCAAATATAATACGAAAAGCCAAAGGGTTAAGCTCTCAAATGCTTTTTATTTTTATGTTTCTATGTACTACAGAGCCTGAGATATGAAGGCTTTAGTGAATACCGACCGCTCTCTCTGAGAAGTTTGGACCGTTTTCTGTGAGAAATACAAAGCTCAACCTAACATTAACGTTAGCGGCTAATTTAACAGCGTTTTGTGTGTGTGTGTGTGTGTGTGTGTGATCACACTAGCCTGTTGGTGTGTGAGAGAGAAAGAGAGAGTGAGTATGTGTGAGAGAGAAAGAGTGTGTGTGTCATGCAGCTGTAAGGTAAATGAAGGATGTAAACTAGCTAGTAAGCCATTCATTCATATTATTTAACGGTTGCTGTACACTGGAAGAACTCAAACGTCAGGTTGAAAAGATGAATGGTGCCACTGCCAGTTCTATGCAATTTAAAAATCAAAATGTTGTTTTTTCTAAGAAAGAAACTAATGTAGTTGTTTATTTGAAGAGATTTATCTTATTTTTTGGTGTATATTTACGATAAGCCTTTGAAAACACAAAAAAGGGTTCTTATCCGATTACTCGATTAATCGATGGATTATTCGGTAGAATACTCGATTACTAAAAGAATCGATAGTTGCAGCTCTAGTACCAGCGTACTTTGATGCCAAAATGCATGCGTGGTACGAAAAATGCATGCAGGTCGGCAGGTCTGCATTTGAAGGCATTTTGTTTGTCATATGCAAAGTTTGTGTGTACATGGATCTAAAGTGTGTGTTGGCCATCAAAGAGGAAGTCTGAGGTATATTTGCATATTTGGAGAACAACTTCATGCTGTGTTTGTGAAATGTCATCTCACCTGGTTAGCTTAATGGTCTTCCTGAAGTCATTTGTGATGGGAGCTTTGTAACCTCCCTTTCGTAGTAAGGAATCTATGGTCTGAATGTGGTCCCAACCTGTACAAGAGGGAGTTCATCTCATTACATATTCCTGAATATCCTCATTTTCTGTAATAAAGTCCCTTACGGCACAAAAAGATCTCACCTTGCTCCTTTGCAACCTCTGGTAGGTAGGTGGCGGTGCGCTTTGATCCTTTTTCATTGAAAAACTCTATCCTAATACCGTGGACACCCACCTAGAATCAAGTTCAAAAGAGAGAGGTGAGACATGGCAACATTGTTTTTATAAAATAAATAATTCTATCTTGAGCACAGCGATAATGCATGTAGTATATGGAGAACACAGAGTTCTCCTGCTTACATCACAGGCCTCTTAAAACCTTAGAATACGTTGATTCAAGATCATAATAAATGAGAACGCAGTGCCTACCACAATGATTTATGCGCTAAAGTCATATAAATGATACCCTCTTCAACAGTGGCTCAGATATTGATCCACAGTGATTGACAGCTAACCGCCTGTACAGCATGCTGGTGGCGTGAGGACAGAGGGGTTATTATAGGTAGTGTGGGTTGACCGCCTTTACAACATAAAAGGTCTAATGGTTGTTCAATCATCATAAAGTGGTGTGTTCACCAGAGCATGTCAGCACGGTCGAATGAAATATCAAACCCTGCTTCCCCAACAGGGAGGCTGTGCAGTGTGTGCATGCAAGGCTTTGACCATGCAAGGAGATTAACCAAACGGCATCAATTTAGTAAACCACAATTAATTTCACTTGCAAATTTGAATAATATGAGTGTAATGCAAAAGCCAAGAGAGAGTTTTTACAATATCATCCTGTATACTACTAGACCTCTTACGGGGGCAGCATCGGTGTTTCCCCCACAGGATTTTGTGAGACTAGTAGTGGGTGGACCTCGGACCCTCTACGGGGGGTCCGGTGGTGCACTTTGAGAGCAAAATTAGGAGGCTAGATGTATGAAGAACTTTGCACTCTTGTGAACAATTCTGTGCTTGAGTCAAACTTTTAACAAAACTTAACACAGACGTCATCCTTATATTTGCATCACACACAAAAAAGGCTGTTTACAAGGTACCCGCTGATGAAAGATGCCTTCTGTGTGCTCGCCTCCTTAAGTTTCTTGCACCCCAAGACATTTTAAGCATGCTCTGCACAAGGCCACGGATATTGACTTGGACAGTCTTGGTCTTGGTACCGATAAACAACCCATCTAACATACTCAAGCTGACATATTTCCTGTTGCCTTGCATCAGAATTGTATCTTGCTTTCCTCCGTTGCCAAGAAGCAAACTGGGTTACAGTTTTTTTCCACACTCCAGTCGGGCCTCGATGTGTCTATATATGCTGTAACATACAGTACAGTGTTTCCCTTAGGATGGAGTTGTAGCAGCGGTGGTCGGAGGCGAAAACTGTTGGCGGTTTGAAGCCAGATTTGGAGAATATTGACATTTAGGATTACACTGTTGTGATGTCATTATTCAATCTTACCATCGATTCCACTTTGTCTACGACCAGCACTCGGGCCGGGGCATTCTTCAGCAGCAGCAGGTCCTGCTCTTTCTGCTGTATCTGGTTCTTATTATGTCTGCTTCTGGTGCAGCAGCAGCAGCTGCACTTTGCTCCTCTCCTCTCTCCCTCTGTCCTGCTGCTCCTTCACTACTGGGGCCTCCACTCACATGTCCCTGCCTCACTGCCTGTCCTGTCTATTAGGAGATACAGTCAATTCAGTTGTATTTGCCAACATGTAAAACCACTTTAAAACTTGGTCTCTCACAAATGCATAAAGAAAAAAAATGATCCATTTGCTCCCCTTTCAAAACAGCTGGCAGACAGCAGAGAGACCCTCCCCTGCTAACCTGCTCCTTTAGACAGCAGAGAGACCCTCCCCTGCTAACCTGCTCCTTTAGACAGCAGAGAGACCCTCCCCTGCTAACCTGCTCCTTTAGACAGCAGAGAGACCCTCCCCTGCTAACCTGCTCCTTTAGACAGCAGAGAGACCCTCCCCTGCTAACCTGCTCCTTTAGACAGCAGAGAGACGCTCCCCTGCTAACCTGCTCCTTTAGACAGCAGAGAGACGCTCCCCTGCTAACCTGCTCCTTTAGACAGCAGAGAGACGCTCCCCTGCTAACCTGCTCCTTTAGACAGCAGAGAGACGCTCCCCTGCTAACCTGCTCCTTTAGACAGCAGAGAGACGCTCCGCTGCTAACCTGCTCCTTTAGACAGCAGAGACGCTCCCCTGCTAACCTGCTCCTTTAGTCAGCAGAGAGACGCTCCCCTGCTAACCTGCTCCTTTAGACAGCAGAGAGACCCTCCCCTGCTAACCTGCTCCTTTAGACAGCAGAGAGACCCTCCCCTGCTAACCTGCTCCTTTAGACAGCAGAGAGACCCTCCCCTGCTAACCTGCTCCTTTTTCACCAACATCGCCATCACTCCACTTTCTTTTAATGAGCCAGTTTTTTAAACTCATCTGAAAATTCAAACGTGATTTGACCAATAGTTTAACTATGTGACCCATAGTGGGTGACCCTTTACAGGGCGTTATCTAGCTAGCTCCTAGCTAGCATTCATTCTGACAATTATACATTCCTAATTCCCATTTTTCCAGAATGAACTTGCATCACGACCACACTGTTGTATCAAACAGTGTTCATTTTAGGGCTGTCCCAAATACCATGTTTAGAGCGTCGACGCTTCAGCGAGATAAAATCAATCATAATCAAAGCTTCTGTCTCCGCAGGGGCGGGCTGCACAAAACAAAAGAAAAACACCGGTAATATTGTGCATTCCCGGCTGTGGCGATGACACTGTGTGGTGGCTCGAATATCACTTCATCAGACAACAGCAGTGCTGTGACACACAGCAGGCAACACATTACAGCCAGAGGAACAAAGATGTAGGCTACTTACTGTCCGCGGCCCATAGTAAACTTTCTTCTAAGATTACAAACTCGTGACAAAAAGCTCTCGCCTCATCTGTACCGATTTTCATCCAACTGCCCTCAGTCCGACGCAGCCGTCAAAGTGGATTGTGGAGTGCGGATATTATTATTTTCCATGAAATGTTAATTTATTCAGGTGGGCTCAACGTGGACTTCTCCCTGCTGTCTGAGCTCACCAAGCAGCGCTACGTGTAGCCTAGTATTATCTGTCACCTGCTGTCTGAGCTCACCTAGCAGAGCTACATGTAGCCTAGTATTATCTGTCACCTGCTGTCTGAGCTCACCAAGCAGAGCTATGTGTAGCCTAGTATTATCCGTCACTGTCTGAGCTCACCAAGCAGAGCTACGTGTAGCCTAGTATTATCTGTCACCTGCTGTCTGAGCTCACCAAGCAGAGCTACGTGTAGCCTAGTATTATCTGAGCTTACCTAGCAGAGCTACGTGTAGAATAGTATTATCTGTCACCTGCTGTCTGAGCTCACCTAGCAGAGCTACGTGTAGCCTAGTATTATCTGAGCTCACCTAGCAGAGCTACGTGTAGCCTAGTATTATCTGTCACCTGCTGTCTGAGCTCACCAAGCAGAGCTACGTGTAGCCTAGTATTATCTGTCACTGTCTGAGCTCACCTAGCAGAGCTACATGTAGCCTAGTATTATCTGTCACTGTCTGAGCTCACCTAGCAGAGCTACGTGTAGCCTAGTATTATCTATCACTGTCTGAGCTCACCTAGCAGAGCTACGTGTAGCCTAGTATTATCTGTCACTGTCTGAGCTCACCTAGCAGAGCTACGTGTAGCCTAGTATTATCTGTCACTGTCTGAGCTCACCTAGCAGAGCTACATGTAGCCTAGTATTATCTGTCACCTGCTGTCTGAGCTCACCAAGCAGAGCTACGTGTAGCCTAGTATTATCTGTCACTGTCTGAGCTCACCAAGCAGAGCTACGTGTAGCCTAGTATTATCTGTCACTGTCTGAGCTCACCTAGCAGAGCTACATGTAGCCTAGTATTATCTGTCACCTGCTGTCTGAACTCACCAAGCAGAGCTACGTGTAGCCTAGTATTATCTGTCACTGTCTGAGCTCACCAAGCAGAGCTACGTGTAGCCTAGTATTATCTGTCACTGTCTGAGCTCACCTAGCAGAGCTACATGTAGCCTAGTATTATCTGTCACCTGCTGTCTGAACTCACCAAGCAGAGCTACGTGTAGCCTAGTATTATCTGTCACTGTCTGAGCTCACCAAGCAGAGCTATGTGTAGCCTAGTATTATCTGTCACTGTCTGAGCTCACCTAGCAGAGCTACATGTAGCCTAGTATTATCTGTCACCTGCTGTCTGAGCTCACCAAGCAGAGCTACGTGTAGCCTAGTATTATCTGACACTGCAAGTTGAATTGAATTCACTGGAACACTTGTAATGTTACTCACACTGGATTGAAATGAGGAAAGAAGTGTAATATGTTAGTTTCATGTTTACAACATGAGCTCTTGGTAACGCTTTAGAATACAGCCCGCAAATAACCCTGTAACTACAGGGTAACAAGATCTGTACTGGTAGGGTAATTACGGGGTACAAGAAGTGAATTTAGCCTGTAACTACAGGGTAACAAGATCTGTACTTATAGGGTAATTATGGGGGTACCACCCCTGTACGTACAGGGTAACTACGGAGTACAAAATGTGAATTTAGCCTGGAACTACAGGTTAACCAGATCTGTAATTATAGGGTAAGTACGGGGTACCACACCTGTAGTACAAGTACAGATCTTGTTACCCTGTACTTTAGGGTTATTTGCGGGCTGTATTCTAAAGCGTTACCGAGCTCTTTTACATCCGCTGGGGGGAAGCAAGGTGCGTTTGTTTGAGTGCATGGCGCATGCCGGTGGTGGGGTGGAGTAAAGTTCTCTATGTTGGCCCGCAGGACTCCGCCAAACTAGAAAACTAGAGACTAGCTGCTTTCACACACAGATCTCGCAATATTACAGTTCAGAAGGCCCGCAACACCGGCAGCCTTGCCACAGAAATTGCTTTCACACAAGACCAAGCAGCCCTGCCATATTTCCGCCTCGGAGTACGTTTTCAGATAGCGTCCAGCCATCCACCCCTCCCAGATTGAAACGAGGGTGAACGATGGGCGCTGAGTTTCATTATTATAATTAATCAAAGTCAGACAAATTAAAATGATGCTGGTCACCAACCAAACCAATCAAACCATCACCATGTAGCCTATGCACAGCAGCTCTCAACAGCTGCTCGTTAAGACATCAAAGAGAAAAGACAACAGTCGACAGCTCACGCAAATATGCCGACAATGCAGAAACTAGTAATCCTTTAAAGTGTTCTCCAAGACAAGGTAGGCTACCGAAAAAACTTCATGTTCCACCTGCATTATTATGAGGACGTACTGCGTGCAGATGCATGAATATATTCTGGGGAGTTGAAGATAATTTTGCAGCTGTGCATAAAGCAGCTCCAGATGGATTTCTCTGTGCGCACCTACAGTATTGCGAGAGAGATTATTATTATAACCGAGTCTATTAACGCACAACAGGCGAGACAGACTGCAGATATGCTTTGGTTATCTTACTTCTGATAGTAGGCTGTTCCGTGTCGCGGCTCCTAGCCTTTCAGGTGGAGGCGGAGTGGAGGGCGATACGGCGCTATGACTACCTCCACTGGCGGAACGAAAGGCGCAACACAATTATTCACCACCCCGCTTCCATATCGGAGGTGCGGATTACATATTCCGTAACATTTACCACTTTCAAGGCCGGTGTGAAAGCGGCTACCGTCTCATGAAGCTACACCTCCTCACATTAGCTGGCTGTGCATATGTAGAGAGAGAGAGGGGAGGCTGGACAAAAAGACAAAAAGCATCGATTGCCTCGACCAAAAAAACACCTGGCAAGTGGTAAGGGAAACACTGCAGTATACTATAGACACATTGACAATACACATACTATGTGTATTGTTCGGTGCAATGGAACATAGATATAATTTGTTCTTCATTGACCCGCCTGGTTAAATAAAAAATAAAATGAAAAAGATTGTGCAGGTGATCCAATTGATCTCCTGTGTGCAGCTTGTATGCAAGATGGCCTCCCAATGCTGCCATTGATTAGAGGAGGGGTGGGCAACTGGCGGCCTCACTCAGTTTGGCCCCTCGGTCCATTTTTTTTTTTTTTTTTTCTGTTTTTATTTTACTCTACAACCCAGAACATGGCGCTAATGGCGTTAGCATTGTCCATCCACATACTGTTTAACGTTAGCATTTGAGCTAACGCTATTGTAACAAACTATATCCAGGATGCACATTCCACATGCAACATTACTCATCTGATTAATATGACATATTTGGGTGATGTACCCCATCAAATTGCTGTAGTGGGCTGTTTTAAAGCTAGAGCAAAGTTTCTGGTGTCATCTGAATGGAAGAATTACTCAATTTGAATATGAAAAATATTAATGTTGGTATAATAAACTTTGATTACCAGTCCTTTTCATCAAATTAGTAGCTATAATTGGGAGTGATGGTGTTACAGTAGGCTACTGGTTTGAAAGTGCATGGTCACAATCTGGCCAGCTGGTACAGAGGAATTTTTTGTGTGCCCCCTCTATCATCAAAGTTGCTCATCCCTGGATTAGAGTGTCATATTGAGAAGGTGAAGAGGCTGAAACATCTCATGTCCTCTTTAAGTAAGACAAAGAGGCTGAAACATGTCATGTCCTCTTTAAGACAAAGGCTAGGAGAGTTTTTACGCTCATACATTTTGTGATCCCTGGCTTGGAAATTGCATTTTTATCAGCAAACAATAGACTTACCTATATAAAAAAGATTGCACGAGGAGCTGAGGACAGTATATAAAAACATATTTGTGGTGCCACAGCATCACACGGCAATACTTATATCTTAGTTCCAAGATGGATTTTCATTCTTTGGCTCAGCTACTGTGCTCTCTCTTCAGCCAGAGCCACTGGCTTCTCTTTTCAGCTGCCATTATGGCCCCACATAAGCCATTATGGCCCCACATAAGCCATGACTACAAATCCTTCAATCTGTCTAAGCTGCTCCCGCTCATACACCTCGTCTACACTGTACCCTCTGCAAAGTCAACTGCTACTTCATGCTGGCCCAATCCCAATCATAATCTGAAGACTGCTGTTGGGCATTGTTTACATGCATTTCCTATAGAGCTGCCAAAAATAATCGATTCAGAGATGCATCGCGATGCTTAATAGGACGATTCTGAATCGATTAACAAATATCAAAAATCGATTATTTAAATTTTTTTTTTTTTTTTTTTTTAATAATCAAATAAAATAGAATGTAAGTACATGCAGTTGTTTATTTTAATTATGGATCATAATACAATGCAATTCCAAATGCACTTTTATTTTAAAAGTAGCCACACAGTGAGAAAAAAGAAAGTGAGAAAAAATAAATCATGTATTGCGGAAAAAGTGATGCATCAATTTAAGATGCATCGAGATGCATCGGAGATGCATCGAGATGCATCGTATAATCGAATTGAATCGAATCGTAGACTTGTATAATCGAATCGTATCGAATCGTGAGATCAGTGAAGATGCACAGCTCTAATTTCCTAATCACTACCATCGCTTGTGCCTAATAATTTGTTCTTGAACCTTTTCATCTTCCCATTCAAAGCCAATATAATGCACAAGGTTCTATCTCCTAATAAGTAGAGAATTGTTACTAGAGCAAAACACTTCATGGAAGCAAGTGCAAACTTGGGAAAGACCAACTCGACAACCTGACAGAATGTGTCGAAACACTGCTGTGTTGTGACACAGGAGAAAGTTTGAGATGTCCCTGAAAAGAACATTGAGGCTATGAAGCACTAAAACTCTTTAACCAGTACAAATGAAATGATTTTATGCGCAGTAGCAGCTCCTCCTATACTCTTCAAGCACCTCTTCTCAAAACATCTCTTACCTCCCAGTCAAGGTAATCACCGACGTCTTCAAAGTTGGTGAGAAGAGACACTGAGCAGAAGAGGCGAGGCAGCTCATCCCTTGTCATGGGGGGAAAGCGGCTGTCTTTAAGGGCACTGCAGATTAAAAGAGCACAAAACCAAAATAGGTGATTTAGAAAAAAAACGTTTGATTATAATAGTCTGATAAATTCCTGTGTAACTTGCAGTGAGTAGAGAAACGCAAAACATAAGCCGTTTTCACACATGCGTACAGGAACATTGCCTGTAAATCAATAACGGCTATTTTCTGGAATTTCCCTTCACACCTGAGGGATCACATGTGTAAAAATAGCTGTGAAAGAAGCTGTATGTTGGGGGGCGGGGGGGGGGGGGGGGGGCGGCAAAACTCCGATGGTGAAATAAGTTTGCTTGTCATACAATAAATCACACTCGTTTGACTTAAGAGGGCATGTATCTTGTATCCTTCACAGTCGCTAACCAGTCTTTGAACTGAAATATTTGAAGAAGTTGGGATCCCTGTCGGAGAGAAATAGCCTGGTTCGATGTTTATCCGTTCACCTGCGTCGCGTTGAAGCACTTTTTACAGACTGGCTTAGTTTGATGTGTCCAGGGGCTTGCCTTCGCTGTCGGCAACGTAAGTAAAATACTTCCACATTTCGCTTCGTGCATCTGCTTTCTCTACAAGCGTTGGGCAGCTTGCAAAATTCTCAGAACAAGCCGCTGCCATTTTCGCTGCGTCTGTCCCTGTGTGTCGTGCTGCTGCGGAGGACTGAAGGACTGGCCAGAGAGCGAGCAGAGAGGGGAGGGGGGAAAATCGGCACGCCCACACATGAAGCAGACATACCGCTCTTATCACAAGGTTAAAAGTAGGCATGGGTCGATTTCCGGTTTTACCGGTTCGGTTTACGAGCCCAAACCGGTTTGATCACGTGCAAACCGAAAAAACCTAAAAAAAAAAAAAAAAAAAAAAATTTTTTTTTTTTTTTTTTTTTTTGCCAGTCCATTCTGATTGCACTATTGTTCGTATTAGCCTCTTCTCAAGTTGCACTAGTAGGCAAAAGTCTTATTTTGTTTATTATGTTGATGTTTGAAGAAAAGTTAAGCTGAATAGTTATGAGAAATAAAAACAGTGTGTTGTTACAGTTAAAAGGTTCTGCTTATTTGTATTCAGTGTTCGTGCTGGTTGGCAGCATACCAGCTTAGAGGTGCATTATCGCCACCAACTGCAGCCGCTTTGATAGGTTTTTTTGGGGAATATCGAACCGGTTTCAAAATGTTCAAACCGACCCATGCCTAGGCCCTATATTGTGTGAATTTTATGAGTTTTGAAGTTTATAAGGCAGCTCAGCTGTAAGCCAATCCATTCTGATTGCACTGCTTGTGTTTTTATTAGCCTTTTCTCAAGTTGCACTATAGGCAGAAGTCTTATTTCATTTATTATTTTGATGTTTAGAAGAAAAGTTGAGCTGAATAGTTATGAGAAATAAATACAGGGTGTGTTTGTTACACAGGTGTCCTGCTTCTTTTTATTCAGTATCATTGCTGGTTGACAATACCAGCTTAGAGGTGTATTATCGCTATCAGGTGGACTGAAGTTGCACTACAGACAGTTATGGGCCACACTCGGGAGCCCTGCTTAAAAAAAAAGAAAAAAAAAAGAAAAAAAAAAAAATTATTTCAAAAAAAAATCGGTATACCGGTTCGATCCGGTTTAGACGGCAATATCGAACCGGTTTTAAAATTTTCAAACCGACCCAGCCCTAGTTAGAAGTGGTCAAATGTCCGTGATGACGGGGGGCACGCTTATACCGGAAAACAACTTTCACACATGAAAGCATTACACCGCTTTCTGGTCATTTCCCGGTATAAAGCGCATGTGTGAAAATGGCTATACTATAAGCTTATGCTTTCAAAAGCTTATGCTTTCAACCCACACAGAATACGCAGAGGCTTCCAACCCACACACGGATGCAAACGTGTTACGGGCATAAGCAACACAAATATCTATGCTTTAATATCAGTGGAATCAATTTAGCACCGCACAACCCAACTGTGTAACGTTACAAATGCTGCTATCTGAGAACCCAACCCAGATTCTATTTCGGCACGTAAATAGACTCTGGGGCAGCCGTACCCTCTTTTAGGCTTCCTGTACAGCGCGGGACTTCCGCCTCCATGCAGTGCCGCTCTGCGAGTATAAAGCCTCATTTATTAGGGCTGTGCCGATTCACTTATCTCCCGATTTGATACTATCACGATACTTGGGTGCCGATTCGATATACATTGCGATTCTTAAGTATTGCGATTCTACAATTACTCCGATTCGATATGATTTATTGCGATTAGTTTCTTTTTTTCTTTTTTCAGTTTTTTCTTTTTTACTCTAGAACATGAGAAAAGTTGAATCATACACTTCTAGAGACTGTATATTATATCATGAGTATGGCTGGGCGATATGGCTGTGAGTGAAAGCACGTGGAGGCAAGATGTAACATACTTTAACGTCACACAACTACACAACTCACCTCCTCTCTCTCTGGGAAGTTTGTCACAATGTTCTTTGTGATTTTCACAAAGTCATACATCAAGGACAGGCTGATAAAAATAGCGGCCGGGGACACGTTCATTAATTTCATTTCAACGAAAACCAAAACAAGGAAGTCAAGCGCGCATGCCGTCTACATAGGCGATCACACTTGCGTGACACTATGTGACGTAGTCAGCGGCACTAGACATTTCACTAGGTAGCAGACACCTCTCGCCGACACTTGAAAGTGTCGACTGAAGTCCTCATTTCTGTCGGCGACCGTTTCAAAACTGTCGACAGACAAAAGCATAAATTGGGCTTAAGAGTTCCGGTCCCGAATGCTAGTTAATATAATATATTCGAATTGACCTTTAGCATTCAAAATAAAAGTGACGCAATGTATGTTTTTAAAAGGCACCGCTGTGTGGAAGTGGAAGTCCCGGGCGGAAAATCTGCGCTGTACAGGAAGCCTAAAAAAGGTACGGCTGTCCCAGAGTCTATTTACATGCCGAAATAGACTCCCAGAATGCCAGAATGCAAATGCTGTAGTTAAAAGACATAGGATACCAATGATGCGGTCCCTAATCCTTCAAAACCATCACTGAACCCAAAACTAAACGGATTTAGTGAAAACAAATATTCAACTGCCATGCCTACACTTGAATGACAACCACAGTACATCCTGCTGCCCTACACTAATACCTCAAAACCAACATTAAACTATGTGATTTCTATATAATCAGTATGAAAAATAAAAAGTACCTGCAAATGATTACAAAATTAATATAACTAATGTACAAAACTTACTATAGAGCTCAACAGTCACGTGACTTTCTGTGACATTTCCTGCCCTGGAAATGATTTCCCCATTCATTTTCTCCATAGACATTTTAAAAAATCCTTACACACAATTTTTATTTTGGCTCCAACTGAAATGTTTTATGGTCACTCACGATTCAGTAGGTCACGGGTTGGCTTTGTTCCAGCCTTAAAACTCGTTATATAATGATTTTTCGAAATGTCTATGGAGAAAAGGAATGGGGAACTCACCTCTGGGGCGGGAAATCTCACAGAAAGTCACGTGACTGTCGAGCTCTATAGGCCTGCCTCATCAGACATCATGAAATAACCTGGCCCACATCGCCCAACATCTTAAAAGACCACCACAATTCCCCCACAATCAATGCATTCAATAAATAGCTCCTCCTCCCCTAACCAAAAATGTCATCTAAACAAATGTTTCATAAATCAATCAAAATACATATGTATCATGAAAGCCTTCACAACTAAGAAACCTATATCCAAGTAAAACAATAAGAAAATAGCACAGTGACAGCACACAATTCAAAATACAATAATCTATTCAAAACACTTAGAAACCACTCGAAATTAGGAGTCTGTCGGTTGTACAACTCTGCTCAGTCAATAGCAGACACCAGCTGATCCAATTTAAAGTTGCTCAGCGTCTCCACTACTCCAAGTAGGGCTGCACGATATATCGTTTACACATCGACATTGCGATGTGCGCATGCGCGATAGTCACATCGCAGGACGTGCGATGTCAAAAGCAAATTAACTCGTCATGTTGCTTGATAAACTCTCACTTTAGGGGTAGCCTACTGAGTGAAATGCAGGCTCTCTCAAAGGAGACAGACGCCCCGCTACTGTACTCACTCATTTAATGCTTAGCTTCAACACAACAAACATGCACAGAGAGCAAAATTGAATTGTTTTTGCTTATGTTGCGTTGCTGACAGTAGCCTGTCTGTAAACGATGTGATTGCGAGGCGGACTTGTCCACAGCTTGCAGCGCACTAGTATACAGCAGGCTGGCTGCTGTAACTCAACATGTCCGTGGAGTGGAGATATTTACTCTTGAAACACCAAAAAGCAAGACCGCAACTTATGACACGAAGGCTAAAGTGATTACTGAGAAGTTGTCCGTGTATCACCGCAGCTCTCTCTCCCCCTCAGTCTGATGATGCATCAGATGATAGGGTAACGTTACGGTAGAGGTAATCATACATAGCGACTCATTTACACAAAACATGTCGGTGAAAATAAAAAGACAATAGACATAGCTGGGCAATTAAATATATATTTATTACTTTTCACGAATGAATTGTTTGTCACCGGTCGGCTGCATGTGAATCCTCGTCTCTGTACTGCCCTGCGTGCGCTCAAAAACCGGAACTCCCCAAATGCGGAGCGTACCACTTGGTAGTTTCTGGAGGGGGTCAGACCAAGTGTGTGAAGTAACCATGTGTGAAGTGGCAGCGGTGTTTCATTGTTGATTTATTGAAACGTTAGAAGAACGAAAGAAGTTGAAAGCAGTGATTATAATCAATTAAATCTAATGTTTTTCTGCAAATAGCATCATTGGGAGGTAGATTCTGGCACTCAATATTAGGGGTGGGCAATATATCAAATTTATATCCATATTGTATTGTGATTTGAGACTATAGGCTATGGTCTTAGATGTTGGATGGTAATATGGTGATACAGCATACATGTTGTCTTTCCCTGGTTTTAAAGGCTGCATTACACTAAGTGAAGTATAGGCTAGTGACATTTTAAAGTAGAATGTCATAACTCACTTTTTCATGTATGTAAGTCATGGAAATCCATTGGTCAAAATGTGTATGCACCCTGATAGATGACGCTCTGAGGCCTACCAGTAGGTCACAGCCCAGTGGTTGAGAAACATTAAAATACCTAATTTCCCCTCCAAAATCAGATGGACTCCTCTACAAAATCATCCCAATCATTCTAGAAATATTATTTTCTTTCAAATAGAGCTAATCTGGTGAAAATCTGTATTTTTTCATATCGCAATATATATCGCATGGGCGGGGAATATCGCAATGTCAGTTTTTTCCAATATCGTGCAGCCCTAACTCCAAGCAGAAATTACACAAGATCTTCCCTACTGTATCACCACTGTGTGAAAGGTGTCAAGTGTCGGAGGGCACACTATCTCCATGCCTTTTGGTTCTGCCCTTCACTGATGGGATTCTGGGCCAAAATATTTGATTGGTACTCTAAGGCCTACAAAATAACTTCACCCGGAGGCAGAACTCGCCATCTTCGGCTGCTCGGAGTCTTCTCTGAACTTCCCTAGCTACAGCTGTGCAACAGTCTGTGACACAGGGGACAACTGTTGCCAGAAACTAATCCTGAAGGAATGGAAGTCCCCCTCTTCACAATTGTGGCTGACTGATATGAGCTCTGTTATACGGATGGAGAGACATTGGCCCATTTCCACCGCTGGTATCAGCGCGGCCCCGCCCAGCTCGTCTCGCTTTTTTGTCTCATTCCACCGATCAAAAACGTGGACAGCCCGGGTTGAGTCGGGGTTGAGTCGTGCTAGTTTTGGTCCCTGCTTTGTTGAGGTTCCAGCGCTGTGAACCCGGTACCATACCGTGATGTGAAAACACTGCAGACGACTGATTGGTCAGGCAGAATCGTGTTTACTGTCTACTGTCAATGCTGGATACCAGTTTAGTGGGGCTTACCCTCTCTTCTGTTATTTCCATCAGTCTTTTGTGTTGCTGCCTTCGGCTTAGTGCTGCACGATTAATCGAATCGCAATCGCGATGTCAGCACGTGCGATTACATAACCGCAAAAGTGTGCGATTATTTTATTTTTTTCACGTCTTTTTGAGTGTGTGTGTGTGTGTGTGTGAGAGCCTCCTCTAAACTAACGTTACACGCGACGCAGCAAACACACGTTTCTCTGCCATCACACTGGGCATCAATACTAGCGGGAGACTTCTCCCATGCACTCCCGCAAATAAGTAATGTTATGTGCAGCAAGGTTACATATTATCTACCGAGAGGGCGAGAGAGAACATCCATGATCGCTAACAGCAAGCTATGCTAATAACTAGCTAGCCGTTCGTTCAGAAACGCATGTAAACAGCCGTGTGATCAGTGGGAACGTCAGGAAAATAAGGAGAGAGCTGCAGGTGCTTATGCAGAACTAGTGCGCGATTAAGTACACAGTGGGGATGACCCGCTGTGATGAAGAATATAACGAGATTAACAAGGTTGATAGCAAAACACTGTCGCAGCTGCCAGCACTGGCAGCATCACCTCCAGGCTAGCTAACTAGCCTGTCACATGACGCCTTCATGGTCCCTCGTTAAAAGTCTGCAGATGCACGTTCTCACCTCTCTCTCTCAAGAAGCGTCACGTGAGTGTGGCGTTTAAGGCCATCTGTCGCTACAAAATAAATAAACGGGGTATATCATTCATTAGTATTGCTGGACAGACATGTAACTAACTTTGCAACTTTGCTGAGCCATCTTCTATGTGATGTAACACAGTGCAGTTTCTATTTGACTGGTGTTTCTTTTTTACATGTTTGGGACAGGCAAATGTCTAAATTTTTTTTATTTTTTTGTAAAGATAATTTAATTTCAAATTGTTTTATTTTTTTATTTTTAATATATTTTAAATTGTAACATATTTCATGTATTTTAGTCTGTGATATGTGAAACCGTGGTATTTTTGTCCAAGGTTATCATACCGTCAAAACCTCATGCCGGCACATCCCTAGATACCTCTTGTTTATTATATCGCAATCACAATCGCAATCGCAATATTGTCCACCCTAATCGCTAATCGCACCTTTTCCCCAAATCGTGCAGCACTACTTCGGCTCTGGTGAAATAAAATCGATCTCCTTCCTCAGCTTTAACATGGCGGTGGTTTTCAATCGTTTTGAGAGAGAAAAAGTCCACTCCTCGGGAAGCCCTTTGTAGTTGCGTGTAACGTCAGCTCCGCTAGGCCGGAGGCGGGGATTTAGCGAAGCCGCCATCTTGCCTGGTGAGTTGCCGCCGGGGTAGAGGCTTCCCTTCTGCCTGTAGCGCAACTCCCGTCCCCCGCGCAGTGGGGGACGGGTTGTGTGTGACTCGGGTTGACTCGGGCGCATGCTCATGCAGCGACCAGCAGCAAGTGTAGTGTTTTACGTTGTTTTTATGTTGTTTTTTACGTCTTCGAGTACTAGCAGTCCATTGTGTTCAAGTTTAAGTGTTCCTACAACTGAAGTTTGCTCTGCAACAATCGTTAGTAACGCTGCGTTGAATTTGCGGTCTTTCTTTGTTTCCCAGTATCCTGTGCTAAGCTAACAGAGCTAACACCACGGCTCCTGTTGTACCGATAGCCAGAGGACTTATCTCTACTAACTGTCCTCCTATACCAAGAAACTCCGGTAGAATTCTACCTCTACAGAGCTCGGCTAATCGGGAACCCTTCTACAGAAGCCCGCTGATCCAAGAAATCTCTGCCACCGTCTGCGCCCGTTGGTATTTGGTAGCAGGCTAGCTACCCTACCAGCTAGCAAGCTAGCTTCCCTCACGCCGACACCAGACGCAAAGCGTCCCGTCTTTCTTCACCGTGGGACCCAGCGGCCTCTCTACAGAGCTCGGCGACACAGGAATTCTCTCTTATGGGCCTGGGAGGCTCAAGAGCCTGCTGTCCCTGGGGACTCTCTGCATGGTGACTCTCACTAAGCAGCAAGCATGGATTACTATGCTACGTTTTTGGCGTGGCTGGCGTTTCACCTAGTCTGGAGCCTGGGTTACACGCTTCTGACTCCCGAGCGCCCGGCCAGACTCCAGTATAGCAGGGAGCTACTTTTACAGTGGAACACATACGATCCTCCGGCTGACCTTTCACTTCCCAGCTTTGATGGGCTCCGGTCTACAGGCTCTCCGGACCTCCCCGGGGGACGTGATCGTAGGTCCAGGATTAGGAAGCGGGGGAGAAGTGGCGGCGCTCGTTTGAAGCTGAAAAACCAGCCGCTCTCCCGTATTCCGCTGCCTTCAATCATCTTATCGAACGCTCAATCCCTGCGTAACAAAACTGATGAACTTCAGGCACAGGTCCGACATAATCATGACTTTCGTGATGCCTGTATTTTAGCCTTCACCGAGACTTGGTTGTCTGATAGGGACTCGGACACGGACCTTGAGACTGAAGGCTTCGGGTATCCTTTCCGGCTGGATAGAGATCCAGTGGCAACAGGCAAGTCCTCTGGAGGCGGGGTATGTTTATATATTAATAAGCGATGGTGCAAATCTGTCATTGTCCGGGAGAAAATCTGTACTGCCGATATAGAGCTGCTCTCTGTGTCACTCCGTCCACCTTATCTGCCTCGTGAGTTTCCCCAGCTGTTTGTGACAATTGTTTATATTCATCCGAAGGCAAATGAGAGCAAAGCCTGTGAAACTATCTATCAAGTTGTACAAAGACTCCAATCCATTTCTCCTGATGCTCCCAATATCATTCTAGAGCCCTTTTCCCACATGCGCTTTGTACCGCAAAATGACCGGAACGTGGTCAAATGCCTGCATGTGGGAAAGGCCCCGTGCCGGTATAAGCGCGACCCCGTCGTCGCGGCCATTTCACCAGTTTTGAGCAAGTCAGAAGAGCGGTATGCCGCGATAGACAGACAGGTGAGAAAGGGGTCCAGTCATTTTCCGCGACACCGGTCCTTCTCTCATCATGGGCGAGATGTACACACTTGCTTAACGTTCACTTCCAGCTTGCGTCATCTAATCATTCGCGCACATCAAAGCAAACTACTTCCATTTCGTCGCTGTGCAATGAAAGCCACTTATCTCCAAATCGCCAACTTTTCAGGAAATGAAAAAAAACCCGTGCTCTTAAAATACTGAACACCACGTTGTCATATTTGACACATGTCTTCATTGTAGACAGTTTATCGCTGAATGTGTCATTACATTATTAATATCTTTCCTGAATAAGCTCAAATGCTGTTACAGGATTATCACACCGTGTCTGGGGCACTTTCTGCTGGCCAGACAGCAGCGTGTGGGAGCCTGCGCCTGCCTTTTAGAGCGCGAGCACGAGCCGCTGTGCTCCAGGCAGCGGGGACGTGCGGGCGGAGCTCTCACTCTGCCAAGCCGGGGAGAGTGGCTCTGTCATGGGTTGAGCTAGGGCTGCACGATATTGGAAAAAACTGACATTGCGATATTCCCCACCCCTGCGATATATATTGCGATATGAAAAAATAGAGATTTTCACCAGATTACCAGAATAGCTCTATTTTAAAGAAAATAATACTTCTAGATTGATTTGGGTGATTTTGTAGAGGAGTCCATCTGATATTGGAGGGGAAATTATGTATTTTAATGTTTCTCAACCACTGGGCTGTGGCCTACTGGTAGGCCTCAGAGCACCATCTATCAGGGTTCATACACATTTTGACCAATAGATTTCCATGACTTACATACATGAAAAAGTGAGTGAGTTATGACATTCTACTTTAAAAATGTCACTAGCCTACATTTCACTTAGTGTACTGCAGCTTTTAAAGCCAGGGAAAGACAACATGTATGCCGTATCATCACCATATTTTACCATATCCAACATCTAAGACCATATAGTCTCATATCACAATATTGATATACAATTGATATATTGCCCACCCCTAATATTGAGTGCCAGAATCTACCGTTTCAATAAATCAACAATGAAACACCCCTGCCACTTTACACACTTGGTCTGACCCCCCGGAAACCCCCTCCAGAAACTACCAAGTGGTACACTCCGCATCTCTGGAGTTCCGGTTTTGGAGCGCACCGCAGTACAGACAGAGACGACGATTCACATGTAGCAGCACTGGTGACAAACAATTCATTCGTGAAAAGTAATAAATATACATTTAATTGCCAAGATATGTCTCTTGTCTTTTTATTTTCACTGAAATGTTTGTGTAAATGAGTCGCTATGTATGATTAACTCAACCCAGGTCCTTACACATCAAGAGCGAATATATGGCACGAAATTGCGATGCGAGTTTTGACCCACCTGTCAATCACAGCCACAGATGTGTACACGTCGGAAGCGAACTACTGAAAAATCGACCGTGGTTCGAAAAAATAAACACCGCAATAACGCTCGGCGAAACTTCGCCGTTGGTATGCACGGTTGCATTGACTGATATAGGTTCGGATAATATTATTGACGTGCGAATTAATCGCACGAAAAAAACGCTCCCGATGTGTAGGACCTGGCATCATCAGAGCCAGGGGGAGAGAGAGCTGCGGTGATACACGGACAACTTCTCAGTAATAATCACTTTAGCCTTCTTGTCATTATGTTGCTGTCTTGCTTGTTGGTGTTTCAAGAGTAAATATCTCCACTCCACAGACATGTTTGAGTTACAGCAGCCAGCCTGCTAGTGCACTGCAACCTGTGGACACATCCGCCTACGCAATCACATCGTTTACATCCGACGGGCTACTGTCAGCAACGCAACATAAGCAAAAATAATTCAATTTAGCTCTCTGTCCATTTTGTTGTGTTGAAGCTAAGCACTAAATGAGTGAGTACAGTAGTAGGGCATCTCTCACCTTTGAGAGAGACTGCATTTCACTCAGTAGGCTACCCCTAAAGTGAGAGTTTATCAAGCAAAATGACGAGTTAATTTACTTTTAACATCGCACGCCCTGCGATGTGACTATTGCGCATGCGCACATCGCGATGACGATGTGTAAACGATATATCGTGCAGCCCTAGGTTGAGCAGTCCCGGAGTAACGTGACATTATTCTTGTCAGAAACAACTTCGATTTGCATACTTTAAATGAGTTTGCAGCCCAAGGACAACCCGAAAACACCTTATTGATCTAAACCCGACCCCCCAAATAAGCTCCCCCCTCCCCCCGCCCCCCAACATACAGGAAATTTCGCTCCTAGATTCTCACATGCCAGCGCTGAGGTGTGAAGGGAAATTCCGGGAAATGTCCGATATTGACTTACAGGTAATTTTCAGGTACGCATGTGGGAAAACGGCTATGGGGACATGAATCACTGCACTCTGAAGAAAACACTCAGAGACTTTCATCAGTATGTCACTTGCCCAACAAGACTCAATAAAACACTGGACTTATGTTATGGCTCCATCAAAGGTGCATACAAATCCATCCCCCTCCCTCCTTTAGGTCTGTCCGATCACAATTGCATCCATCTAATTCCTGTCTATCGTACAGCATTAAAACGTGGTAAGGTGCAGACTATCACTGTTAAAGACTGGAACGATGATGCCTGTTTAACTCTACAAGGTTGCCTTGACTCCACTGACTGGGAGATGTTTCAAGAATCCTCTGTAGACATTGATGAACTGACTGATGTTGTTAGTAGCTGGTCCCATTATTGTGAAAGCATTGTGATTCCAGATAAAAAGATTAAGATCTTTCCTAATAGTAAGCCCTGGGTGTCTAAGGCCCTTAAAATGCTCCTTAGCCGTAAGAGAAAGGCCTTCAGAGAAGGAAAACTGTCTGAGATGCGCAGCCTGCAGAAGGAGATTAGACAGGAGATATGGAAAAGTAAAAGGAAATACAAGGAGAAAATAGAGTCTCAACTCCGTACAAATAATCTAGGTTCCGCCTGGGACAGTATGAAATGTATTACTGGGCTCAAGGTAGGTAGTAAGAAGAATATCCAGTTAAATGGTTTTCAGTCTGATGCTGATATGGCTCAGAGTTTTAATGACTTCTATGGTCGATTTGAGACTCGCGATTTTAGTGAGAAACACTCTGTGATGAGAGACAGTCTCCTTCTGGCCCCCCCTTTGAACCCCTTCTTCGACGAGCAAAAGGTAATAAGATGTCTCAAAGGGTGCAAACCTAAAAAAAGCCCTGGCCCAGACAACTTAAGCGGGCGTATTTTAAAGGTATGTGCTGAGCAATTAGGTCCCATTTTCAGCCATATTTTTAATCTGTCACTCCGCCAGCAGAGGGTGCCGTCCCTTTGGAAAAAATCAATTCTAGTTCCTGTTGCCAAGTGCACCAATCCAAAATCACTTAATGACTTCCGGCCAGTGGCCCTAACCTCCCTGGTCATGAAACAGTTTGAGAGGCTAGTGAAGGATGAGCTAGTAACAAAAACTGACTCTTTGCCCGATCCACTTCAGTTTGCCTATCGTGCTAATAGAGGCGTGCAGGATGCTACAGCCACCTTACTGAACCTCACATTCAAGCATCTAGAGGGCAGTAAGAATCACGTTAGGCTGCTCTTTGCTGATTTTTCATCAGCATTTAACACCATCCAGCCACACATTCTGGTCGAGAAATTAACCAGCTTTTTCGGTCTGGATAAGTGCCTCGTTGGTTGGATTCTAGACTTTCTAACGAATAGATCTCAGCAGGTGAGGGTCAATGGGATACTGTCCAGTATCTTATTGTCCTCTACCGGCTCGCCCCAAGGCTGTGTTTTATCTGCTTTCTTATATATTCTATACACCAACGACTGTCGCAGCCGTTTCGCCAACAGATTCATCGTCAAGTACGCTGACGATTCTGTCATCGTCAGTCTGCTTGACGATGATGATGTAGGACACGGCCAAGTCATTGACGACTTCGTTTCTTGGTGCGAAAACGCTTCCTTGGAACTCAACGTTTCCAAAACGAAAGAGGTTTGTATTGATTTTCGACGTTCCCCCCCCTGTTCCCCAGAGCAGTTTTGTCAATGGTCAGCCTGTCGATATAGTGACAGACTACAAATATCTGGGTACGGTAATTGACAGCAAGCTGAAGTTTGATCTGAATACCGACATGCTGTGTAAGAAAGGTCAGCAGCGCCTTTACTGCCTTAGGAAGCTGGCCAAATTTCAGGTTGATAAAACTCTGATGAAAATGTTCTATAGTGCTTTTGTGGAGTCTGTCATATCATTTTCCATAATCTGCTGGTATGGTAATCTTTGTACTAAAGACAAGAACTCCCTGGGGAGAATAGTGAAGGTGGCTTCAAAAATAGCCGGAACCCAGTTCAGAAGCCTGGACCAGATCTGTAATAAACAGGTGCTGAAAAAAGCTGAGTCCATCCGATCAGATGATGCCCACCCTCTGAGGTTCCAATATGAGCTGCTTCCTTCCGGGCTCCGCCTTCGTGCCCCCATAGTTAAAAAGAACAGGTACAGAAATTCCTTTGTGCCTGTCTCTATCAGAGCGTTGAACGCTGCTGGGGTACAAATGTAATGTCTCCCCATCTGCCGTTGCTGTTATTTTGTTATTTATTTATTTTATCCTTTTATTCTTTTATTCTTTTATCTTTATTTATTCTTAGGGGTACAATACAGTATATCTGTATTATATACTTTGTCTGCCCTTTGGTCTGGACTGAGGTTTTTTTCTCTTGTGCTTTAATACAATGATACATTGTAGCTCTTTCTTGTGATATAAATGTGCTGCTGTGAGCGAACTGCACTTTGCTACTATGCACTTTATATCTCTACTGTGCACTTTAGATCGTTGCTACTGTTGTCATTTGCACTTTAACTATTGTGTTGCACTTTAAACTGCTGCTCTAGACTGTTTTTACAATGTTCTTTTTGTCTTATTTGTTTTTATGTATGTACTTCGTACTACGCTTTCTGCAATCCAATTTGCCCTTTTGGGACACTTAATAAATCTTGAATCTTGAATCCATGTGAGTTTGAGTAACAACAAAGTGATATCCATTCTCCTGGCCAATTCTCACATTTGCCCAGCCTATTTGGGTCATTTACAGGCACCAGTATTTCATAACCAGTTTAAAAGTTCCGTGTATGGATTTAATTTTAACGTTATACGTTATAGCCTACTTCAGCTATGGGCGGAGGACAGATATGCGGTCGCCATGATGACCAGGTGTGGGCAGAGGAGAGTAAAGTTGCTATGGAAACTAGGGTTGTGCGATGTCACCAAAATATCCATCGTGATTGTTTCACAGTCAAACATCGTGATTAACGATGGCATCGTCATTTATGTCATCAGCTGCTGCAATGCACATTAAAAGCAGGACAGCTGAGCTCTTCATGAGACCGACAGGCAGGCTACTTAGAGCGGTGGAAATGGGCCATACGCTACTGCACAGAGCCAGGCGACTCAAGCAGTACTGCTGTAACAGCTAGCAGTAGCCTAGCTGCTGCTGCTGCTGCTGCTGCAGC
Source organism: Poromitra crassiceps (assembly GCF_964638095.1). NCBI lineage: Eukaryota > Metazoa > Chordata > Actinopteri > Beryciformes > Melamphaidae > Poromitra > Poromitra crassiceps. The sequence goes on from NC_139623.1 coordinate 105,169,650, forward strand.
ATTTCTCTCTCAACTCTCCTCAACTCTCTCTTATTAGGTTCAAAAGCCCACGCGAATCTAACGTTATATCCGCCAGTAATTCTGTCACTTTTCTGCCAGCTAGTTAAATTCAACACACACACGTTGTTGGTCAGGATCTGACTGTAACGTTAACGTTAGCGTATTTGTTTTGCGCCGTTCAATATTGCTAGTGCTGTATCAATCAACTTCAACTAGCATGCTGGTCCACGGACGCTAATCTGATTGGCCGCTGGGAGCCTGGGGCGGGCTCTCCCCCAGCGGCCAATGGGAACTGTTAGTTCTGAATATATTATAGAAACAGACCATTCCTGCGAAGCGACGAGATGAGGAAGTGAGAACTCCGTCAGAATGAACGGGGTTGCTATATTTTCGACAAATTTATCCAGAATCATGTTTTATGGACCAGAGACACACGTTTTTAAGAGGTTACAGCTGCACGAATTGGGACCTTTAAGAGAAATACTTTACTTGTTTTATTAAAGTTCAGCATGGTCACTGACTGTGAATTGAGAAATACTGTAAGTTGAAAGTTCACTAACACTAATACTTGGGAAGTTCAATTTTAAGTTCAGCATTAATAAATGTGTCTTTGTCTTAGATTTGCCTTTATGTGTTATTGCAATATAAAACTACATAATGTTATACACTTTATTCTGCTATATTCAGCTTAGCACACAGTGGACTACAGTAGATCCTTAATGCTCTCTTTGTAGAGAATGGATTCTAGATTCTTGAATCTAGAATTCTGGAATCGGATCGTGACCCCAGGAATCGGAATCGGATCGTAGCTTAGCCGGATCGGCGCACCCCTACCAAACGTTCTTTTTTGTTTGAGTAGGCTGCCAACACTAGGCTATGTCAACAAAATAAAACGTCACCATGTCTGTAAATTACTGCTTGCACTCAGAGCATACATGTGTGACAGTGTTAGCAATAGCTTTACAATTACCTGTGTGCCTTGAAAATAAGGTGGTTCAAAATAAAGTTGTTAAATGCAAACTTCCTTTTCTTCTCATGTTTTTTTTATTAATAAAAACGGGTCATTAAAAATTATCGATATCGACTGATATGAAATATTTTATACCGATATACTTTTTAGCTATATCGCCCAGCCCTAATCTATCACATCCACTAACCTGTTGCTCTTTGAACAACTCAGAGGATATTGATCGGCGAGATGTTTGGCCAAGCTGGACGTGATTTGCTCCCTTCGCCTGCAGCTTCGAAACATGGTTTACAGATGCAGACGGGCCATGTTGTGTCCGTGTCAGCAACGTAATGGGGGAGGGGGGTGGGAGGATTACACTGCGCCCATATTTCACGTAAGGCATCGTGGCAGCTAGAAATAAGGTGAATATAATATGGCAAAATAAATAACCCGGGGCAAGTTGAGGGTTGTGACCGGGTCAAACTCTTCTCCACTTGGTTGGTATCAAAGTTCTACAACTGCTTGGCTCATATTTCCAGCACACAAGTGTGACATAGAAGGTGCATTACACAAGGGAGGTGTCTTCTGGTGGAGTCGTCATGGGGGAAACTCTTACATTTAGCTGTACAGTGTTAAAAGTCAACAGGTTTGGTGACTGTGTAAATATCAACTTCAGAGAGTTGTGTCATGTTGATAATCCAAAATATAAACTGATTTCATGACATATTAATAAAGGTGACAGACCATAGATGAGTGACTATTCACAAAGTACACTTGCGTATGGGGGGCCAGGTCTGGTCTGGTGTGAATGGTAGTGTGACAGGAAATTCCTGTTCATGAGCTTTGGTGTCAACCTGGATCAGTGCACTGTAAAATTCCTGGGTTGTGTGTTAGTGAGAAGAAAAGCACTATTGTATGAACCTCTGAACACAGAATGAGCAATTTAGGGGCACTCTCTCTTGTCTAGTTTTACAATGCATGTCACCGAAGACCTTAGACACAGACACACTAGAGCTGTCACTTTTTATTCGAAATTCGAATGTAACTTCAAATGTGGGGGGGGGGGGGGGTGACGTAATTGACCCATCCAAATTAAAGTAATAATAATAATATTGTTTTATGAGGCGTTTTTTTTTTTTAATGTAATTCCTTGATGATCCAGCAGAGGGTGCTCACCTCTAACAGCTTGACCTATCCTGACCACCTGACATGTCTTGACTTGACACGAGCACCATGCTGACTGCTGCTACTTCATAGTTCATAACGTTATAAACAAATAAAACGTTACTCACACTTTGTTGAAAGAGTACGAAGTGTCATAGTTATAACAGCCTCACTGAGGTCCGTAGACCTCTGGCTGCGTTTGTTTGTGTCCCCGGCGCATGCCGGTGTGAATTCCCCATGTTTAACCCATTGATACCTGATGCAGTATTTGCATGTATATCCCTCATTTGTGTGTGTATCCCTTTAAGACCGCGTTTAAAGGGATACACACACAAATGATGCATCAGGTATCAATGGGCTAAAACAGTTTTGTTGGCACAAAGGCCCCCGCCCAGCCAGAAAAGTAGAGACTATATCACACATGGGCAAAATACGGCCCCGGCACCCCCTGTGTGGCCCGCGATGGAATTGCATTTTTTTTTTTTTTACAATGCACCTGAACGCAACATGCAAGATACCCGCTGAATAAGTTTCCAAATGTTCATGTCATTCTGGCCAATATTCCACTTCTGTTATAGCATTTCAGTCTGGAATATGGAATATCTTTCAATAATCTTTATGACTAAAAGTTTATGACTATAGTCACTATATGAAGCTCCACCTCACGTTAGTCGGCTGTGCAATGGAGTGGGGCGAGGAGGAACAAATTCCACCCAAACCTAGTCGGCAAAAAAACACACAAAAAAACCAACAGTAATCGATCAAATTCATTCCTCAACGATCAATTATCGATTATTGATGAACATCCCTAATTCAGAGCAAAGAGAGAGAGAGAAACAGAGAGCATGATGATTGAACAGGGCAAGGAGAGCTGGTATAGATGATATGGAGGTGAGTGAGAAAGGGCAAATAATGACATTACAATAGTCTAATCTGAATATTAATTTAAAATTAGATATTCCTCCAAATCGGGCTTCAAATGGCCAAAATCTTCCGCCGCCGCCCTACGGACGCTGGCATCAGTGGGCCCGATAAGGTATCCTTTCATGGGGCCCAAAATCCCTGGCTACACGCGATATACACATTATAAGACGGGACCTTCTTCGGCTGTGTCATTTTGGGTTTCAACTGCTCCATAGCGCCAGATGTATCGGTTCGGTGCTCAGTGGTTTGGTGGTGTACTGCAGTTTACAATTTTGAGCATCAGCTCCGCCATGTGAATAAGGGCTCGCTATTGGAAACTACAGAATATTTTGGAATACCATGGCCCCGGATACTTGGATAACAACATTGTGTCGGAGGTAGGTACAGTTTTATTGTGTTACTTGAGTACAACAACAAATCTGTGGACACACCTGCTAGCGAGTCACCCCACTCACGATGTTACATATCTCTTATGTAACGTGTAACGTAATCTTTATGGGCGGCGGGGGGGGATTAACCAATTAACTTTGGATATAATAGAACAAATTTCAGGTCAATTAAAGTTCGTTCAAACTTTATTTTTAGAAAAAGTGACAGCTCTAACACACACACAGCTCCCTGTTTTCACAGTGATGGAAGGGCGATAATTATTTTTCTTCGAACCCCCATGAGCCAGGATTAAAGTGGCACACTTTGCAATATTGCTGAAAGTACCAGGGATTCTGTTAGCCGGTAATTGCCGGCTTTTAGCCGGTATTTGTTGCCGTGGGCTGGCAAATTAAAAAGGTCCCCGGCTCAAGTTGCCAGTTGGAAACGTGCCATATAAATACATTCCTTATATAAAATAGCCTAATATTGTGTGACCTATAGCCAGTGATGTTGCCATAAACTACAACTTAAATATATTAAATATTTTCGTCCCGCTGTTATGTTGAATGTTTGGTGAAAAAGGGAAAAAATACAACAGACGCTCTTTAACTGTAACGCGCCATGCAAAAGCCGCACACTGCAGCATCCCTCGGCCAACAGCGCTTTGACTTGACACAAGAGACCAAAATGTCTACACAGACATCCCTCGGCCAAGTCTTTTTATGTAACGATGGTCCAGAACAAGATCCAAACAACCATGAGAAGCCGCCTCAGCAAGGGCAAGTTGGGTTGATAAGAATCGCAAGTCGGCTTCAGCTTTGCACATGCAGCGGAGCGCTTATCAGTGAAGAAACTGCTGCAGGTGGGCGGACTGCGAGAAAAGCAGCGACAGAGAGGTCCTCTGACAGGTTGTAAAGCTCATTATTATGTCCGTTAATTTACCAATGTCAACAACGTTTCAGCATAAATAGCTTACTATAACCTCAGTTGATTTGCCATTTAAGGAGGAGTATTTAGCTAAAATTTAATTTAAAGTAAAGCAAATATTCTCATGTTGTGAAGTAGGCTATAAGTCCGTTCTGAAAGCGAGTTGGGTGCCCGCGTGTCAAACAGTTGCAGTCGACTTTTAGGGGCACTTTACACGAGGACGGTTTCCTATGGTGACGGGGAATTATTTTATCGTTAGTGCCTCCCTTTTAGACGGCGACGGCGAATTTGCGCTTAGGAAACAACACATTTTTAAACCACCCTCCAGAGTGAAATTCTTGGTGACGCTCCCCGCTGCGCACTCCATGTAATCGCTTTGAGACGGCTCATTTCAGGAACTCTGACGTGCCTGCACACGCGACACACGCGACTGTGCTGCGCTGACCGGGAGCCTCCCGGGCCTCGCTGCTCGTTAAAGATTTCCAGTAGGCGTTATTCTGATAAACTGGTCACATATATGTTACGTTCTCACCCGACAAATATTAAAACTTTAAAACAGTTTGGGGTTTTTTAGCTTGAAAACAGCTTTTTGGCTAGTCTAAATGACTGCGGTAGGCCTACTCTACTTCCGTGTTTAAAACCGGAAAGACGATTACGAAATGACGTCATGCAGAAGCGTCCTTGTATGGGCAAAGGATAAGGTGACACACTGCCACCTAGCGACCTGGCATGTACATTATGGCGTTTTAAAAATTCAACAGCGCTCATGTAAACAGGGAGGTGTGAAAGAAAAGGTGTGAAGGAAACGCTATTGTGTCGTTTCTTCCAGAAACTGTCCTCGTGTAAAGGGCCCCTTAATAACTCGTCATTGTTGTCAATAGACCCGCTTCCGAAAATATAGGCTACTTTTAAAAGTTTGACTGACTACATATCTCATCTCTGCTTGTCGCAGGTTGGGAACTGGTTCTTAATTATTAGATCATTTTTCAAGTTATTTAATTTCACATTCGGATGCAAAGAGACATTTAATGTAGGCCCGCCAGTCTTTCTTTAGGCTTAATTAAACGGGAATATATGACAAGCTGTTCAGTTCACAAAGTTTGCGAAGAGTTCATTCACTATAATAAAATATATTTGTTGGACGGATAATAGCTTTTTTGTGTTTTGTTTAATCAACGGGCCTGCAAACCCGAAACTAATTAATTAAATAAGGAGCGGTGTATAGTGAATAGTTAGATAATTATTTTGAAATAAATGCCAACAGAAATTTGCTAAAAATATACAATAATATGTTATGTATTTAAGATCTTTTTTCAATACATTACAACAGAATGCTGCCGGCTCCATTTGCCGTTTAGACAAAAGCCTAACGGAATCCCTGAGCAGTACATGAATTGTATTTTTTTTACAATGTTTTTGAGAGTATCCACTTAATAAAATTATATTTATTGCAGTCGTGCACAGGCCAAGTACAAGTTTAGGAATAATTTACTAGGTGAGGTTCCTATCTGTGCTGCACTGAAGAAAATTGGAGTGAGCCAGAACAGTAGTTGCTCGAATATGGTCCTCCTTCACATTATTTTACCATTAGTTCCCCCTCCACTGCTCCAGGAACACACTGTCACTGCACCTCGTCTACAGCCTTGCTACACAGAAAAAAGAAAGAAAGAAAAGAGTGAATTTTGTTGCTTACCTGGTAAGGGTGTACTCCCTGAGTCCTGAGTGCAGATTCATGGCAGAAAATGTACCTATACAACCCCTCAACCGCTTGTCTCTTCCTATTTTCCATGTGACAAACAGCGGGCTGGAAGACAAGAAAGAACAAGAAGTGGTGTTTAAGCAATTTAACTTTAGCCTAAATAATGAAACTCAATGTAAAAGTCTCATCTCAATGTCTCGTCCGGCCAGTCACCTGCATTGAGCTCCGTTCCGTATTAGTGCAAAGTAAACTAGAGCCCGACCGATATATCGGTTTGCCGATATTGGCCGATTACCGATATATCATATCGGCTGATATGGTGCGCCGATATTGCCGATTTCTTTTCTTAAGTTATAGACAGCATGTTGTGTATATTTGATATTTTCTCTTAACTATTTGCTCGGCGCAGGCGAATGACGTGCAGCGCACAGGCCTTCTTGAGGCATCCTCTTTGCCCATGGTACACCATGATGGTACGGCATGGTAGGATTGTGTTCCCCAGGGAGGGTCTGGTGAGACGAAGGAGGAGCGCGGCCTGGATTCACCCACAGGGCCTTAGCCCTCCATGCACCGAAGGGTCTTTCAATGCTGCGGTGTAGCACTAGCTCTATTACAGCGGATTGGGCATGATCAACCTTTCCGCGGGCAACGTTGCAGACAGAGTAGGAAGGCTGATCCGTGAGCGGCTGCTTCCGGGACGCGGGTCGGGGTCTTAATCGGCCTCGGCTGGGTCTACTGGGCGAGGGTGTATGATGTTCGATAGACCTGAAACACCTTACGACCCCAGTTAACATCACTGATGACGCGTCCAAGCGCATGCTGTAGTATGTATTTTGAATTGTATTATTCTGGCTCCCCTGGCCAGTGACACTTCGGAATAGTCTAGGCGACAACCAAGTATAGTTTGGTGACAAGCTGGAGAGACAGTTGACGGTCGGAGAGACGGCACCCGGTACGGGATGGGTTTAGCACCCCAGCCTGGCTCTCGCATGAGGGAGAAATCCACAAACGCTACGGATTAGCCTCCTGAAATGCTGTGTAAAGATCGGCGCGGCCTGGGGTCCTTCGGGCTAGAGCGAGGTGCTCGGCGCAGGCGAATGACGTGCAGCGCACAGGCCTTCTTGAGGCATCCTCTTTGCCCATGGTACGCCATGATGGTACGGCATGGTAGGATTGCCTTTTCCCCAGGGAGGGTCTGGTGAGACGAAGGAGGAGCGCGGCCTGGATTCACCCACAGGGCCTTAGCCGTCCATGCACCGAAGGGTCTTTCAATGCTGCGGTGTAGCACTAGCTCTAATGCAGCGGATTGGGCGTGCTACCCTTCCGCGGGCAACGTTGCAGACAGAGTAGGAAGGCTGATCCGTGAGCGGCTGCTTCCGGGACGCGGGTCAGGGTCTTAATCGGCCTCGGCTGGGTCTACTGGGCGAGGGTGTATGATGTTCGATAGACCCGAAACACCTTACGACCCCAGTTAACATCACTGATGACGCGTCCCAGCGCATGCGCGTATTTTGAATTGTAATTATTCTATTGTGTTTTTGTATTTCTAGTTATTTCTAATTATTAAATTCCCAGTTAAGTTTACTGTTTCATTGGATTGAGTTTATTAATAAGCTGTAAAATATCCTGCCTACATTACATATTTCAATTCATGTCAACTCATATCTTTGTCAAGTGTTTGATATTTGAGGGTTGCTGAGGGTCGTTAAGGGCGCCCGTTCGGAGGGAGGGGAACTCGTTGGAATAGCGTGATCCTCCCACGTGCTATGTCCTACCGGTGAAGCTTCCCCTGTCAGGTGAAAAGAAGCAGCTGGCTAACCGCCCATGTGGAAGCATGGAGCCAGTTTTCGGCTCTCCCCAGATCGGCAGAGGGTGGAGCAGCAACCAGGATAAATAAATAAAAAATTAGCACTAATGGGGGATAAAAGATTTTAAAAAAAAGAACATTGGCCGATATTATCGGTATCAGAATTTTTTTACTCCCTAATATCGGTATCGGCCTCAAAAATCCAGTATCGGTCGGGCGCTAAAGTAAACTCTTGTAAATGTGCACGCGCATTCATTTCCTGCATTTTAAGTACTAGATTTGCAGGAATTGATTGAAATTATGGACAACACCTGCAATCCCGCACTGAAATTAAGGGATTCTGTTGCTTATGTTTTTTTTATGGGTTTTGTGTGTTCTGTTCTACAGTGTTTATTCCTTGTCTTTACCTTACTAGATAGCCAATTTCCCTTTGGGACAATAACAAAAATATTGAACTTATTCATTTAATTTTCCATGCCAATTTATTTCTATTCTGGGACTAGGAGGGATAGAGCCTATCCCAGCATGCCATGCAGAAGGCAGAGAAACGGCTTGAACAGGTGGCCAGCCCATCACAGGACAAACACATAGGACAAACACACTCGCACCTATGGGCCATTTGGAGTATTCAATTCACCTGACCTGCATGTCTTTTGGATTGTGGGAGGAAATTGGAGCACCCTGAGGAAACCCCCACGCAAACACAGGGCGGGCGAGCATGCAAACTCCACACAACAAGGCTCAGCCAGTCCAGGGCTGAGGGCGAGCATGCAAACTCGACACAAAAAGTCTCAGCCAGGGCTGACATTTGAAACCCAGGACCTTCTTGCAGTGAGGCAACAGTGGTGCCCACTAAGCCACCAGACATTATGAATATTAGGGCTGCACAATTAATCGGATCACAATCGAAATCGCAATATGGCCAACAAGTGCAATATCCAAATCGCAGGCGCCTGCAATTAATTGATGATGGTCAAATGTGTCACATGACAACATACCATTAAATTAAGCATTGTGGTGCTACAGAGATGCCCCAGGCCTACAAATCATATTCTCCAGATGTAAGGGAACATGCTTGTTTGGTACAGAACCCAGCAAAAATCTGATTCTTTTTTACATTTTTTGTGAAAATCAAATACAAAAATGCCCATTACCACTAAAATCATATGGCAATAGCTGTATAATCGCAATATGATTTTTTTGGGCATATCGTGCAGCCCTAATTATAATCATACAATTAGGCTAAACGATTAATTCTGCTGCCCTAACTTGACTTCAGCAAACTGTGCTGAATTCTGAAAGGTCTTCTTTTTGGTGGTATAGCAGGTATGGGCAGAGAGGGTGAAAAAAGTATTTTGCCAGCTAGTTCAGCTATTGTTGCCGAGTCCAGGTCTTTCTCTGGGCGAAGCAGTCACTCGCTATTGTTTTGTATTTCATGCTTAAAGGAAGACTAACCCCTACAAAAAAAATCCAGATTTTAACCAATGTGTATTGCTTTTGAGGTGGTGTGTGAAGGATTCTGGTCAAAATCTCCACATTTGAGACTAAACTGTTAGAATTCTACACACTATCATTTTCAAGCAGCGAGAGATGCGGGCAAACTGTCTATGGCGCCGTTTCCGGCAAATATTTCCGGTCTGAGAAAGAGTATAGTGAGACAAGAGGAGATGCTCTTCTACTTCTTTCACAACAGTGCGCCTGCAGTCAATTTGCATTGGAACAAACTAGCGGGTGGAATCTGCTGCCTTTCTTCTTCATGCCGTTTTGCCAGAAATCTGGGGGGTAAGTCCCCCTTTAAGTGTTGATTTGTCACTTCATCTGTGCCATGAAGATTGCCCACCAGTGACCACACCCAACACTAGGGTAGGATAAAAGATCAAAATATTGATATAGCATGCGCCTAATGGTACGTGTCCACCAGGGCGTGTTTTGATGCATCCCATTCATTGTGTATTGGAGACAGCCGCGCAATGCATTGTGGGGCAGGCGGGGGGTGCTCGCCATCGGCTCGCGGAACTTGAGCCGTATGAAATGGATTTTATTTTTTTCCAAATTCCATTTTATTTTTTCCCAAATCGTTTTTTCCATTTTAATTGTTCTGAATTCTGTGTTTTGCTTTCTACGCTCATTTTACCATCAGAAATAATGTCTAATAAGTGGGGATGAATAAATGTCCACAATTTAATAAGATATAACAATCAATTTACACAACAATGCACTAAGTGCTTCAAGTCAGAAATACAGCAGATGACTGTACAACACATTCTATTCAAATTATTTAAATCTTTTGTTTGTGAAGTGCTTTTAAAGTCGAGGTGAACCCTTTCATCACGTGCATCTGAGTCCGTTTCAGACTGAAAACAAATTGAGAGGCGGACCATATACGGTGTCGATGATTTGATTTGACAATTCTGTCGACTGGCTTTGGCATCGGCCAATCCTGGCGTGTTCCACCCCCAAATCGGGTGGGATTCAGCGTGTTGTCGTGCTACGTGAGTGGGATCCGCGGAGTACCAGGCACCCACCGGCTTCGTGCGGAGCGAGCGGACAATCCGATGCATGGGTGATGCACGCCCGCCTGGAATCTCCGAGAGACGACCCGACAGCCAGGGAGGCTGTCAGGCTCGGAGGCGCGAGCCATTATCGTTATAAATGTAAATAATATTCCTGGAATGGGCGTTTTAACGAGCCAGTTACATTTCTTTGCATTCTTAGACATTACCGTTTGATTTAGTTTGCATAATTGCTCAAGTTAGTAGTTAGTTTATGGGCTAGAAACTCTGCCAGATGACAGGCACTAGGCACCATTTTCCCCTTCATTTGGAAGAGAAAATTATCCTGAAATGAAGATTTGATTGACAGCTGCATGTCGTGATATGGTTGGTTGAAATGGGGTAGAAAATTTGATAGTACTAGGTGACGTCAGCAAACTGTAAATTACTGTTATCAATGAAATCTTGAAAAATGAACTTTTGATGTGAAAAAGTTTGAAAAATGAAAGAAATTAGATGTTTGTGATTTTGTTTGCATACATTATTAAATAGGTGCTCTGCATACCCAGGTATTTGAACTAAAATAAAAAGTCAGTTTTGGGTACAGCTCGACTTTAAGCTTCTCATTGTGTGCTTCAAGTACAGTAAAACCAACTGTCAACAAAACATTCAGTTCAGAGTTTTTTTAACATGCTTCAAACATTATTTTATTTTGAAAGTTCTAACAGGAAATGGTGGTGTTTATGTTTGCTAACTTGACATGGGTCAACATGCAGCTGCTAGAGAACGGGGAAAAAAACATGTAAAAACGGCATGTGTCAAAAGCCACAAAGGAAACTTTTCCAGCTTCATCATGAGCAAAAGTGGATATTTCGTCTTTCATTCCTTGGGCCATCTAGACTACGGTCGGAAGGCTTTGACTAGGAACACTAAAGTAAGATGAACAACACTCATAAGGTAACTGCATCTACAAAGTATTTAAACTGTCAGTCAATTGAGCTTGCAAGTAGTTAACATTATGCTAACGTTTTAAACAAACAAGATAACAGAATTAAATAGAAGTGAGGTCTATTGAGGCAGAATTATTCACAGCTGACATCTAACGTTATGTAGGCTACTCAGGCACACTTCAGACAGGGTTATCGACATCGTCTCTGCACATGTTACCGATGCTATGGCATGCGCTCATTAACTAATGTTACTGCAGAGTCCACTGGGCAGGCAGCTACGTGTGGGGGAAGACGAGGGAGAGAGTGTGTGCGATCACTGCGATGTCACCTTATTAATATCATATATTGAATTTCTGCCCAATTATGGAAAATTCTGCAATATTCCACGTTTTACAGTAGATTCAATTTTTATTGGTCAATTCCGGGATTCCGTGAACGCGGATTTCATATGGCGCTACCCCCGCCTGTTCATTTGCATAATGTATAAAGCCAGATACATTGTGCAAATGAGGTTTGTGCCCCGCGCCTCCTGAACTCTTATCTGATCTTGAACTGTTGTAATGCCAAAACAAAGGCACAGGGAGACACATCATGGCCTATTGTAGGCATCAAATGTGATCACAAACACTATTTGCCGAGTGGCTTTCATAATAGGAAGCAAAAGTTTAGAATTGGCCGTCATGTTTTTTCTATGCTTCAAACCGTGGAGGACAGCCCACAATGGGGAACGCGTTGTTCATCCAATCAGGTGCAGCAAGGAACAAACATCGAGCCCTCCCACAAGTGTACGATTTTGTGGAAGCGGGGCGGTCGGGCATGAAAAAACACGCTGTTGTGCACATGTACCATAAGTCACCTTCCGTCTGATTTTTTTCAGACCAAAACAAAAGCATTTCCCCCCCTCTTTTCTTCCTCTCTCTCTTTTTGTCAGTCAAATGTTTGGTCACTTGATGTTAGGGATGGGCATTTTAATCAATTTAAATATTTGAGTACTCTCCTTCTATTATGAACGAGTAACCAGGTACTCGCTGGGGGGGGTGTCTTTACTATGGTAATGACGGAGCAGGGGTAATCTGCTGTGTATGGGGCTGTTCACACATAACGTTTGCATTTTTGCATGGAAAAGGGCGGCGCTACCTGGAACATTTTTTGTGAGGAGAGGGACTGACTCTGATATTAGGTGAGCTAAGCTAACGTCTTAAGCCTACATCAGACAGTATCTCCGATGGTTAGATGGATGGCATTAGCATGTCGGGGCAGACAATAGTGTTGTGCAACAAGCGATGGCTCATTTCCAATACATGTCCATTGTCCAGTATCTAGAGCCATATGAAATCCTTTTATTTTTTCCCAAATCCGTTTTTTCTGTTTAAATTTTTCTGAATTCTGTGTTTAGCTTTTTACGCTCATTTTACCATCAGAAATAGTGTCTAATACGTAGGGATGAACAAATGTCCACAATTTAATAAGATATAACAATCAATTTACACAACAATGCACTATTTTTAACAAGTGCTTCAAGTCAGAAATACAGTAGATGACTGTACAAAACATTCTATATACATTTTTTGTTTGTAAAGTGCTTTTAAGTTTCTCATTGTGTGCTTCAAGTAAAGAAAAAACAATTGAACAAAACATTCACTTCAAACATCAGAAAATGCTTCAAATGTTATTTTATTTTTAAAGTTATAACAGGAAGTGGTGGTGTTTATATTTGCTAACTTGACATGGGTCAACATGAGTCTACTAGAGAAAGAAGGAATCCTGTAAAATGTGTCAGTGAATAAGAATACACAGCCACAAAGGAAACTTTACCAGCTGACTATCTATACTATAATGACGAGAGCGTCTGTCTGTCTGTCTCTCTGTCCTTCGTGTATCTCGAGAACCGTTGGTCGGATCGACTTGAAACTCAGGGAGTGCACCGATGCCGACCTGACGGAGTGCAGTGCCCTGTTTTTGTGCGATTCGGACGCGAAACACATTTGATATTTGAATAATTGTCTTCAGTTCTGCTTAGGGATGGGTACCGAACTCGGTACTTTTACAGGCACCGACCGAAATACGTCGGTACTGCCCCGTACCAGTTCACATAAAAACGAACGGTACCTAATTTCGGTACTTGAACGCATCTGAGTAATAGAAAGAGTGGGTAAAATAGAAATTCCGACGGAATACGGCAACACGCGAGAGCGCGTTACGTCAGTACGTCACTCTACCTGAAAGGTCCTGAAAGCAAAACAGGGCCAGCCGAAAGCGGTCCAAAAATGTGGCTACACTTTACCAAGATAGACTCAGACAACACTGGGCAACATTTGTGATGTGAATTGCAAAGCTGGCCAGGGAAACACCTCAAACTTGAGGAAGCATGGTCAAACACAAGATATATTTACAGTAGCTAAATGCTGAAGATTGTAACATCTTAGATAGGCTGAGGGTGAATTAAGCAGGCAGTGCACCGCAGCTAACGTTAGCAGCACCTCCTCAGCTGCAACGTTGAGAGAGGCATCGACTACAACATCAGGTAACGTTATTTAATTAGCTAGCGTTAGCTGGATAAGTTGTTTCACTGCCGTTGTGGTTGTTAGATAACGGGGCTTTTCACTGTCTTCACAACGACTGCAAAACAGAGATCGCTAACGTTAACGCTAACGTTAACGTTGCTGCAGTAATTGTCAAGGGTTCAACAGAACGTATTTCCTCAGCCTGTATAGTAGCTATCAACCTGAAATAAAAAGCATTTGAGAGCTTAAACCCGCGGCTTTTTATTTGGAAGGGTTACATTTGCCGTAATCTTTATTAACATTTCTTAACACATTGACTGCCAGCCGTTTTTTTCTTGCTGTAGGTAGCTTCTGCCAAGCCGTTTTTTGAGGATTGTGGCTCATTTTACCAGAGCCGAGGATTATTTTCTGCTTGGAGTTTGTGAACATACAATATCTCAAAAGTACTAATAGAATGTGTACTTTCTCTGTCTAAAAGAGTTAGTTTGTAGAGTTAGTAGTTATGTAAGCATTAGCAGTTGAATACAGCATGGTTTTAGCGTCAGAAAAAATATTCAGAGATAAACGGCTTTTTGTGAAATTCGATATAACTGTCACTTTAACCATTCATTTTTGGCATCAGTAAGACCTAAACAATAGTTTTGAACAGTAATTTCCTCCATAACAGCAGTAAACTTCCCTCTGCTCAACTCCTCCCTCCTGTGGGCGTTCTTTTTGGCTGCAGCGCCATGTCACAAGCACTTTCCTACCTTTGCAAATGCACTTTCTCATACTCTCGACTAGGGCTGCAACTAACGATTATTTTGATAATCGATTAATCAGTAGGGTTAGTTGTCGATTAATCGATTAATCGGATATATTGAAATCGCTCAGAAATGCTCGATTTAACCCTTTGATGCATACAATTCCAACATTACGATGATTCTAGTAGTCCCTGCAACATAAGTCTGCATCAAAACATTCTTGTTTATACTGTATTCATTAGTGGTTTATATTGGAACACTTCAAACTTGCATACAAAAAGGGGGACCACCACCAAGTTAAATTGTAGAAAACTGTTTTTATTTACTTAAGAACATGAACACTTCACCAACACCACTTCACTTCCTCTCTCCTTCACTGCCTACTTCCTTTAGCCCTTCACCACTTCACTTCCTCTCTCCTTCACTGCCTACTTCCTTTAGCCCTTCACCACTTCACTTCCTCTCTCCTTCACTGCCTACTTCCTTTAGCCCTTCACCACTTCACTTCCTCTCTCCTTCACTGCCTACTTCCTTTAGCCCTTCACCACTTCACCTCCTCTCTCCTTCACTGCCTACTTCCTTTAGCCCTTCACCACTTCACCTCCTCTCTCCTTCACTGCCTACTTCCTTTAGCCCTTCACCACTTCACTTCCTCTCTCCTTCACTGCCTACTTCCTTTAGCCCTTCACCACTTCACCTCCCTCCAGATATCTTCATATATACATGTAAATAAATAAAGTGCTTTAACGGACCTGAGCTGTCTTAACAATAATAACTTGTAAATTACAAACATAAAATAAAAATCACTTCGCTTTAGCTTTAACAACAGGCCATGGGGACTAAGACAAAAAAACAAATTTATGCTATACAACATGTGCAAATTAAAAGATGTAAACTTGTTTTCTTTTCATAAAGTGCACAAAAGGAGGTATTTTTTTACGTTGCTTGAACGGACCTGAGTTGTCTAAACAATAATAAAGAAAAGTGGAAATCAGCAGGATTTGCTACAAACAGCTTTAACAACAGGCCATGAACCATAAAGGTAAATTGTTTCTGCAGTAAGTTACACTTTATCATACACATTACACTCTTTCACCCGCTCTCTCTCTCACTCACTCACTCTCACTCTCACTCACAGTGACAGCCTGAGCCTTTCCTTTCAGGAACTTTGCAATGCAAAAATGTTAGCATGTCCACATGCTCCGGGCTAAGGCTAGCTCTCTTCTTGGAAGCTATGTTGCCTGCTGCAGAGAACAGCCGCTCAGATGGTGTTGAGGTGCTGGGGATGCATAAGTAGGACTTTGCCAGCCTGGCCAAGATGGGATATCTGTCCTTGTTGGCCTTCCACCACTGCAATGGACTTTCTTCCTTGGCAATGTTCTTCTCTGCAAAGTATGTGAGGACTTCATTCCTCACGTTGCTCTGGAGGTCGTCTGCTTGCTCTCTATCCTCTTCTTCATCCTCAGAATCCAGGAGTGAGCTAAGTAGAGAGACAGCAGGAGCTGTAGCAGCTGAGGTGGATGTTGCACTGGTTCGGCCATGCTGCGGTTCATCCATCGCCCTTCTCTCTCTGAGTGCCAGCGTTTGCACTCTGCTTTGCACACGCAGAACTACATCAACACACACACACACACACACACACACACACACACACACACACACACACACACACCCCAATGAACAAGGGACAACAACCCGACAACAACAACAGCTCTACCATTAACGTTAGCTAACGTAACGTTAACTAGCCGGTCGGCTTAACACACGATGCTTGTCGACCTAAGTGCGGGCGCATCAGCTGTTAACGTTAGATAAACGAAACAAACTATCTGAGTTTACATACCATGTCTGCTCTACCAGACTTAACACTAACGTTAGCAAGCTATAACGTTAACGAGCCGGTCGGCTAACGTTAACATTGACCTGGATGCGGGTGCAACGCGCATCGACTGTTAACATTAGATAAACAAAACAAACTATCTGCTGTGAGACAAACATTTCCACTTCAAACAACTACACATGGGTCTAATAATGTAACATTATTTTACATGCACATTGCATATCGAGTTTGTAGTAACGTTAACTTACCCGCCCGCTGCTGAGCTCCCTTCACCGGCACCAGCATCCAATGATCCAACATGTTTGCGTTTCAGGTGTTCACGCAGGGACGTTGTGCTGCCATGCCATGCAAGATCCGCTTTGCACATTTTGCACGTAGCAGACTTTTTATTTCCAGTGCCAGTCAATACGAAGTGTTCCCAAACCTGCAAAGTTTTGGGTCGCGATGCTTTCTCCTTTTCGGCCATGTTTCAAACTCGTTTGTCGTTTACTGCGCGTGTGCGTTTGTCGTTTACTGCGCGTGTGCAAGGCGAGTGACGTAGTCGGCTCCGCGACAGCGGGGCCAGGGAGTGACGTAGCCAGCACTGCGCCGTAGCAGCTGCGGTCAGCTGTTGTTTTTTATCAACAAAACAGATGACTCTGCGGTCCAACTAATCGCGAGGCAACGAATCGATAATCAAATTCGTTGCCAACGAATTTAATCATCGATTTTAATCGATTTAATCGATTAGTTGTTGCAGCCCTACTCTCGACCTCTCAAATAAATTTCTGAATAGAAATTAAATTACTCTAAATTATAGCGAAAAAGAAACAAAAAAGAATGGGTTGAAAATCCCATTCTAAAAGCCTTTTAGAATGGGATTTGTTTCCAATTTGGTGTCGGACTAGGGGGCAGTCCCCGCTTGTCACCAGTTTGCTTTGCTGCTGCTGTGCGGGTGTGAGCCTGTCTGTGCGGCCGCTCTTTGAGGAAGTCTGGTTAGACTCGCTCGCTTCTTGGAGTTTTGGTTGAGGGCTTTGATGAAGCTTTTGCGATTCTGGTCATATTTATGCTGCGTGTTTCAAAGTGTGTCCCACCCGCAATCCACTATGCAAATCTGCAATCCCGCACCGCCAGCAATCAGCGCGAAATGAAAGCGCCTTCGCCAATCCACCTTCATGAGAATGGCTTCAGTCACACTGCTTTTTGCTTGCCTTCCTCTAGTCAGGAAAGCACTGTCACCACTTAGTGGGTCGGTGGAATGGGTTGTACACGTTGTACACGTCCAATACCTATATAAGAGATGTAAAAGGGTTCGATGCACATCCCACCGTCAAAAAAAAAAAATCGATGCCAAAAACGTGTTTACACGTTGTTGGCAGTCAACAGCTGGATTCTGAAAACGTGTTTACACGTTGTTGGCAGTGAATGTGTTAAAATGCATTAGAATCTTTTTATTTTTTGGGGTTAAAGATCTTTTTTTTTTTTATGAACATTAGAGCAAATATAATACGAAAAGCCAAAGGGTTAAGCTCTCAAATGCTTTTTATTTTATGTATCTATGTGCTACAGAGCCTGAGATATGAAGGCTTTAGTGAATACCGACCGCTCTCTCTGAGAAGTTTGGACCTTTTTTTTTTTTACAACTGTAATTTTTTTGTTATTAGAGCGTGTAAAGTACCGAAAATGGTACCGTTTTGGGTACCGTACCGAATTCCAGGTACCGGTATCGGTTCAAATGTGAACGGTACCCATCCCTAGTTCTGCTCCTTCAAGCCCTAAGCCCTGCTCCTTCAAGCCCTAAGGCTGGGTTCACACCGGCGACCCAAGCCTTGCCTTTACCCACGCTTTTAAATAGGCGTCCGTTTTAGTCAACGAGGCTGTGTACACCAGCCGCCTGAGCGTGAACCCTGCGTGTACCCACGCCTTGCCTGTGACTTGCCGATTTTATCGTTTAGGCGTGAGTTCTATTTTCAAGCCGACAAGGCGCTTGCAGGCAGGCTTCTTCTGTCAAGCCATGAAAGAAAAACGCGACAATATCCGTGGGAAATGGCAAAGTCAACTGAATTTCATGTAAAATGGAGTTACTACAACAGTGTTGAGCAGAGAGAGAGAGGGAGATTGACGGGTGGCTATCACGTGGGGCTTTCTCCCTGTCTGCAAACAAATCTTCATGAGAGAGAATAGCGACCGAAGAAGCAAGATGGACAATGTTGTTGTGCCAGCACATATTCTTGCAAGATCACCTCTCTAAAATGTCCGACTATAGTCAGACCTGGTTATACATATCCAGCATCAATAGAACATTAAATATATCCAATTTATTTTACCTATGATAATTCGGGACCACACATGAAAAAATACAGTCAGGAGAGAGGAGAGGCGCTTGTGACTCGGCTCCAGGTTCAGCGTGGAATAGGCGTGTGGTGTGATCGCAAAAGCGTGTAATAGGTTCACGCCCAGCTCAAGGTCTGCAGGCGTAGGCGTGGGTTGAGGCAAGGCAAGGCGTAGGTTCTCTGTGTGAACTAAGCGTAAGCCCCAGCCCCAGGGGGGCCATTGACACTAAGTGAGAATAAACACAGGGTCGTCACTTTTAACGACCCTGTGCCATTTCCACCACTGCTTATGGATGAGCATCATCTGCTGCATGCCATCGAGAACCATTGGTCGGATCGACTTCAAACTTTAGGAGTGTGCCCTATTGTGCAGTGGAGTGCCCTATGGGCATAGCGCCACCTACTGGCAAAAAAAAAAGGTTTTTCTTAAGAACCGTTTGTCCGATGGACATCAAATTTGGGGAGTGCGCTGATGGGAACCCGACACAGTGCTGTGCCGAATTTCGTGCAATTGAGCACAGCGTCACCTACTGGCCACACAAAAAGTGGTTTATCTTGAGAAACGTTCGTCCGATCGACCTCAAACTCGAGGAGTGCACTTAGGGGGACTCAAGGGAGTGCAGGGAGCTGAATTCCGTTCAATTTGGCATAGCGCCACCTACTGGCAAGACAAAAAGTGCTTTATCTCCATTGCCATTCATCTGATCGACTTCAAACTTCAAACTCTGGGAGTGCGCTTAGGGGGAATCAACGGAATGCAGGGAGCTTAATTCCATGCAATTTGGCATAGCGCCACCTACTGGCAACACAAAAGCGGTTTATCTCGATAGCCATTCATCTGATCGACTTCAAACTTGGGAAGTAACTCAACAGTGCAGTGCCGAATTTTGTGCAATTCAGCACAGCGCCACCTACTGGCCACACAAAAAGTGGTTTATCTTGAGAACCGTTCGTCCGATCGACCTCAAACTCAAGGAGTGCACTTAGAGGGACCCAAGGGAGTGCAGGGAGCTGAATTCTGTGCAATTTGGCATAGCACCACCTACTGGCAACACACAGAGTGCTTTATTTCCATTGCCATTCATCTGATCGACTTCAAACTTCAAACTCTGGGAGTGCGCTTAGGGGGACTCAACGGAGTGCAGGGAGCTGAATTCCGTGCAATTTGGCATAGCGCCACCTACTGGCAACACAAAAGCGGTTTATCTCAATAGCCATTCATCTGATCCACTTCAAACTTAGGGAGTGTGCTGCTGGGAACCTGACATAGATCAGTGCCGAGTTCTGTGCAATTCCGCACAGTGCCACCTACTGGCAACACAAAAAGTGGTTTATCTTGAGAACCGTTCATCTGATTGACTTCAAACTTGGGGAGTGTGCTCCTGGGAACTGGAAGTAGTGCGGCGCTGAATATCTTGCAATTTCCCGCGCCACTTACTGGCAACACAAAAAGCAGTTTATCTCGAGAAACATTTGTCCGATTGACTTTAAACTTAGGGAGTGCGCTGCTCGGACCCCGATGGAGTGCACTGCCGCATTTCATGCAATTTGGACTTATTCCAGGACTGTCTGTATGTCTGTCTTTCGTGTAGCTCGAGAAGCGTTTGTCGGATCGACTTCAAACTTGGGGAGTGCGCTTAGGGGGACCTGACAGAGTGCAGTGTGTGTGCAGGGGGGAGCGCCCATGGGGTGGTGCATGGGGGAACGGGCACGGCACTAGTTACTGTCAATGCTATTAAGGCAAGTAACATCAACAACACTGATAACTGCATCTACAAAGTATTTCAACAGTCAGTCAATTGAGCGAACGTGATCAAGACCGTCTGCAAGTAGTTTAGTTAACGTTATGCTAACGTTTGCTAACATTGCGAGACACGTCTTGCCTCCCTCCCTGATAGGAGGGTAGGAACAGAGCACATCCAGACACTAAATGGGTGGTCCAATCATAAGTAGGGCTGCCACAAACGATTATTTTGAGCAGCAGTGGAGTTCGGCTGTCAGGAAGTAGCTCCATTGCGTGACGCACAAACATGATGCATGACTAAGATTGGCTAGACTTGTTGCATTCATTAGTTGGATTGGTCAGGTTGCTAGTCTTTCACAGTAGTAGTCATGACCAAAGTGAGAGTAGATTCACAACACACGATACGCATACTGCCCAGTGCACCCATACACTATTGAATTCACAGGCGTCAACGCCATTTTGCATAGTTTTTACTGACAAATCTTACCAGCGTACTTTGATGCCAAAATGTGTGCATCGTACGAAAAATGCGTGCAGGTTGGCAGGTCTGACGTTACCTCTAAAAAAAAAAAAGAAGAGTCCCATGAGTGTGGCGTTTAAGGCCATCTGTCGCTACAAAAGAAATAAACGGGGTGTATTACTGGACAGACATGCAACTAACTTTGCAGTCTGAGCCATCTTAGCTATGTGCTGTAACACAGTGCTGCATTTTCTATTTTTCTGGTGTTTAGGACCATGTTTGGGACAGGCAAATGTCTCAAACATAGACTGATATCACAGGATGTTGTGAAGAGTGCATGACTATATAATTTGTAAAGATTTTATTATAAAGAAATACTGTATTCTGTTCTTAAAATGTTTTATTTTTTGAAAGATAATTTTATTTCAAATTGTTTTATTTATTTAGTTTTAATATATTTTATATTTTAATATATTTCATATTTTAATATATTTCATGTATTTTAGTCTGTGATACCGTGAAACCAAGTTATCCAAGGTTATCATACCGCCCAAAACTCATACCGGCACATCCCTAGATACCATTTGTTTATTATATCGCTATTGCAATCACAATCGCAATATTGTCCACAATATTGTCCACGATCGCAAATTGCACCTTTACCCCAAATCGTGCAGCAGTAATTGATATGCACAAACGATTAATTATGTCAACGTTAATAGCGGGCACTTATCACCCAATAGCCTAATGCAGTAGGCTATCATCTCCTTGTTGCATTTTCAAACTGACAGATGGGGGAAAAGAAACGATTCAACTTTTACTTGTTTAATCACCAATTTGGCTCTTCCAAATAATCCAGCCATGTAACGACGTCCATTCATGAAATTATTAAATAGCACGGGGACATTAATAGTTTGTAAAAGTGCCATTTAACCACCCGCCCGCTGACGGCATGTTCCAGAAAAAGAGCTGGGAGCTGCTTAACTACAGCCGCTCTGCCATCGATGCGGACCTTGTACTAGGACCAGAGGCTGGGGTGGAAATGTTCGGCGCTCGCAGGAGCGTGCGCTCATAGATAATTGTTGCTAAACATGCAGGCCAACCGGGTAGCGTCTGGGAATGTTCAGGAATAGATAGGCATGTTTAGAAATGGCTATAGTTTTTGAGGCTGACACAAGCGTGACACGGCGCAGCTGAATCGTAAACATCAATGGTGGCAGCGTTGGCTGTGTCGAAGCCATGTCTCCTGCCACTTCACAATTCAAGGGCGTAAATGCATTGATTTAAATAAAAACAAGTAACTATACTGAAGGCATACCTTTTTGTAGCTGGCATACCTTTTTCTAGCTCTGTTGGTAGTGAAGATAAAAGGCATGGAGGGAGAACCACCCAATACTCATCGCTGTGTCTCTGCTGGTTGCTCTCATGGAGGACCAGATCCACGAATGTGCAAAACTGGGCATCTCTCCTACTCAGCTTGGTGTTAAGAATGACTCAGATGTCATCTATGGAAGCTGCAGGATTTTTTTCGGTAGCCTGGAATCTTGGGGTTGGTCAACGATAAATGGCAGAACATGCCATTTACATCTACATTGTATCAAGAAAATCTGATTGGGATCGCTGTGGGTTAAGTTCACGTCACATTAAAATGGTAAATATTGCTCTCATGTGCTCCGCTACATAACAGTGCTTAGCAGAAAATCTAGTGGCGCAGTGTCGACGTCAGACTTATTGCTCTCATTGGTTTGGATGTATGGTATTGGTTTGGCAATGCCCTTGATCCAAATCACTCTCAGGGAGATGGAGGCCAGACGTTTCTCACAGTGGGATCAACTTGCGAGACTCATCTGGCTTGTGAGGCTAGTCATCTAGAGTCACATTGGGAAAAATCTTATACAGAGGACTCTAGCAGCTCACAAAAGAAAGAAGTAGTTGTCAATGTCATAAGTGTGTATGTCAGGGTTCCTGCACCTTCTTAAACTTACAGAATTTCCTTTGAGATTAATAAAGTATCTATCTATCTAAACATCAAATTCAAGGATGTCTCAAGGACTTTCCAGGTCAAAGTCCCTGAAATTCAAGGACCCAGCATGGCATAGTTTGAGACACGGATTAAGGTTAAAGGAGAATTTCGTTTTTTTTTTAACCTGGAGCCCTCTCCTCACATTAATTATTATCCGACGACTCACCCAGTGTTCTTCGGTGCAATTTTGACCCTCCTAGGCATTGTTGTGAGCTAAATAGTGTCCAAGCCAGTCCTTGAATGCGCTCCGTCGGGGCCACATGGCAGCGTGCTGTTACTCCATGTAAATAGACAGTTTTCTTCCCGTTTTCTACCCATATCGTCATTATATGATCCCTAAAGAAACATCAGAATGCTAATCACCACCGGGCTGTTTCCAGTAGTGTTTACCAGGGATCTCATATCCTCATTCGGGGTCTGTGTCACCAACTCTCGTCAAGTCACGCGAGACTTTCCTGCCGGCTGGCCTGTGTACGGAAGCCCAGCTCCTGCACTCATTTCGCTCGCGCGTCTGTCCTGTCTACAAGCAGAAGACTAGCTCAGCCCGTTTTTCGGAGAATAGATTTAGAAATCTTACAACATGGTTCGATTTTGTGCATATGGGTAGAAAACGGGAAGAAAACTGTCTATTTACATGGAGTAACAGCACGCTGCCATGTGGCCCCGACGGAGCGCCATTCAAGGACTGGCTTGGACACTAATTAGCTCACAACAATGCCTAGGAGGGTCAAAATCGCACCGGAGAACACTGGGTGAGTCGTCAGATAATAATTAATGTGAGGAGAGGGCTCCAGGTTAAAAAAAAACTAAATTCTCCTTTAAGCCTAATTACTGGTTCAATGAGAACTTTTATAATGAGAACTAGCAGGCTTTACAGAAACTCGCAGAAAACAATTAGAGGCTTTAATGTTTTGTGCATGAGAATTTGCTTATTGCACTTGCTGTAAAGGCTTATTGCTTTTTTGTTTTGTTATTTCCATGATTGTCATTCTTGCTTTTATTTTTTATCTTTACATGTTTGAAATAAAAGCTATCAAATCAAAATTTAATTTGTGAAGTGAACACTTCTCAACTGTGTTGCATTACATGTTTAAAAAAATCGAAATTTATATTCTTGCACCAGGTATACAAATTCAAGCACTTAGCTTCAATGACCCACGTCTGTGTTTTTCAAAAACTTTCAAGGGGTTGATTTCTCTCTCAAATTCTAAAACTTTCAATGATTTCAAGGACCTGTGGAACCATGGTATGTGCAAAAGTCATAAAGGCAATCATGTATGGAATCTGGAATTTCTCATAAATAAATGCACAAAACAAAACAGATGTTTGACTGTTGTCTTTTTATGGAGTTGTCCATAAATGCTTAATGACCGAATAATTTTTTTTACTTTATAGCCGCTTGTATGATTTCTTGGGTCAGAGAAAAGTTATCAACCGTGACACTGGCAACTAGCATCATCATAGCGTGAAAATAATGGCCAACTACGGTAGCTATACAAAACAGTGAAGGAGACGCGCACACATCCCAACGGTCTTCAAAGCAGGTGCTGGACCAAACAAAAAGCAGTACAAGAAAAAGAAAAGAGTCCACACACTGTAGCTCCCATTTAAGCTAATTTATTACCCGTGAAGTTTCGAGCTCATGCTCTTCTTCAGACATGACCGAATATCAATAATTACTTTTTTTCATGTCATGAAGATTGTAATGTTTTGTAAATTATTTGGCGGCCCACTTGCAATACCTTCACGGCACACCAGTGGACCCCAGCCCACAGGTTGGGAATGGGTGGTCTGCACCAATCTGAAACATGTTAAACACTTGAAATGCAATTTTTATTGTATACAATAGGGATGGGCATTTTGAATAAATTACCATAATCGAAATTCTGTCAAATTAACTATCAATTATTGATAGCGTATTAATAATAATATAGATTTTTTTTTTACTCTGGTAATAACGTTGTGCGTTCTCGGCCGGCTATAATGGCGATGCTGCTGTGTAGTAAGAATATCAGACACTAGCGCTGTGGCCAGCTAAACAAACATGTTACGTGACAGGTTACATGATGTAACCTAGCTAGGCTACTGTACTCACATTTTGAAAAAAGGACTCAGCTCACCGGCCGCGGCTTCCAGGCTTATTGTGACAAAAACCTCATAATCTGTCCTGATGGTCAAATAAAATGACTTGAATTCACTTAAACCCAGTGTACTGTTACTGACACTTGGTTGAAAATTAGGAGAGAAGTGTACGAGGTATCATATTTATAACTGCCTCAATGAGGTCCACAGACCGCTGGGTGCGTTTGTTTGTGTCTCCGGCGCATGCCGGTGTGAATTCCCCATGTTAAAAACAGTGTTATTGGCACAAAGCTCCACCTCACGTTAGTCGGCTGTGCAATGGAGTGGGGCGAGGAGGAAAGAATTCCACCCAAACCTAGTCCGCAAAAAAAAACAAAAAACAATAATCGATCAAAATTACACATGATCGAATTGATACCTTAACGATCAATTTCCGATTTTTGATGAACATCCCTAGTATACATATATTATTCTTGGAAGTATATTATATAATTCCAAGAATAATATACTTATACAATAAAAAAAACAATTCCACCACATAGTTATATAATATGTGGAATTGCTTAGCATTTATTCGGATGCCTACATTTTTATCACCATTGTTCATCCATAAGTCATGACTTATGACATAGCCTATGTAACTTAATTTATGAACTTATTTATATTTGACATTCCTGATTCCATAACCATGTATTTTATTCAGTGTGAGTCAGAGGCATTCATCAAAAGTGGTTTGTATGGCCGAGTGTAGCCTATCAGAGAACTTTTTAACTTTATATTGTGCCTTAACTTAACCATGGTTAGGGTATAGCCTATTCATGCATAATAGTTTTCCCTTAACGCCCCCCCTCCCCATCCATTTTAAATCAATTACTCCAGCATTAATAAACAGTGCAAATGTAAACAATAATTTCAAAAATGTATGTAAAACTCCAGCGGTCAGTCACATGCTTTAACATAGCATGTATAATGTGGGGCGAAAGTGTTTCAAATGAGGGCGCAGAAGTTGCTGCAGTCTTGGCACAAAGGCATACATGTATTAATGATATTGGTAATTACATTGCAAAACCTGCTGCCACAATTACCAAAACATTGACGCTACGCTTTTTGGTCACTGCAACCCCAGTAAGTAAAAATTGAGTGTCCCCTTCGACTGTTGACCAGTTAGCAACCATTTTTTCTTTGTTGGTTGATACTAAACACAGTTCATGTTTACCCACAGCTCGACAAGTTACTTCACAACCGAGAAGGGGTGGGGGGGTTAAAAAGGGCACACAAACGGTGTATAGTTGCCATGATTCAGGCACACTACTTGATATAACGCTACGTTATCGTAGACGCAAGATCATCACCGGCTGCTAATATAGCTAACGTTAGCCAACCAAATACCTGACTTGGTAGCCGGGTGCGAGCTCATTTAACGTTAGCTAACACTCTGGAGGTAGCGTTAACTGTTAAATACCAACTCCCGGTGTTTTGATGTTATATATTACACATTTAATTGGTCCGTGTTATTCAGCAAGTCAACTAACGTTATTGCGATATGATGACTTGTTTTAGCGAGTACTAATCTACCTTGGTACACCCTCTTATTATTAAAGTGTTAGCTAACTAGCTAGCTAGCAGCTAGCTAATAGCCTAGTATCAAACAGGCTTCAGTCAATTGGCGTTACTCGAGATGGCTAACGTTACAGCAAAGATAGTGGGTTCTCCACTGCATAAATTAGGCGAAATCCCAAATGCAAAAAGGCACACCATTCACCTAGCATTAGCTATAGCAAACTCTCCCGGTGCAGGGTGCATAGTCTGGTAAACGAGACCATAAGCTACGCTACCTAGCTTGGATTGGATATCACATAAAACCATACTAGCGTGCTAGGCCAGTGCAGGGCAAATCTCTTCGACAAGGCCCAAATTGTAACTTGGACGCATTCAAGTGTGATAACGAGCTTTTCGGATTAAATTGAAAAAAAAGTTAAATGTCCTTTCATTTGTGTTTGTTTTCTTTACACTGGAGCAAAAGCTTAAGGCAAACTGATCAGTGTGCCTGCCACGAGACATTGTTGGGAACACACCGGCTAACAAGCTCTGACATGTAGCAACAACAAAAGACAAAAACACTCACTAGGGATCGTTTGTAAACCTGGGTGTTCTCGGAGGTTGGTATCCATACAGATGGCAATAAAGCACGTCGAAACAGAAGCAGCACATCTCCGCCGAGACAACCATCTTCCTGCCTCCACTTCCCGAGCCGGGTCCCGGGCTGAGACTCGGGGAGAGGCCAGATGAATTGTAACCGGCCGGGGTCGGGGACAACGCGTTTGTGCTGCCGCTGCTACTACTACTGCTGCTAACGTTACCCCCGGGTCCCCCCAGGCCGTTGGCTCTGCTCACGTTCCCTGCTGCAACGGTCGTGGAGGAACCAATCCCCAAGTCCGATCCACAATGTCCGGTTCCTGCCACCCCGCTTCCCGCCCCCACCCCGCCAGGACCCCCCGACCCGGGGGAGCCCGACAGTTTCTGCTTCTTCACCCCGCAGCACCCGGCCGCCATCTTGGAACAATCTGCACCGACACACCGCTTCCGACCCATAACCGTCACCGCGGGAAGGGTGGGGGGGAACGCCGACCAGACGTAAAAATCCCACTGCGTTGATACGTATGACGGACAATACTCCACTTTCACTTTTTTGTGTCGGACGACGAAATAACCGATCTGTGTCGAGACTGCAATGTCACCCTAGCGTTGCCTTTAAAACGCACGACTTATTTACGCAAAATCCATAGCTGATAAAGAGTTTTTCTCCTTTAGCAGTGAGTCAGTTAGTCCAGCTTTGGATCACGGTGTTTTAATGGACCACAGATAAGTCCTGTCCCAATGTTCACCCTAAACTAAACACGACACCCCTCCGAAGCGATCTCAACCAGTTCCTCTTGAGCATGCAAGTTCAGGGACCGCACAATCCGACCAGGCCGCAGATGACTGTAGCCAGGCGATCCAGATGTGAAGCCGACAGACAGGGCACTGTACCCCCGCAGCACGCCCCTCCGAGTGGAAGCCGGGAGCTTGAGTACGCAGGACCCATAAGCTTCAGCACAAAATGTGCACAGTGCCTCGGGCAATGTAGCTTATGATTACACCAGTTTGTTTACTACTTTCTTAGGAACTTCTACCACGACCCACGACAGGCCCAGTACATTGGCATTCCAGACGCTGGGATAACGCAGAGTAAAATGGCATCGGACAATGCAGGTTTGGCATGGCACAGTGAACGCGTCAGCGTCGACCAAGTCATTTCAGTAGCCAACATTAGCCTACAACCGCTTCAGTTTGCACCTGCATAATGTCTGTTCTTGGACCTGGTTTAAAATTACCAGTAACACCCCAGCCTCAGATGTAGAGCCGAAAGTTTGCAGTAGCTTGTTTGGAGGTTGTCATCCGTTTATGGGAATTCATATAGAAGAGCTTTCTAGTCCATGATCCGTGTGAAATCGTCCGGGTTTGGCAACCCTCGCTCCGCACCCGTCTCTCAGCTGCTACCATTCAGTGCTGTTCGGGTAAAAGCCCCGCTATGATCAGGCACAAGCATCGTTGTCGTCTCCACGCCGAAAGTGGATTCAGAAAATACCTTGCGCCCAATTTCTACACATAATACGTAGTTTCGAGGGCTGTCAAATGTGTGATTCAGAGGAACCCTAGAATACTCTAATGCGCATGACGTTGATATGCGCGTGAAAAAAATACTCCGATCCTAAGTAGGCTATAAAAGCCCAATAGCCCTACCATTGAATAGCTGTTTTCTAGGACTAGTTAAATAGGCTATTTCACTAGAGAAAGGGAATTAATTTCGAAAATGGCCTCCCCAATATTTATGTTGTCCACTTAAGTTGTCTAAAAGTAAATGTAGCTATTTGCTCAATAATGTCTTATTAGGCGATTCTTCCCTGCATCATTCATCTCTGGGGTAAGATAAAGGTGTCAGTGGTACTTAATTTGCTGTGACATTTCTTATTGGCCTCACATTTGGCACAAATGTAGGCTTATGTTGTTAGTTACGGATTATCAGTCGTGAATCTATATATTATAGGTTATTTTAACACAAGCCAAGTAATGTTAGACTTCCTTTTTTTACGTTTTCCCTTCCAGATAACATCCAATTCCGCAATCATCCTATGAGAAACATATGTTCACCAAGGGGGAACCAGGGGGAATCCCCCCCCCCCCCCCCCCCCCATTTGCAAAATACATTTTAGGCCCTGTGAATCGGGGTGTAATAGCCACATGGGATATTTACACTCAGGTGTACATAGATGATGTGACTGACTATGTACAAATAGCACCTGCCATATAGATTTGGCAATGTGGACTTTCTGTCTGTCTGTTTGTTTGTTTCAAGAATTTTGGCCGGCCACAGCTATGCCGTTTTACGTGCGATTGGGCTGAAACTGCGGGTGACCTGACAGAGCCACATTTTTTAATTAGGTGATTGTCCTAATTACCTAATGACATCAGTGATGTCATACCAATTTGCCAATGTGGACTCTGTTTACATTTTTGTGCCAGCAACAGCTATGCTGCTTTACATGGGACCTGACGAGCCAGCTTTTTGTAATTAGGGCAGATTAATTGGCCTAAGGCTGATTGCCCTAAGGCTGAGGCTATACTTAAGTGATGATGTCATCAGTGATGTCATCAGTGTGAGGCTATATAAGTGATGGGAGTATAAGTAGGTAGAATCGGGGAGGAACCAGACAGAGACAATGGCTTCTGCCAGAGAGACTGAGGGAGAGGGAGAGACAGAGGGGGAGAGAGGGGCCACGCAGCAGCCGAGCTATGCAAGCTGCAGGGCAGGCGAGCACATGCGTAGTTAGTTTAAAAGCAGACTAGCCTAAATGCGAACAATGAATATACATCTTGAGATAAGCTGATGACTCATGCTGCTGAGTGTTAAAATTTGAGTGTTGAAATGTTGCTTGTGTGGGTGGGGTGGGAGTCTGTACCTGTACCTCAACTTGACATTGTAATCTGTGAAGTTCCTTGATGAGTTTGTTTTTCCCACTCCTATTATGAATTTCTGGGAATTTCGATGAGTTTTCAGTTGCATTTGTGTCTAAGCTTAGTCTGAAGCAGTAGGCTACATATAACTACAAAAGTTTGAGTCATCAAGTTAGCCTTGCTCATGTAATGTTAAGGCATGAACTCCATACATGCACACACTACAACTTTGCGCAGACTTGCCGAAAATGCCAATAAACATCTTAAATTTGGGGAAATGAAGGGGGGGAAAAATCAGCTTTGTCAGCCCCTGCCTGCCACATGCCAATGCTCAATGCCCATGTTCAGTTTCAGATTGACGGGCTCCCCACAGGGCTCCATGCTGAGCGACTTATTCTACACCCTTTACACTTATGACTACGCCCCCCCCGTCCACCCCAGCAACACCATCATAGTTTGCTGACGACATAGCAGTGGTCCAACTCATGAGTCGGCTTACAGAGACGCTCTTCGGGGTGGTGCAGGGACAACAACTTGGCCCTTAACACCGCCAAGACCAAGGAGCTGATCATCGACTACAGGAAGAATAAAACACACATTAAACCACTCTATGTCAGTGTAGTAGTGTAGTATATCAGTGGGGACAGCGTGGAGAGGGTCTTGACGTTCCGGTTTTTGGGCAGCAGGAACTCTACTTCCTGAGACTCCTCAGGAAGAACCATCTCCCCTAGCCTGGGTAAACCCATCCCCCACGTGACCTGCTCTCAGACCTGTTCTCAGGTGACTGGGAACTGAGAGAGCAGGTCACGTGGGGGCTGGGTTTACCTAGGCTACATCTCCCCCAGAAGCTGCTTGTGGCTTTTTACCACTGCTCCATTGAAAGCATGCATGCTCACATACTGTGTGTGTGTGTGTGTGTGTGTGTGTGTGTGTGTGTGTGTGTGTGTGTGTGTGTGTGTGTGTGTGTGTGTGTGTGTGTGTGTGTGTGTGCGCGCGCTACGCCAGCTGCACAGCAGTAGAGAAGAAGGCGCTCCAGAGGGTCATCACTACCACCCAGAAAATGGTGGGTTGCTCCCTCCCCACTCTGGAAGATCTCTACGGCTCCCGCTGCCTCACCAAGAGCAAAAAAAAAATCCTCAAAGACCCATCACACCCTGGACACTGGCTGTTGGAGCTGCTGCCCTCGGGCAGCAGACATAGGACAATCAAAGCCAGGACAAACTGACTAAAAAACTGTTTCTACCCCAAAGCAATAAATGCACTTAACACTGTTTAAATGCACTAAAAGCTGGTGTCCTTTTTTGCTGCTTTTTCTCAGTGTAATTTGTGGAGACGTGCAATAGGAGGTATGCCCAGATTGTATGAATGTTGTTTCTTTTAATAGGGACTTGTTTACATTATTTATATTTGATCTGATGTCTGTTTTTAGTTTATTGAGTGTTTGTCTTTATAGAGCTTTATAGCTCTTTTTAAACCCTTTAACCTTTTACACTGCAGAGGATGCACACTTCAATTTCATTGCTGTGTAAACGACAATGACAATAAAGGATCTTGAATCTTGAATCAACAGACAGATAAATGGACAGACAGACAGACATGCAGCCTTTCCCAGTAATGGCCTGTGACAGTCAGTCCCTGTAAATGGGTACAGGGATCGATATCCAGGGAAATTCTGTAGCAGCAATTTGCCACCACAGGCTATCCCTGCATGGCTCATGACAACAGTAACATTGCAGGGAAGGCACGTAAAGGGTTACGCCCCCACTCTGCACCTTGAATGAGTGGATTTGAAAGAGCTCTCCACTGCTGCCCACCTCATAGCCCTCCTCCTCTGTCCCTTGCCCCATGGCCCATTACATGTGTGAAAAGGCGTAAGACGTAAAATGTCCCTGTATGGAGCGCATGCATGAATAGTGAAAATCACTAGTGGTCCCTGAAAGGTTACCCCAGTAATTTACTGGGAACTATTTCTTAAAAGGGCAGTTGTTTTTCCCTTGAACATGTGACAAAAGTCACGGAGAAAATTTGTGCTTATCTTCAGGGTTAAATGTAACAACATGGTTCAAATCTGATTTGATAACTCAGACTGCATCATTAGGGGTTCAAGCCCCGAAGGGTCTGGAAACACTATCGTATTTGCTGTGTTTATTCGTGTATTCTTTCTTTCTTTCTTTCTTTCTTTCTTTCTTTCTTTCTTTCTTTCTTATCCTTCCGTAAAAGTGTATGCCCGACCCGTCAGAAACCATAAGGCCCCAATCTTTGCACATAGTTTGGAAATGTCACCCACTACTCAGAAACAAAAAATTACACCAATCTACCAAATTGCAGTGATATAACAGCCCATTTCATGTTTTTAGGGCTACGCAGGTCATTTTAGGGCATTGTGACATCATCACCATAACCATCAATAGACCCTTCTCACGGGGGCCATTTTGTGTCGAAAAGGCAGGGTAAACACAGGTGCAAGCAAAACACTAATGGAAACCCTCATTAGTGTTTTGCTTGCACCTGTGGGACAAAATCTTGTCAAATGGGGGTCTGTGGTCTAATTTGTGTCCATTTAGAACCACTGCATTACAGTATGGGGTGTGCACTGCGTTTCAGCCTCAAGGTGGCTTTGAGTAAAGTGAACAGGCTGAGCTGAGAGCAATTGCTGCTGCTATTATAAAACCCCTGTGAAGCTTTGTTCAGCTACAGTATAGTCATTATTCCTTATTCAAGAAAAACTGACATGCGCTGTAATCTTTCATTGAATATCTGTAGATACATTTGTCAGATTTGTTCCATTCATTCACTCTTCTATTCTGGGGAGCAGTACATGACAATCTGGCATGTTGTTATTAAGCCCTGTGGTGGCATTTCCCCAGCTGGAGAAATGACTCGCCTCTCAGAGAGCAACTGGCTGAGGAATGAGAGAAAGACATACTGATAGAGGTCAAGTGAAAGATCTATCAGTTCATTAATACTTAACAGGCCATTCAAAAGACCACCACCCATTTTAGGGAAAATACAGGTGATAGCAATAATATACTGTCAGATGATGTTTGTGGGGTCAACATAGGCAGGCCTATAGGCAGACTAGTCATTTGTTCCAGTGTGGCATTTATGTGGAACTAGATGTAACAGGGAAGTAAGTAAGATTTGAATGCCCTGTAGCACAACATGGCTAACTGCCATCTTAGCCTGAGGCTAAGAAGGCTTCACACTAGCAAATTCTTAAGCATTCCAGAGAAGGTTAACCCCTAACTTCAGCCTTGGGCGAGCTGGCCCAGAGCAGGGTTATCCCAGGGTATGCCCAGAAACACGGTGATACACTATGCTAGTGTGAAGAGGAAGGGCCAATATAACCTGGTGTCTATTCTGAGCTTATGGCTAGGTTAGCCCTGGGGGTAGAATGGCCCATCTACTGT
The DNA here is from genome assembly GCF_964638095.1 of Poromitra crassiceps. Classification (NCBI taxonomy): domain Eukaryota; kingdom Metazoa; phylum Chordata; class Actinopteri; order Beryciformes; family Melamphaidae; genus Poromitra; species Poromitra crassiceps. The sequence goes on from NC_139623.1 coordinate 105,203,044, forward strand.
GATCTGATAAGGGCTAAAGATGACTTCGCCAGGTGGTGAGAGTTGTATCTTGATATATAATCACTTCACCAGACATTTCTGTTGTATAGCTGCTTTAAAATCTGAAAATGTGTCGATTGTGTGTGGGGTCACAACAACACACATCATGGGAGGGTTGTCAGTGTTGCTGTAATTCTTATTGTCACCAATAGAGGGTGATAAAGGTCATGACATGCTTGCTTAATGCCCCATTAAAACAAAGCATACTTCCATGGTCCTCCTTTCAGAAAACCCTGTGTAGGGATGCATTGGCAGGAAAATCTTGGGTGAAGGAGGAACATTTTGCTTAAAAATTGTGCATAGCAGTTTGGAAATTATCTGAAAATATTCAAATTCTATTATCAGAATAGTGTTCATGTAGTAGGCTATATCACTTAAATCCCATGCCAGGCTTGGCTGCTCAGCTGTCCTTTCCTGGCAGAAACCCAGTCATCATTTTATCTGGGCTGGGCTCTTCTCCCTCCTGGCTCCCCGGTGGTGTAATGACCTTCCTCCATCTTGAGTCACTCCCATGCTTCCATTGTAGGCTGAAAAACTCATCTCGTCAAGAAGGGGGATGTCATATCACCCTCCTCTGTTCCCTCTCCCATGCTTCCTCTTACTTGCTCTTATCTTGAAGTAAATTAATAGAAAATCCCTTCTACCTTTCTCCTGAGCTCCTAATGTCTTACGTATTTTCTTTCTTACATGTCATTTGGGTCACAGGAACATTACCAGGACACTGTGACTCTGACTTGCTGGTTGCTTGTCATGGTGATCTATTGCAGCTTTTTATTTTGTTACACTCATTGTTAGTCACTCTGGATAAGAACATAAGCAAAAAAGTCTATAATCATAACTGTGGAGCGCGCTCATTCAGTCGTAATCAGTACCTCAAATACTTGGGATAAAACCCTGTCTGGTAACAACACTGACTCATTTCTGTCCAAACTGTGGCAATTTGTGCTTCAAGTAGACAAAGTAATTATGGTGAATTTGGTACGCTTTGTCTACCCTGCACACATGGAGACACAAAGTCAGTAAACCACAAAAACACAAGAGATTGTTTTTCTTCTTTTTTATTACAGCATTTTCCAAACACTATAAAATGGCCTGGAGTCACGACGCTTCAAGTCCAGCCATGCAAAATATTGCAAGATCGCTCGTGCATGTGTCACTCTATTAATCAATGTCAGCATTTCAGTAGGTCTGCGTTGCTGCAATGAAATTAGTTTTGATCTGATTCAGCAAAGTGAAATGCTTACTCATTCACTTACTAAATGATTGGGTCAGACAGTTAATTCACGTGCAGGTCAAATAGCAGGTTGGAGCATATAGGGGCTGGAGTCTTTAGAGAGTGTTTAGACCTGGAAGTCTTGTGAGGTAGGCTACCATATGCACCCGATAGCACTGTTATGTTGGTATGGTCACATTTGTGAATCCAATTAAATTAGCCTACTTAGGCTTTATATAGGCTATTTAATCCTGATTTAAAGAGGTGATACAAAAAATTAACAATTCTTTGCAAGATAAGGTTATAGATTATACTGAGGGAAGCTAATGGAAGGATGATAGAAGGAGGAATGAGGTAGGAGGTTTTGAAAATAGCACTGGTAATGAGAATTGTGAACAAAGGTCTGATTTTTTTACAAAAATACAGAGTAATTTCCTTTGTCTTTGAAACTTGTGAGAGAATGTCTGCATATATCATTTTATATCCATATGAAGTGGTGCAATGCAATATAGAATTGGAGATGCCAAGTTTGTCAAAGTTACAAGAGGAAGACCTGTAAAGAAGAACAAGGTGAGGAGGAACACTTTTTATAAAAGTTTGTCAGATCTAGGAGTTTTATCATTTTCTCTTAAACCTTTTTTTTGGTCATAATAAGAACCACCAGCTATAATCACAAAAGCAGTTTTACAGTTCCTGCATGATTCAGAGCTGTGTTTGTTTTATCCTTGTCCTGCGGAGGGCGCCCAGTAGCGTCTACACGTTCTTTTAATACATCCATGGTTGAACCTGTATGGATTCCACTATGAAGAAGACATCAAACTCCAGTAGGTGGCGGTAATGCACAAAAAGCTGTTTGCCAACCGCCATAAAACAATAGTAGAAGAAGAAGAGGAGCCAAAGGAGCCGCGTTTACACTGCCGGAAATTGGATAGACGAAGAAGAAGAATAAGGAGGAGGAGCGGCTGAATGTTTGAAAGTGGCGGGTCAAACATCAGAGGAAGAGGGTGTAGCGTTACATGTCTGAGTTTAACTTTAAAAGGTAAGTTAACGTTATATTGCGTTTTATCGAGGTTGTTCGATACTCGTGCTATTGTCTGTTTACTAGAACCATTGCATACAGTGGATTGACACGGTAGAGGAAAAGAAGAACGTCTTTTTAAGTAGCAAAAAAGGCAGCTAACTACGTTAGCTTCGTTAGCCTGACAAATGTGGTTGCAAACTGGCTACCATTGGTGAACGCCACTGTTCGGGTTGAAATTTATTTAGGCTATGTGAGTAGGCTACCCGGTAATCATCATCTGACGAGTGCTAACGAGGGGGGAATGGCCTGTTTGACAGTTGCGCCACACGGCATTTCCTCGCCCTGTTCGATATGTGGAAAATAAACATTCCCAGTTCCCAGTACTGTTAACGTAACGTTAACACTTGACATTCAATAACTGTTAAGAAGCAACATGGTGACGTTGGTTAGTTGATTGTTGTGTCAGTGTGACAAGATGCATTACCAGCCATCATCAATTGGAAGTAAGTTATTGTTGATTAGTAAAACGGGGCAAGTGGCTGGTTATTTCTGGGATAAACAATTCTATCCTTTGTGGCTTGTAGACAAATGAGTCTGGTTCGAATGTTGATAATGAATTGCTTTCTGTGTGCAACTGCAAACCCCTGGACTGTGCAGCTTTTATAGCCACTGACATACATATAAGAAAGTAGAATAGATCTTCTGTTATGTCTCTACTTCCATGATGTTGCAGCAGTTTATTGCAGCATGTTCCTGCCTCATCAAGGCACATGTGTGTGTCAAGAGCCTACAGTCCACTTTATCATCAGAAATAGTGTGGCAACATGAGAATCAATCTGGGATCAACTGGTTTTGTCCAAGATGGCAGTGTGCCAGTGAATTATGGCCCAATGCCCAGTTTTTAACCATTCGATTATTTGCGACAATGTAAAAATATTCAGTATTCATTTACTGGTAAACAAGAAAAGATAAGGAAATGGGCAATATAGGATAGCCCAAAGGCTTCCTTCAAGACAATGCTGTTATACATTTGTATTAAGCCACTTTCAGAGATGACATCTGTCCCAATGCACTCAAAAATGTGTAGAAATCTTGACAATGTGCCAGTTGGCAAAAAGCATCTGTTAAAAAATTGCCTCAGATATGATGCTTTACTACTTAGGTAGGCTATATAGAAAAAAAGCAGTCTATTAAGCAGAGACACTAATTGTCTCCAGACTCTGCACTAAATTAAATCCCAAGTAAGAATATTCATTAGCAATAGCTGCACATTTTCGCACAAATGTCACTCCTCTGCTCACTCTAAGTACTACTCCGTCTCCTCGATCTTTTACTACTCAGGTCAACAACATTTGAGGAAAAATCTCCATATCAAGTTTCAAAACGTGCCATGGTGTTACCTGATGAACTAATCATATTCACCTTCTTATATACTTGGTCTCATTTTGATAATCCTCTTGTTTTTCTTAGGTATTCGTTCTTGCACCATGGCAAATGAGGATGCAAAGGTGATCCCAGTGCGGGTCGCCTTGCGATGCCGCCCATTGGTACCCAAAGAAATCAGCGAGGGATGCCAGTGTTGTCTCACATTTGTGCATGGGGAGCCACAGGTCAGCATCCAACAGCAGTGCCAGAAATACATACCGTACATACATACATACACACACACACACACACACACACACACACACACACACACACACACACACACACACACACACACACACACACACACACACACACACACACACACCTTTATTTAGCTGATAAAGTTCAATAATGGTCTCATCAGCCTCATTATGCTTATTATTTATCACTTAATTGATCGCCAAAGTCAATGTCACAATGTGGCTTACTTGTAAAGGATTAAGTGTGAACAGAAAGCAGCACTACGGGGGGCATGGTGGCTTAGTGGTAGAGCTGTCGCCTCACAGCTAGAAGGTCCTGGGTTCGATTCTCACCTGGGACGCTGTGAGCACTGAAGGAATGCGTGCCCGTCCGCATGTCCCCGAGTGCCCACCGCCCGGGTGGGGTCGTCAAAAAGGGCCTTTCTGTGTGGAGTTTGCAGGAAACCTGGGGGTTTCCTTCATATAGGAACCCCTCACTAAAAACATGCAATATCCTCGTTGCTAATGTGGTTCCTCGTTCCTCGTTATGGGCGCCTGTTCGGAGGGAGGGGAACTGGTTGGAATAGCGTGAACCTCCCACGTGCTATGTCCTACCGGTGAAGCTTCCCCTGTCAGGTGAAAAGAAGCGGCTGGCTAACTGCCCATGTCTTCAGAGGAAGCATGGAGCCAGTTTCAGCTCTCCCCAGATCGGCAGAGGGTGCAGTAGCAACCAGGATAAATAAATTAAATTAGCACTAATGGGAGAAAGATCTCAGTTTAATTTTCAATAGAGGACTATGAATTTGAAGAGTTAATTTTCTCTTGGTTCTCTTTTTGTTGAAGGTGCTACAGATGCTGTTTACAAACACAGTCAGCTGATATAGTTTCTGCTGTGACATCAACAAAACAGCACATGGGTTAATTTAGTAGATGCAGCCAGGCTGAAATTACATATCAGATAATTTTACTGGTTAAAAACCCCTGACACATACCGTCATTTTAACCATTTATTAGTTGATAGATACAATCAATGCGTTTGCTGATGTGTTGTGCTAGTGTGTGTCTTAACAGGTAAAGTCTCATCCATTTTCAGGTTGTTGTTGGCACAGAGAAGGCGTTCACCTATGACTATGTTTTTGATCCCACTGCTGAGCAAGAAGAAGTGTACAGTAGTGCTGTGTCACCCTTGCTGTCTGGGCTTTTCAAAGGTAGCTATATCTTTTTGATGTGATACTTTATTGATCCCCATCATTGCTTGCATACCCTTCACAGAGGTCAGCTACAGAGCAGCGCCTCTGCAGCTGTTTTTAGGATTTCGGTCGTTTTCACACCTGTCTTGTTTGGTTCAGTTGAATCGAACTGTAGTTGGATTGTCCCCTTGGTGTATTGCACTGCGAGTATTTTCCATCCCGGCAGACTGCTAGAGTCTCCTGACCAAATCTGGGAGGGTTAGCAGCCCTATCTGGATCAGTGGAGCTGCTCAGTGGTCAGCAGATCATCAGCAGTGGTTGTACTGGTCAGCTTCCAGGTATAAATGTGTGTGTGTTTTTTTATTTATATAACCTTTATTTAAAGCAGCTACGAGCAAGATTTTCGATTGTTATTAAACAGTCTAAATTTAATATTGATGCATCACATCTTACCTCTAATGGTAGACAAGACCAACGCAGAGTAGTCTCGCTTGAACCCCGAGTGAATCGGCCAGTGTTGTCCTGACGATTAGTCTGTCTGCGGCCGGGGCAGATGCAGGAAGTGAAATGAAACGGTTTGCGGCAGCCACTTCGGCCATAACCACAAAATAACAAAATTACTTCCAAAAAAAACTGTTAGAATATAACGAGAGATGTTCGCGAGAGTAGCAAGCCCCTGCATGGCGTTCTCCTTGTTTATGGTCTGTTGCTAGGCAGAGCGAAACGGCGGAAGGCAGGCAGCTGCCGTAAACCGTTTCGTTTCACTTCCGGGTTTATCCGGCCCGCCGGTAGACAGACACAGACTCTATAATCATCAAGAGAGCAATCTCCGTTCACACGGCTTTGGTCTCAGCTACTATTATAGGTAAGATGTGATGCATCAATATTGTAATTATACTGTTTAATAACAATCGAAAATCTTGCTCGTAGCTCCTTTAACCAGGTAGGTCAATTGAGAACCAGTTCTCCTTTACAATGACGACCTGGCCAAGAGGCAGCATAAAAGGCCAATAGAAAACAAATGGACATAAAGAAAAACATAGAAACAAATAATACAATTATACACGTCATACCAATCCTAAAAGAGTAATATTTACAATATTTACGGTGACATATTAAAAAGTAAATGGCTAAAAACCATAAGGACATATATTAAGAAGCAGATTGCTAAAAGCAAGTGCAATGATCTTGTACTATTGATTGTAGTGAGTTTTTGAAAGAGGAGAGCGGAATGAGTGAGTTCAGTTTTAACTCATTGAGTGCCAGCCACTTTTGGAGAACGGACGCTCCCAGTGCCAGAGTTTCAGAGCGTTTTCAGTGATTTCTCGAGGCCCACAGAATATTGTGTGATATTACTATGTAAACACCGAACACGCAAAAAGAACGATGAGACTCTCTTCTATCATCAGCAAAAACAGGTTTATTGATATCATTTTCCGTTCTTTAGTTATCAGCCGGAGAAGATAGCTTGATTTAACCAAAAACAGCCGTTTTTTTTCTAGAAGCTGAGATAATGAGCCTTTTGTGAAATTAAACATTTCATGCACATCACTGACTGAAGCTAATATTTTCTGATGTAGTCACACCTCAAAAATAATTTCCTTCAATAGAACAGCGAAAACCAAGGAATTTTGTTTGGCAAAACAATATTTTTTAGCTGCAACCAGCAGCGCTGGCCCCTGCGTGCGCTGCTGGTTGCAGCTTCTTGCTGGTCTTGATTTACTGCTGGTGGGCATCAGATATTCTAGCTTGCGTTTGCCAATCCTGTCCTGCTGTCTGGGTCTGTCTGGGTCAGTGTTGTATGCTGCTCTGCGTGCCCCCCCCCCTCTCAACTGCACACTCCTCCTCCGTGTGGGAGTGTCTCTGGGGCTTTCTGCTGCGTTTGCTCTGCACTGAAAAGTCCATCTTTTTACAGCGTTCCGCGTGTATTTGTCACCGGCTCCCATGCTTCCAGTTGAGAATAATAACAACTAATAACAAAATCATGCGGATGGGCTATCGCAGCGGACACGGAGGTGCTCAATTGTGGCAGCAGATTGGCTGCTGCAGGCACAGCTAACGTTATGCTTCATGCATATCGATGCATACGGATGCGATGCGATTTCCGTTTCCCCAACGACTTCTTCTCTGTTTTTTCCTCGCCTTTCTGTAATCTGGAGAGCACCGTCGCCACCTAATGGGTCCCTAAAATAGCTTTTACACATTCAACAGCCACCATACTTTCACAGGAGATGGATCTGGCATTGATGCACGTCCCACCGTCAAAAAACGCAATTGACGAACATACTCGTCCTTGGCACTCTACGTTACTAAACCAATTGACGAACATACTCGTCCATGGCACTCAATGAGTTAAGGTCCGTTGCAGATGATTCCAGTCATCTGCAGCAGAAAACTGAAAAGAGGAATGAATGAATGCCAGTTCAGCAGAGAATACAGGCAGCAGTGGTGAGTGTTAAATGAAGATCCAGTCACAAAGCGGATAGCAGCATGGTAAATAACATCCAGTTTGTGAAGGAGAGTTTTTGAGGCAAACCTGTAGGCTACATCACCATAATCCAGAATTGGGAGCACTGACATTTTAACCAGAAGCTGTTTTGCAGAATGTGTAAAGGAAGATTTGTTAGGGTAAAGAAAACCAATACGAATGTGAACAGGGCGCACCTGAAAAAGAGAACGTTGTTCTCAGTGAGACTCCCCCTGTATGTATACAGGTTAAAAAATTCTTGTCCGTTTTCTTTTTGGCTGGCGTGAAACCGGACCAGCTGAAAAACGAAATAATGTATCATTCTCACATCTGGTCCGAACCAAGGAACAGGACTAGGCAGGACCTTAGTGTCTTACTTGATGGCATTTCAGTAAGGCAGGTGCATGTCAACAAGCCAATATGGGGTCTTGAATCCAGTTAATCCAGTCAAAGGATGATCTCTCACCTCCAGTCTTCCCTGCCGCCAAGTGCGGTAAAAAAATATTGTTGCTATATCATGTCATTGGCAAATGTCGTTTTATATCATTGGTTATCAGACCATCATATCATATGTCGGTGGTCAGTTGATTTACCAGCACAACGTATAGGCCTAGTGTCATTCATTTACATGTCAAGTTAATAGAGAGCTCCAGGGATGACGTATTTTTGTAGGCTGAATGCGGAAGTCCCGAACTTCCTGGTTCTTCACTGTTTCTGTCTATGGGATTTTTTTAATGAGTTTTCGGCGCGATGCTTCAAATAATGTCTGTGGGCAACGCAAGTTTAATCAAACGCGAACCAAGGTTCAGCGGGATAATCTTCACACATGAGGACCACTTTCATGAGTTTTGTAGCGTAAATGCGAGCCCTAGAAGTAAAAAGCTTGTGCTAAGCTAATCCAGAACTACACACAGTGTCGCATAGGCATCCACGCGAAGGCGCGAGAGAAAGAATTTCCGCGTTCACTCGTGATGACGTATAATATCCGTGTCGACATTGTCTCATTTAGCCGTTTGCTAGCTAGCCACCCTTTTTAACGGCACATAAAAGCTTCAAAACTCATAAAAGTGGTCTTCATGTGTGAAGATGATGTTACTAAACACTGGTTCGCATTTGATTAAGCCAGCGTTGCCCAGAGAGATTATTAGAAGCATCGTGCCAAAAACCCATTCAAAACTCCCATAGGCGAAAACTGTGAAGAACCAGGAGTGTTAGCATCGATGATTTCCGGACTCGTTCCTGGACCTCTCTATGCCGCCTAACAGTGTGCTTTTTTTCCCCTTTCTTCTTTCCTCCCTAGGCTACCACGCCACTGTGCTGGCATACGGTCAGACTGGATCAGGGAAGACTTTCTCTATGGGAGGAACTTACACATCTGCTGAAGAGAACGAGCTTTCAGTTGGAGTTATTCCAAGAGTCATCAGAAGGATCTTTCAGGAAAGAGATAAGAGGGCAGCAGATTGTGAATCCTTTCTGACAGTATCTTACCTGGAGGTCTGTGGAAATAGTTTGCTTCCTTTGTTGAGATCATTGTCTTTATGTAATTTACTAATTTACTGTGGCTCAGCTCCTAACATTCAACAAATTAGTTGCCATTGCAAGAATAAAGTAATTTGGCTTTCCCTTTTATTGTAGATCTATAATGAAGATATACTGGACTTACTCTCTGCATCTAAAGATAAACCTAGCCTCAGTATTCGAGAAGACCCTAAAGAGGGCATCAAGGTGAGTGAATTATGTTGACAAGAAAAATAAACGTTGTCACATTGCTTGAGGACATATAATGAAAGAATAGAAATGTAACCCTGAATGATTGTTCATCCGAGTGAATTGCATCCGTCTCACCTTTTTAACCAGCGTGTAGTGTACTGGTACTTCAATCAGTCAGCTGTTTAGGTTGATTGAATATATCTTGATGATCTTCCTCTCTTGTAGATCATGGGCCTGACTGAGAGGCAGGTGTTTTCTGCCCAGGAGATGGTGCGCTGTCTGGAGCTTGGCAACTCTGCTCGCACCGTGGGCTCCACAGCAATGAACGCTGCTTCTTCACGCTCGCATGCTATCTTTACCATTACGCTGGAGCAGCGCAGGGGGACAGACAAGTGAGTTTGCTTGTATTCTCTCCCTGTATAATTCCTTTATTTTTGATAATGTTAGTCCACTCTGTCTGGACAAAAGCGTTTTGTGTTTAGGGTCCAAAATTTTCTTTTTGGCTCATCTACCAATGGCAGAGGAAAATTTACTGAGCAAAACTATTTTTTGTCCGCCATAAAACTGCATCATGCATTATTGGACTAAAAATAATTACCTACATTTCTTAGTATGCAAGCTCATCTTAATGATGTTTTCAAGTTTCATTGTTGTTGTGCTGAGGACAAATGGATTTCTTCTTTGTCTCATGCATGTTTGAGGCAAACACTGCAGGTCATACTCTGGGCAATCTGGGAATCCAAGCTCGCTTCAATACCTGAATAACCAGAACTGGACCTCAACTCGCCCGGCCGCGCCCCTTATGCTAATTTTAAATAATAAAAAAAATATTGCCGCAAGCGGCCACTACAGGGGTTCAAGCCTTTTCCCAACCGCAATGACATCACAAAAAAGTGGCAGTGGTTCTGGTACATGGTCCAAATATATCCCATGGTATATCTGCCAACTTTTGCAATCATTGAACCAACGGGCGTGGAGTTATGGCTGTTATTGTGTTAGGCCATGCCCACTTTTGGCATCTGTGGCACCCCCTTTTGCTCAAATTATGTCAGAAATGCCATTCCAGATGAGGCTGAGAAGTTTGCGACCGATTACGTGAATGGACTTGATTTACCGCTATTAGATGGTTATGCCATACAAAAGAGCGGGGTGCCCACTCTCACAATCATGACAAAACTTCTGATTTTGACTAGTACATCCTCCTTGATATATCTGCTAAGTTTCGTGATCATTGGACAAACAGGTGTGGAGTTACGGCCTTTTTTGTGTTAGGCCACACCCATTTTTGGCATTTATGGTGACCCCTTTTGGTCGAATTGCACAAAGTTTGGCACACATGGTCAGACCTGAAGAAGGGCAGGGTGCTGCCCGAAACGTTACCCACTGGTGTTGCAATAAAAAACCTTAACTGGAGCCCGTGCAGTGTGCAAACTTTTTACAACTTTCTCTGCACTTATCACTGTAAGTTCTGCACCTGCCCTACTAGGCTGGGATGTGCGTGTCTCCCTTCTACCAGTGATGATATCCAAACATTGCCCCCAAGTTTCGTGACGATTTGTTAATCAGACATGAAGTTAGGACAATTTAGCTGAGAGGCCATGCCCGCTCACAAATTTAAGGGTTAATATCTTCTAAACGAAAGTCGATTTCTAAAAAGCCAAATTGTAGAGCTTGCTCCATAAAACTCTCGTAACGGACGGACCGTCTTTTATTGTCACACGAACACCACAACACATGCATGCAGCCACAACACACTCATGCTGACGGTGGCCGGTGAAAAGTGTCCTCTGCATTTAACCCATCCAGTAGGGGTGGGAATCACCAGATGCCCACGATACGATACTGAAACGATACTTGAGTCACGATACGATAGTATTGCGATACTGCGATATTTTCGATATTGCGATATATCGATATTGCGATATATTGAATATTGCGATATTTCGATATATTGCGATTTCTTACTTTTTCAACTGCAAATGATGTCCCCAAAGGAAAACTTTGTCAACATCTGGTTTATATAAGAACAATTTTCCAGTCTGTACATCTGACTTCAACCATTTTATTGCAGCAACATTGTCAAGTAGACAGACCAACAACTTTCATAAAGTCATGTCATAGTTGCATGCACCTGACATGACAAACTGAACTGTTTGTTACAGTCTACTTACAGTCCACCTTAACTGGATGTGTGTGTGGACTACTGTACTTATGTAGTTTTTGCAACTTCACTTCACTTACACAAAACATATTGTGCAGCCCATTCAGTAACTGGGGAATTTGTAAATTACTGTTATGACAAAACTGTTACTGTTAAAACAAAATGAAAATATGCTACCGTTTGTTTACTGCTGGCCTTGGAACTAAAGTTTATAGTAGCCCGGTGGCCTGGCATGGCCTGCAAAATTTTTTTTTTTTTTTTTTTTTTTTTTTTTTTTTTGCAATATCGATACTTGGCGTCCAAATATCGATACAATATCGTCAGGCAAAATATCGCGATACTGTGGTGTATCGATTTTTTCCCCCACCCCTACCATCCAGGCATGTCCTTTCCTCCGAGGGGCAGGCCAGGAGCAGTGGTCGCTTTCTCGTACAGCGCCCGGGGACCAACTTCGGATGTTGTCGTCACTGGTCGGATGACGATGACGATCTGATCTTCTGCATGTTTTTAGTGGGGGGGTTATATACGGAGGAACCCCCTGGGGGGTATGGGGAGAACATGCAAACTCCACACAGAGAGAAATATGGGGCAGCGTAAGGGACAAATTTAAGACTACTGAGAAGCCGTCGGAGGCTATATCTTTGCCAAAGCCAGCTATGGATCTGGCCAATGATATGCCAGCACCGGCAACTGAGAGACCATCGGTGAGATATGAGAAGCCGACTATTCATTTGTCTTACCAAGCAATCCACTGGATCGGCTATTGGATCGGCTGGTCATTAGCTTGGAGAGGCTAGCTACTAGCTTGGAGAGGCTAGCAACCCATTGGATCGGCTGGTCATTAGCATTTCTAATCCCACATAGGATAAGCAATAACCACGCCCTGTGGCGCCCGGATTGGCCAGGAGCAACACTGGAGGGCACGCAGCCCAGCAATTTCATGAACCAACTGAATAGCTCTTGAGAACGGACAGCGATTTCGAGAGCGGACATTGAAATGAATTATGGTCACCTACCTTCCTTAGCATAGTAATAATAATAAGCATAATAATTGTAATCTACACAATGTGTACACAATCTACAAAAACATGCAATAATATAAACGGTGTTGTGTTCACGTTCATAGCTCATATAATATAATGTATCATATCGTTAATTTCAAGCTCAATTCTTACCCAGAGAAAAGGTACAGCACTGAAAATGTAACAAGCAATAGTTTTTTAAACATCTTTATTTTAAAAGATGAAAAACCCCAGGTGCTTTAGTCCCAAGCTTCAATGCTCCTGGCCAATCCCGGCGCCACAGGGCGTGGTTATTGCTTATCCTATGTGGGTTTAGAAATGCTAATGACTAGCCGATCCAATGGGTTGCTAGCCTCTCCAAGCTAGTAGCTAGCCTAGACAAGCTAATGACCAGCCGATCCAGTGGATTGCTTGGTAAGACAAATGAATAGTCGGCTTCTCATTTCTCACCGACGGTCTCTCAGTTGCCGGTGCCGGCATATCATTGGCCAGATCCATAGCTGGCTTTGGCAAAGATATAGCCTCCGACGGCTTCTCAGTAGTCTTAATTTTGTCCCTTATGCTGCCCCATAGAGAAAGGCCCTTACGACGAGATACCCCACCTGGGCAGTAGGCATAGATGCTACCTAGGCATAGATGCTACCTAGCCATAGATGCTACCTAGCGATTTTGGTGGCAAACGGTCTAGGAGGAGATGTCAAAATGTGTTTTCCAAACTTCGTCGTGGCAGAAAAATAACGATAATGAATAATAATAATAATATTAAACCAATACAATAACAATAGGGTTTCAGCCCCTTCGGGGCTTGAACCCCTAATAATAAATACACTGACCTGCATGGATTTTCTTTTGGACCTCATGCTGTGCTCTTATAGAAAAATGTAATTCCTTTATGCCATGTGATGATGGGTCACAGATTAGTTTTTCATTATTTTCTACAAGTTGAATGTTTCTTCTATCTTGTTTTGCAGAAGTGACTCGGTTGTGTCAAAATTACACCTTGTGGATCTGGCTGGTTCTGAGAGGCAAAAGAAAACCAAAGCAGAGGGAGATCGTTTGAAGGAGGGTAAGTTTTATTTAAACCTTTAGTACACCAAGGAAAGAAGACTTGAGTATGCATGGTCTTTTCCAGAAGCACCCTGTTTCACAGTCACACAGTTCACACCAGCTGCGCACCACAACTAACTTTGTGCTGCTTTTCTTGCCCGGACGGTCCCCCAAAAACTAAATGTTATTTCAGGTATACTTAAAGGAGAATTTTGGTATTTTTCAACCTGGATCCTATTTTCATAACTTTTTATGTGTAACTAATTTGAGCAAAGTTTTTTGAAAGTGATCCAGTATTGACCAAGATTGCTTCCGCTGCCAGTCACAGTGCACCTAGCTCATGCGAACACACTGCTGCAAGGTAAATACAAGCGTTAATTTTCTCTCTCTTTTACAATGACAAAGCCTTAGAAGCCCTGAGCCTTAGACATTTATGTTTTCTTGTGTTCAGACATAGGTTTACTTTATAGATGTTTTTTATTTGGCTGAAAAGTGAGCCTGTCTGTTGCAAAAATAAGCTTGTTTAGTGGACGTACGTATAGGGCTGCAACTAACGATTATTTTGATAATTGATTAATCTGTCAATTATTTGTTTGATTAATCGGATAAAAACAAATGCATGGATTTTATTTCAACAATTTTATTCAAAAACAAAATGGTTTCCCAAACTGACAATATTAGTGCACAACAGTGCTGCTTGACTGGACCAGAGCTGTCTAAACAACAATGAGAAATTATAAATCATGAAAAAAAGAACAACATAAGTGTTGTTAACAAGATTTGCTACTTAACACATTCACTGCCAGCCGTTTTTTTTTACTGTAGGTAGGTTCTGCCAGAGGGTTTTTTTGAGGATTCTGGCTCATCTTTCAAGACCCGAGGATTCTTTTCTGCTAAGATTTTGTGAACACACAATATCTCAAAAGAACTAATAGAATGTGTGCTTTCTCTGTCTAAAAGAGTTAGTTTGTAGAGTTAGTAGTTATGTAAGCATTAGCAGTTGAATACAGCATGGTTTCAGTGTCAGAAAAATTATTGAGAGATAAACGGCTTTTTGTGAAATTCGATAGAACAGTCACTTTAACCATTCATTTTTGGCATCAGTAAGACGTCAGACATCTAAACAATAGTTTTGAACAGTAATTTCCTCCATAACAGCAGGAAACCCCCCTCTGCTTCCAACTCCTCCCTCCGTGTGTGTCTTCTTGGCTGCAGCGGCCGTGTCACAAGCTCGTTGCTGCTGCTGTAACCTCGCGTCACCAGTCTCATTGCTTTGCTGCTGCTGTGCCTGTCTGCGCGGCCGCTCTTTGAGGAAGTCTGGATGGACTCGCTCGCTTCTTGGAGTTTTGGTTGAGAGCTTTGATGAAGCTTTTGCGATTCTGGTCATATTTATGCTGCGTGTTTCAAAGTGTGTTCCACCCGTAATCTATTATGCAAATTTGCAATCCCGCACCGCCAGCAATCAGCGCGAAAACGAAAGCGTTTTCGCCAATCCATTTTCATGAGAATGGCTTCAGTCACACTGCTTTTTGCTTGCCTTCCTCTAGTCAGGAAAGCACTGTCGCCACTTAGTGGGTCGGTGGAATGGGTTGTACACGTTGTACACGTCCAATACTTATATAAGAGATGTAAAAGGGTTAGATGCACATCCCACCGTCAAAAAAACAAAATCGATTTTTTTTTACGTAAAAACACGTCATTGGCAGTGAAGGGTTGGATTTTGTTTGACGTAAAAACACGTCATTGGCAGTGAACGTGTTAATAGGCTACCTTTATTAGATTTTTATTAGATTATTAGATTTTATTTCGAACATGGTCAAAACAAAACAAAACAAAAAATGGCTACGTTTAACAACAGACCACGGACTATATGAAGGTAGATTCTGCAGTAACACTTTCTCCTTCTTTCTCTCATACACACGCGCGCACGCACACTAGGGATACACGGTATGCCGGTACTAGAATGGTACCGCGATACCCTGCCGTTAAAAATGGTACTATACCACATTCGTTTAGTACAGATAGTTTAAAAATGTCATGAGTGTGTTTGTTAGCGGAGTTCCCCCCTCCCCTCTCTCACTCCAGCCAGCTCTGTAACCAAACTCCGGAAGGATCCTTGAGTTTGATGTTGAGGAAGGTGTGGGAACCCTGAAGCATTACGCATATACCAGAGAAGGGACGTTTCCAACAGTGACCTGCTTGAAACGTCACTTCTCTGCTTTATCTGCTAGACAAGTATCAAAGCAAAGTCTTTGATACTTGTCTAGCAGCTGTTGGGGACAAATGGCTTAAATTTGATGTCAACCCTTGACTCCTGAAAAGGCAATTTCTTATTTAGCCCATAATCTGTACTATATTTCTATATATTTCTGTATGCGATTGTGTTGTAATAGTGTAATAGCTCCATTAATAGCATTTCTGTTCTGATCCTATTCATTTTTGTCTTTAGGCATCAGCATCAACCGAGGCCTTCTGTCTTTGGGTAATGTGATCAGTGCCTTGGGTGACGAAAGCAAGAGAAACAACTTTGTTCCTTACAGAGACTCCAAGCTTACGCGCCTGCTGCAAGGTAAGCCTTGAATAAATGTCAGGACAGTCATACCTAACAGCAACTCATCTTGAAATCCCTGTGTCAAAATATGGAGCTGTTGTTAAACTGTCATTACAAGGCTAAAGAAGGAATCCTCAACTAAGCAAAATCTATCAAGAGAACTCAATTTTACAATAATATGGATGTGACAGTGTGCTCCACAAGTCCCAACCGTTTTCTGATTGGAATTCTTGCTCGTCTCTCCTGCATCTGTCCCACTACATTCAATTGATTCTTTCTTGCCAGTCTAGAGCTTTAATCTGTCACTTTGTGTCTTAAATGACCAGTACAGATGGGTATCTATCAAGCACCGGTATTATTTGGTACCTGATTGGTCGGTACCAGGAGTATTGATAACGTCCTGGATGTTCGGTGCTGCTATCGGTATTTTGTTTTTTATTATTTTATTTTTTTACCGTCCCTAATGATGACGAAGCGGCACCAGGCGTTTGATGTTGCGTGTTTACACTCCTGTCCTGTCACTAGTGCGCTTGCGGCGGGTTTAAAAGATCAGTAGGCTAGCTTAGTATATTTGGAAGAAAACACATGTAGCCAATCACACAACAACAGAGATTGATAAAGCGAGCGACTGCCCTGTGATGATTCACAGAGAAATCTCCGCCTCGCGTTGCACAAACGTCACGGTGCTTTGCTGAACCTGACCTATTTTCTGACACAGAATATTATGTCGACTTCACTTTGCCAACTCTGAAGAACAACAAACAGCGACGGTGTTCAATTTACCTGTAACGTTACGTTAGCTTGAAGGCAGCTAACGCTACTAGACTGAGCCATCCGTTCAGGCAAAGTTGGTCACAAACTCCATGTACCGTAAATTCCGGACTATAAGCCGCACCGGTGTATAAGCCGCACCTGCAAAGTTGACTGTTTTTTACATATATAAGCCGCACCGGACTATAAGCCGCGGGTGTTTTAATGGTATTTTTTTTTTTTTTTTTTTTTTTTTTTTATTGTGTTTTAATGTTTAATTACCATATGTAAGGGTTCATGCACAGAGGGGATTGTCGGGAAAGAGATGGCTGTTTGAGGAAGCTCCCATTTATTAACATTTCAACAAAACAACATAACACAACACCACCTGTGTTTCTTTTTTACAGTGCACACAGTGTCATACAGTGTCATACAGTGTGGTGAAAAGAGGGCAAGAGAGGAAATTAAAACAGAAGTGGATTTATAGTTAGAAAGAGTGCTAAAAAAGAGATTTTTTTTTTTTTTTTTTTTTTTTTTTTGGAAAAAATCCATAGATAAGCCGCACCGTTATATAAGCCGCAGGGGCCAAAAAAGGCCAAAAAACGGGAAAAAAGGTGCGGCTTATAGTCCGGAATTTACGGTAGTCTGAGCAGGGTTCCTTCAAACCTAGTCTGAGAGGAAACAAACCTTTTTTCGGTCTGTCTGAGCAGGGTTCCTTCTAGGGGTGGGAATCACCAGATGCCCACGATACGATACTAAAACGATACTTGAGTCACGATACGATAGTATTGCGATATTGTGATATGCTAGTATTGCGATATATTGAATATTGCGATATTTCGATATATTGTCTAACTCCTTTTCCTACCTTTTCCTTGACCTCACCGGAAGTAAAACATGCAGTGTTTTTTTGTTTTGTTTTGGCATCACATGTAGGCTACATTAAGCTTCTCTGGACTCAATACACCACTGCAGGCGAGGACTGCAACATCGGGCGCTTCGGGCAGATGCCCGGTGGCCTGGCCTGGCATGGCCTGCAATTTCTTTTTCTTTTCTTTTTTTGTGGGGAGGAGAGTCTGAAGAACAGAATTGGGCACTAATGCCCAAATGCGCGCACATGTCTCCATACATTGCATCCACAACATGAGATCTCTGCCTACACCACCCAAAATCCACCATTTATTTCAGCGTGACGTTTCGAGCCACACAGGCTCTTCCTCAGACGCTTTCACCGTGAGTTTGCTCGTTTAATTCGTTGATATAAGCGATTGCCCGAACGATTAATTAATGAATAGGCTACGTGAACGTTAGCGGGTACTTTAGCCTATGCAGTAGGCTATCATCTCCTTGTTGCATTTTTAAACTGGCAGATGGGGGAGAAAGAAACAATTAAACTTTTACTTGTTTACTCACCTAATTTGGCTCTCTTCCAAATAATCCAGCCACGTAACTAATAGGGCTGTGGCGATTCACTTATCTCCCGATTCGATACTATCACGATTCTTGGGTGCCGATTCGATTTATATTGCGATTCTTAAGTATTGCGATTCTACGGTTATTGCGATTCGATATTACGATTTATTGCGATTTTTGTTTATTTTTTTCTTTTCTTTTTTCAGTTTGTTTGCTTTTTTACACTAGATTAGAACATGGGAAAAGTTGAATCATACACTAGAGACTGTATATTATATATCATGAGTAGGGCTGGGCGATATAGTTAAAAACAGGGGCGGACTGGGATCATAATTCAGGCCGGCATTAGATACCAAGCAGGCCAGGCCGATATGGGCCGACGCGCGTGAAATTTGGGCCGTTTGAAGCCCAATTTGGGCTGTTTGAAGCCAGATTTGGGCCGTTTGAAGTCCAATTTTACAATGAGATGCACCCACTTTAACCCTGAAGTGTAATTATTACTTCAGACTAACTAATAAAGTAATAAAACCACTAGTAAACCAGTAGGCGGCGCCTGGCCTGCTGTTCAGTGAGTGGCCTGACTGCAAGCACCCAAAATTTTTTTTTTTTTTTTTTTTTTTTTTGCGATTATCGATTCTGGAATAAAAGATCGATCCAAAATATCGTGACATTAAAAATCGCGATACTTAGGTGAATCGATTTTTTCCCCCACCCCTAGTAACTAACGCAACATCCATTCATGAAAATAATGATCACCGGGACATTAATGGTTTGTAAAGTGCCATTTAACCACCCGCCCACTCAGACATACATGATCAGGATCATGTGTTAAACAACAGCCGTTTTTCCAATAATGCGGATCCTATACTAGGGTCTCAGATGGTCATGATCCGCACTCGCGGGAGTGTGCATAAGGCGGCTAATTGTTTCTAAACATACAGGCCGACCGGCTAGCAGCTGGTTATAATCCGGATTTCACTGCATGTTTAGAAGGGGCTTGAGAGAAAACAAACCTTTTTTCTGTCTTATGTTTGAGCAGGGTTCCTTCAAACCTAGTCTAAGAGAAAACAAACCTTTTTTCTGTCTGAGCAGGGTTCCTCCAAACCTAGTCTGAGAGAAAACAAACCTTTTTTCTGTCTGTCTGTCTGTCTGTCTGTCTGTCTGTCTGTCTGTCTGTTCCTTCAAACCTAGTCTGAGAGAAAACACAACTTTTTGCTGTCTAATGTTTGAGCAGGGTTCCTTCGCAAGTCTGATGTGAAAAATGTGGTGGAAATAAAAAAAATGTTGCCCAGTCCTGATGGATATTGGACTGCACAGTTTATATTGTTGTACACCTCGTTGCCATTTTACATATTGTGCTATTTGTTGTGAAGAAGAATTTTAAGCTATGGAGTCATGTGGCCTAGTGGACACTGGACAGACAATCTCATTGTCCAGCCATTAACACCATACTTAATATGTATCACCAACCAACACTATCCGTATCCATTTATCATGTTGTGGTTTGCACTGAAAATGTGAGCTATTCATTGTCTTTTATTCTTGATGCATACCTGATCTGCTGACCAGAAATGCAAACTGAGAAAAAACAAATCCAGACAGTCCAGCAACTCGATGCTGACTTTTCCATATAAATTAATTGGATCACATCTTGACGGCCATTCTGCTTTTTAAACCATGTCTCATATTTAATAGAAATGCTAATTAACTATTATTCTCCTGACACAGTCTTTTCTACATATTTTGTAAGCCCACACTGTTTGCATCAACAGGAATACACAAAGGAATGCAGAAGCACTTTTTTGTCATTTCATTGTCCACCATTCCTGCTTTATTGTCAGATTCTTTGGGAGGCAATAGCCACACGCTGATGATTGCGTGCGTCAGCCCTGCAGACTCCAACATTGAGGAGACGATCAACACACTGCGCTACGCTGATAGAGCTCGCAAAATAAAAAATAAACCTGTAGTCAACGTCGACCCCAGAGCTGCAGAAACAAAGCGCTTAAAGCAGCAGGTATAGTAATTAAACAGCATAATCATAATAATAAGCTTGCTGTATTACAACAAAGTGAAAACAAATGTCATGGACTCATGTCATGTACAGTATTGAGCCGTATCTTCCTGTGGGCCCACAGGTGCAGGAGCTGCAGGTCATGCTGCTGCACGCCCGTGGAGGAGTGGCGCCAGTACTCGCTGGGTAAGGCAGGGAGGCGAAGCTCCGTCTACATCTACACAGTGGGCTGTGAATCTTCACTGGCCTCACGATTCGATTCGATTCGATTACGATTCAGAGGGCTTCGATTCGATTATGATTATCGAAGCATCTCGATGCATCTTCAATCGATGCATCACTTTTTTCCCCAATACATGATTTATTTTTTCTCACTTTCTTTTTTCTCACTGTGTGGCTACTTTTAAAATAAAAGTGCATTTGGAATTGCATTGTATTATGATCCAAATAAACAACTGTATGTACTTCCATTATATTTTGAAAAAAATATATATATACGGTATATATTTTTTAATAATCGATTTTTGACATTTGTGAATCGATGCAGAATCGTGCACGTCCGCATCGCGAAATTCTGTGCATAAAAATTCACCAGAATGCAGGAAAAGAAGTGTCTGACACTCCAAATCCCATGAGGGAGGACGTCCAGACCCCCCCGCTTGATTTGTGTTGCACGTGCATGGGGCCGCTGGCAAAGTGTCCCTTATGTTTCCACATTGAAGGTGGAAACCCTCCTCAGTATTGTGATGTCAGGAATATTATTTATTTTATATTTGTTTCCCAGTGAGATATTATTGGGTTTATATATTGGCTTTGCTGTTATAAACATTACTGTTGCTGCTCTAGAAACATTTAGTTATATTTAAAAAATTCGAATCATGTTCTGAATTTATTATTTTTTAAATAATATATACTTTTGTAAAAAGCAATTATTTCAGTAATGAAAAAGTATCGATAAAGAAGTATCGATAAGAGTATCGATAAAGAACCCGAACCAATAGGAGTATCAATAAGTGAGGGATGCCATCGCAAGCTTCGCCGCACAACCTGGACCCCAGTCAAAAAAAGTTCAGTCAAAAATAATGTTCTCGCCAGCACCCATGGTAAGGTGTTAAAAAGTGAGATTCCTTGCTGGTTCATGTCCTACTAACATGCAAGATAAATGCATCCGGGGTACACGGTGCCCCCCTATCAAAAGGCCAAAACCTTTACTGAGTGCCTTCACTACAGACCAGAGTCGGCTGAGAACGTGACCAAGCTCTTGGAGAGGAACCGCACCCTGCTGGATGAGAACCATAAGCTGAGCAGGGAGCTGAGTGAGACCGTTGGACAGACCACACTCATGTTTGAGAAGATCATCCTGGTGAGCTGGACTTGCAGTGCTTTATTACACTGCTGAAATTTCAAGAACATTCTTCATTATTTTGGTCCTTTTTAATCTATAATTAGGCATTCTGTTTTATTTTTGTTTTCTTACAGGCAGAACAAACAAATGAGATACTACAAAGCAAACTTGAACAACTACGACAACATGCAGCGTAAGTTGATAAAGCCCTGAAGCCAGGAGGGTTGTAGAAGGTTTAGACCAAGCTTACAGGAGAGCCAAGACACTTAAAGGGACAGGCCACTTTTTCACATTTGCCATACCCCCCCCCCCCCCCACATAACCAAGGTACACCATGCCTTTACCATCACTGTCCGAGCAGTATACATACCCCCCCCACATAACCAAGGTACACCATGCCTTTACCATCACTGTCCGAGCAGTATACAGTGAGCTACAGTCGTGAAGTTAGTAAGTATCGCCATAGAGGGGATGCCAATGGTACACCCGTTTACTTTGAGTTGGCAGTTGCATGTTTACACCAGACCATCTGTACGGCTCTACTGTGCGGTTCACTTCCTGACTGTGTCTGACTATACTGCTTACTGCGCATGCTCCAGCTGATAGGCCTATAACTGGGAACTAGCAAATTTGCTTCAATTCACTATTTGCTCTTATTACAGTTTTCACACAGTCGGGTAGTGTATTTTGATCTGTGATTCCAGTTGTTCCCAGTTGTATAGTGTATTTCAGTCAGTTTTTCAATTGTGATAAGAAATCTTAAGGAACCAGTTGTGTAGTGTAAACTCCAGCCTTTTCATAATCTGTCAAGATTTTCAAAGTTGTCTAGTGTATCTGCTACATAAGTCATCTCTCAAGACAGATTTTTTTATTATCATTTTTTAACCGATGGGTTGACAACTGCGACAGTTGAGTGTCACCATACGATATTGAGACCCATCCTTCCCTTTGTTTCAGATGTAAAGTGGATCTTGAGAGGGTGTTGGAGACACTTGAGGACCAGGAGCTAAAGGGTAAAGTTGAGGTGATGAAGAGCCTGCAGGACATCATCTTGGAGCTGCAAGTATGGACACCTGATGGGTGTACTACTTCCTATTAATTTTCATCTTGTGCCATTTCTGCTGTCCTTTGGCCTATCTTAGTGATTCTGTTAAGTGCTTTGTAGCTATGTTTTGAAGTGCTACTATATAAATTAAATGTAACAACTCAGAGTTGACATGGCATGTTCAGTGCAACTGCCACTGCATTGTTCAGTTGTAATGTATCTGCTGTTGATTTGAACAGGAATATGCTTTCTGTTCATTCACGTTCCATGGTTTACTCTGTCTGCTTTTTCAGCACGAGAGCGCAGGCATCGCTGCCTCCATTGATGCCATGGCCTCAGGAGAAGATGCACCTGAGGGAGCAGGGAATGGCAGTAGAAACTCAGATGGCTTCCCATCAGTATGTTGACACTTTATAAAGTATTTCTCATGACAACAGTCATCAACAATATCAAAGGCACATAGGCAAATACTAAAGATACTTGACAAGATTGTGCCATGCCTCGCTGTTCACTTACACACATACACTAAATGCACTCCTTATACAGTTCTCCATAGGATGTTTTACTGTTTGAATCTAAATCATTGTCTCCTTCTCTTCACACTCAAATTGAACTGATTGAACAGAAGAAAAGAAAAACCTCTCCTGTATTTTTCCCCTAAGCTCTGATTTTATTACGGTACTTTCTTCTTGCCAAGTGCAATTGAAGTGTTTCCCCTCCTGCATCACACAGGATGACATTCCCATTGCTGATAAGGACGCAGCAGAGGGCTTTACAACCCATCATGCACTGCGTCAGGCCCAGATGTCCAAGGATCTGATTGAGCTCAACAAAGTGTTGGCTTTGAAGGAAGCTTTTGTCAAGAAAATGTGTCAGAATGACAGCCAGCTGGAACCAATACAATCAGAGCACCAGGTAATAGGATTGTACGACTATCTTAGACTTGCACAAAATCATTTAAAAAAGTTTGTGTGTTTGTGTGTGTGTATATGCGCGCGCGCGCGCACCATTCTGCAGTGTTCCACCTTGCGCTCTTATATGATCTCAGAACCTGTATTGGTGCTGCTAAAATTCTAATGTTTGTACTTTGACAACATTGAACAGGTTTTGTGAAGATAATAATTTATGAGATGGGTTGAGTTTAAAATTGTTTCAATAGTTTTGAGCATAACACAAGTCCTGAATTTTGGCCTTTTGTGGTGGAGTGCTCAACCTCTGTGGTGCACTTAATTCTGAACCATAGTCTCAAATTGTTTGCATTAGAGTAGATGTATTTTGACCTTCTGGGCATTCTGTCTCTCTACAGGAAAACATGCACAGTCTGCAGTCATCAGTGGATTCTCTGCAGAAGGAAAAGGAGGACCTCATTTTGGCACTCCAGTCTGCAAAGAAGGACTCCAACCAGGCTAAGTAAGGACAGACATTTTGGCTGTGTGCCACAAGTAATAATGGGGTCTAAATATAAATAAATTGATGATTTCTTTTGACATAAAACTTATTCTCTGTCAACCCCTTTCCATTCCTGCCTTCACCCCACACACACACACACACACCATCTTCTCTTAGGCTGAGTGAGCAGCGTAGGAAAAGGCTGCAGGAGCTTGAGGGCCAGCTTGGAGACATGAAGAAGAAGCTTCTTGAGCAGTCCAAACTTCTGAAACTCAAAGAAACTTCTGTTCGCAGTGTGTCCAAGCTCAATCAGCAGATACAGGTAATCAGTGGTGTGTCTATCTATTTTTGCGCATTATGTCCATACAATGGCAAACCAATACATGAGACATAACAACTTATGTAGGTATATTTATTTCAACATAAACATGTCTACCTACCTACCAGGGTAGGAAATTAACTTTTTTTTGCAAGGGCTTTTTTTTGTGTCCTTGTGAAATATGTTTCAGGGGCATTTTGGATAATTTCCAGGGGAATTTGATCAAATGTGGGAAATACGTTCGTTCTTCTATTTTGCACGACAGACCAATATTCAATGACTCTTACCCTAGCATAGGCTTGAGCAGCATAGGAAAAGGCTGCAGGAGCTTGAGGGCCAGCTTGTAGACATGAAGAAGCAGCTTCTTGAGCAGTCCAAATTCAAAGAATCCTCTGTTTGCAGTGTGACCAAGCTCAATCAGCAGATACAGGTAATCAGTGGTGTGTCTATCTATTTTTGCGCATATATCAACATATCAATCAAAATAACATGTATTACAATCGTATTAGGCCTACTGTATTATAGCCTATAACATTTGATGTTACGGTTCAACGTCCTCTTCTTCTGTCATGTCAACTTACGGTTCAACGTCCTCTTCTTCTGTCATGTCAACAACAGTTGATTAATTGTATTTTGCCATATGCCATGATTGAAGTAAAGGTTTTAAGTTCTGCTACAAACAAACCAGCGGTCCACTGCTGTCTCTCTTTCGCTCGCTCTCGGCCACAAACTGCCTGTGTCACAGCAAGCCGTATCGATGTAGGATCATTCTGCATCAATACGCGCTTCAGCAAGTAGTATACTGTCTACTATGCTCCTATTGGCTAGTGTGTCTGCTCCCAGTGTGTGTTCGATCATTCAGTCATTCTCGGGCAGTTCAACTTACTGAGTGGGACTCATGCCCCCGTCCCACCCGGCCAGTCAGAGCCCTGAAGCCCCTCCCCGCTGTGATGTGACAGTGCCTACAGCAAACAGCCCCCGCTGCACCCAGGCAGAGAGCAGAGCAGCTCGCTGCTCCTCAGTTTACTCGCTTGTTTATTCAAAGTTTATTAATATTGAACGTCACGTGTCCAAATTGCACCAGATCCGACACTGCAAATTGCAGTAACGTTAGAATACAGAAAGTTAACTCTTTATGTTATTGGGGCATTTAAAGCCCCCGTCATTCCAATTCCAGGGGCAATTTTATATTTTTTGTGGGTATTTTGCCCCGAGCCCCCGCTAATTTCCGACCCTGCTAACTACACATTACAGAATAAAAAATAAATAAAATAATGTCCTATAACGTTACTGAAGCAAATGTGGCTATTAATTGAACTTTTAACATTATAGAGCCGATATTCAACGCTCCAAGCGAGCTGCTGTGATAAACATCGAACAACGGTGGCTAAAGGTAGGCTAACTGTAGCTTACATAGCTTGCATACAACTTTATCTCGAGGTTCCACAATTTGTCCGTCTTCTGACCAAAGTACTGTATTCAAACAGGGCCTTTTAGATTGCTCAGACTGCAAATCACTCTCTGCAGCTGAGGTGGGTTATGAACCAGAACCTCCCTCCTTGTTGTGATCTCTGCCATCAATACTACACTTGGTTCAGCATTACATCATTACATCAATGAAAGTGACGTCTCCTGTCCGTCATGCAAAGCACGAGGCAGACATCAAAGATATTATACACCAACAAGAGATGACCCATTACACGCTGCGCAAATGGTATAAAATGATATAGACTTTCTGACTCGCAGTTGGGTCATCCCTAATAAACGGTCTCTGCAGACACAGCAGTGCAACGGCCCAGGCTCACACAAGTACACGCGAGGCAGGCAGCGGCTGTACTGCTTTTTTTCCCTTATTCTTTTCTTTTAAATGGGATTTTTGTATGGGGATTTTGGTTAAATGCTTGAATGAAATAAGGTCTGTTGTTACGACCAAACGTTTTATGAAATGGCAAACTTGGCACACAAAAAAAAGGCAAAAAAAAAGTTTTCAGCAAGATAATCTTCACAAATGAGGACCACTTTTATGAAATCCCCATACAAAAATCCCATTGACTTTTAGACTAGGGAACCGGAAGTAAATTGTCCTAGAAAAATATGTCATCCCTGCGGTACTCTATTTCGACATGGATACATCAGTTTTTTTAGGGATTGACCAATACACACAAATTATTGCAATTATTCTTTGTTATAAACTAGGGTGAACATCCAAGTCGAAACCTAGCTTGGTTGATATGTGGTTATGTCACTGGGCTTATCGAGAGTACCGGTATACTTCCCAATACGTGATAAAAAATAGACTATTTATAAGTAAAAAAGTATCTAAATATAACATTACATTTTTTTATTTTCTTCCACGTTTGAAAAATGACAGCAGGCCAGGGCCCCGTTAATAAACAAATATATTTTTTCTGTAGCTGATTGTAGGTTTTTGGAGTGCCAGCCAGAGTTTAGTCTGACAATTCTAACATTTAAGATTTTTACACTCTGCCATGAACCCACATAGCATAAATCTGAACCACCAAGCAGAATGCAAACAAATAATCAAATTAATAATCAGACAATGCAAACAAAGGGAAGTTCAATATAAATCCAGTGTATTGAAGCTACAAGGAAAACCACTCACAAAAGAAAAGTGTCCTTTACAAATAATCAACCAAACAAGATGTTCACAAAAATATAGTTCCCTTTAAAAAAAAAAATAGTAATCAAAAAGGTTAGAAATTCAGTTTGTTCATTTCAATTCAGTTCTCAAATCTGTTCAGAGTAAACAAACCAATCAATAGAGGATATCTCCAAAGAGAAAATTACCAAAAATTTCTGACTAACTACCTGTTCAGTTGGTCAACTTTGTACACAAAGGATAGTTACTTAAGCTATGTTAATTAAATACATAAGTGCCTGGGTGGCGAGCGATGATATTTGTCAACTTAGCTGGAGCTGAGTCAAACTTTATTTAACGTTAGTTTTCATTGTGAATTAGAAAATGGTCGGGGGGCCACTCGGCATCCTATCGCGGGCCACATCTGGCCCCCGGGCTGCAAGTTGAGTATCACTGAGTTAAGGCCACAGATACCAAAGCACATTAATGTCTTATCCCCACAGGCTATGAAGAACCAGCGGGTGCAGCTGATGAGGCAGATGAAGGAGGACTCTGAGAAATTCAGACTTTTTAAGAACAAGAAGGACAAGGAGGTGCTGCAGCTCAAGGAGAAGGTCTGCATTGATCATATTGTTTTTGAGCCACTACCTGTCCATATTATTTAACCAGCTATTGTTTTTCTAATTTCTATGAAACTAGTGCAGTATTGCCCATTGACTCGACCATCATGTATCCACCCACCAGAGTTCAAGCTCAAGAGCATCATTTTCTTTTGCTCCTTTAATGTCTTTGTGTTGTTTTTGTTGTTTTTCACCTATTTTACAGGATCGTAAACGGCAATATGATTTGCTGAAACTTGAGAGGGACTACGAGAAACAGGCCAATGTGCTACGTCGCAAAACTGAGGAGGTTAGGCTTCTTGCCATATTGTTGCTGCTTTTCCATGTTTTTTGTTTTTTCGCCGTTTGTCTATCAATATGTTGGGGTGTTTATATTTCAAGACCTGTACTCTTAACACATTCACTGCCAGCCGTTTTTTTTTTTACTGTAGGTAGCTTCTGCCAGAGGGTTTTTTTGAGGATTCTGGCTCATCTTTCAAGACCCAAGGATTCTTTTCTGCTAAGATTTTGTGAACACAAAATATCTCAAAATAACTAATAGAATGTGTGCTTTCTCTGTCTAAAAGAGTTAGTTTGTAGAGTTAGTAGTTATGTAGGCATTAGCACTTGAATACAGCATGGTTTCAGCGTCTGAAAATTTAAGCTGAGATAAATAGCTTTTTGTGAAATTTGATAGAACAGTCACTTTAACCATTCATTTTTGGCATCAGTAAGACGTCAGACATCTAAACAATAGTTTTGAACAGTAATTTCCTCCATAACAGCAGGAAACACCCCTCTCCTTCAAACTCCTCCCTCCGTGTGTGTTCTTCTTGGCTGCAGCGGGCGCGTCACCAGGCTCACTGCTGCTGCTCCTGTCTGCTGGCGGCCGCTGGGCAAGTCTGGATGGGCTCGCTCGTTTCTTGGGGTTTCTGTTGAGAGCTTTGATGAAGCTTTTGCGATTCTGGTCTTATTTATGCTGCGTGTTTCAAAGTGTGTTCCACCCGTAATCTATTATGCAAATTTGCAAAACCCCACCGCCAGCTCCCAAGCGCGAAAGCGATTTCGCCAATCCATTTTCATGAGAATGGCTTCCTCACACTGCTTTTTGCTTGCCTTCCTCTAGTCTGGAGACCACTGTCGCCACTTAGTGGGTCAGTGGAATGGGTTGTACACGTTCGGTGGCTCCAATATTTTTATAGGAGACGTGGGGGGCGTTGATCCACGTCCCACCGTCAAATTTTTTTTTTTTTTTTTTTTGACGACTCAACTCGTCATTGGCAGTCAACCGTTGGATTTTTTTTGACGACTCAACTCGTCATTGGCAGTGAACGTGTTAACACATACTTTCAGATATAAGGTGTGTACTGTAGATCTGGGCCCAGTTGCACAAAGCACCTTAGGTTAAGATTTCCCTTAGAGTCAGAGTTAAGGTGTCCATAAAATAGATTCGGCTGCACAAAACACCCTTAAATCTTCTCCATAAGGTTAAACATTTTAAGGAAAACATAAGCACAAGATTTAAGGCTGTTTTGTGCAGCTCGATTCTATTTTATGGACACCTTAACTCTGACTCTAAGGGAAATCTTAACCTAAGGTGCTTTGTGCAACTGGGTCCAGATGTTTTGGTAACATTTGGAATGTTTGTAGCTATGTTGTTTTTGCATTGTGTGGGGGGACACTTCACTCTATAGCATTTAATATGTTAAGTACGAGTTGTCCCCCCACAGGCTGCAGCTGCAAACAAGCGCCTGAAAGATGCACTACAGAAGAGAAGTGAGGCGGCGGAGAAACGCAACATCAACAACAGAGGAGATGGGGCTGCCGCAAGAGTTAAGGTGCCAAAATCTTTTGTGATCCCCCTCTACATCATTTGTGGCACTCTCCAGTTGACCATGTAGAGTAGACAGAGTGGCCTGATGGATTGGCTAATTTATTTTAAAGTTATAAAAAATCATGTTAAAGGCTCACCCACATGTTGTGCATGCATGGTGAACCAATATATTACCAATGATTGTTATAGCCATAATCCTATATACTGTATATATAGGATCTGTATATATATAGATCCTTTCCAAAAAATTTGAATATGATGGAAAAGTTAGTTTTTTTCCATCATTCCTTTCAAAAAGTGAAACTTTCATAGATTATAGATACATTACACACAAAGTGAAATATTTCTAGCCTTTATTTGTTTCATTTTTCATAATTTTGGCCTACAGCTCCAGAAAACCCCCAAAACAGTATTTCAAGAAATTAGAATAGTGTGAAGAAAATCAGCAGTTACTTCTCAGTTATTTCAGAGAATGAACGTGTCACACTCTAATCATCTAATTAACTCAAAGCACCTGCAAAGTTTTCCTATATCGTTAAATTGTATCTTTCTCATTTCTTTTCCATGATATTCTAATTTTTTTGGAAAGGATCTGTATATTTATTTATATATATATATATATATATATATATATATATATATATATATATATATATATATATTAGTCTTGTCAACTTGACCAGCAGTTTTAAATGTATATTAGGCTATGAAAGGATTCTGTAGATTTGTTTATGAACATTTTGAATAAGACACTTATATTTTGAGTTATGATGGCCAACAAACATCACAAGATTATTTTTTTAAATTAAAACTCTTCAAGAACACAAGTAAATATACCCAAAAGGGATCCATATTAGTCGAGGAGAGTTTTACTGTGTTGACTCTGTGAATTTGCATTTGTGTGGTCAGTCGTGGCTCCTAAATGAAGTGGAGGTGCTAGTTAGCACGGAGGAGGCCCGGCGCCACCTGAAGGACCTGCTGGAGGACAGGAAGATCTTGGCTCATGAGATCAACCAGCTCAAGCAGCAGATGGAAGCAGGGGAGCGGCCTGCTGCCAAAGTCAGGGTGAGATGGGAGCTTTCCATTGTTCAGGATGTACACTCTGGACATGAACAATATGTGAGCCAAGGCACTGGCGAAATTAGAATATAAATAAAAAGTAATCAAAACTTTGCTATGCTTGTTTGTGGTTTCCTTCCATACAGCGTCGGACACTGATCATCTCTGAGCTGGAGAACCATGGGGGGCTGGAAACACCTCTGAATAAACAGGTGGAGAACCTAGAGACAGAAATGGTCCTCAGGTAAGACAAATCGGCTAAACAGTTGATTTGTTTTACATTTTATACATTTGACTACACATGGTGGCATGACTGCTGCTCCAGCTGGGTTCAAATCTTCTCCCTCCTAGCTCCCACGTGGTACAATGACCTTCCCACCCTTTTCGGAGCTCGTTTGATATTCCTCCTCTATACAGTATTCACTGGTACACAAACATGTTTGATAGATCGTTAATAAAAGTCTACCTTTACTTTAATAGGAGTGCCCAGATAGCAGACCTCCAGCAGAAAGTTCTTGTCGCAGACAATGAGGGGCGCTTGAAACAGCGCTGGGACAGCATCACAAGCATAGTGGATGCCAAATCTGCCCTGAAGGTCCTGATGGCTGAAGTGAGCAAACTGGCTTTATTTGGAAAGAAACAATGTCATTCCATATTCAACTTGGTGTGTTATATTGCTGCCAGTTACTTGTATATCCAAAAATCATCACATCTCCTTTATTTAGCTGGTGTCTGCTAAAACAGCCAGTGCCAAGCTAGAGAGTGACCTCATACAGGAGAAGGGGAACGTGCAGGATTTAACTAAGATGCTGGCCGAGGAGAGGAACATCATGTCAACCATGGACATGGAGCACCAACAGCAGTTAGTGGAACTAGAGCAGAACCATCAAGAGAAGGTGTTCATATAATGTATTTAAATTCCAATTTGTATCTCTTTTTTTGTAACGCTGTTGCATCCTTAGTTTTTATTTAATGTTTTGCTCCATATAGCTGGTTCATCTCTTTCTTCTTCCTACAGGTCCTTTGCTTACTTAACCAGTTACAGAACAAACCCATATGTGGAGAGTCGGATAAAACAATGCAGAAAGAGGAGGAGACTTCAAAGGAGAGGGAGCTTCTGGCCCGCCTCAAATTTCAGGTTTGTCTCCACTACCTGAAGAACAGTGAGTGTAACCCTTGTTCTAGGAGTAATGGTCCAGAATGATCTAATCTTGAATTGGTGATAATCCAGTCGTGTGTACCACAATTTCAGGAAGAAGAGATTGAGAAACTGCGGGAATTGAGAGAGAAAAACGAGAAACTGCTGGATGAGAATGAGCAATACAAACAGGTAAAAAGACTAAAGCTGGCATGAGTCAAAACATTAAAAACGCAACTTTGTTTGTTTTATTGTCAGATTTTGTGTATATATATATATATATATATAAGGGCATTCACGACTAGTGAATTTTACTAGTCGACTAGTCGTCCCTAAAGGTAGTCGACTAGTCGTTTTTAATTTATTTTTTATTTTTTAATCTTTAAGGAAGAACATGAGGTATTTACATGACATACATGGACTATCATATCCCATATCCCCCACAAAGAACATCAAAACACAACAAAACAAAACAAGAAAACTGCATAACATACAGAATAATCCAAGAACAAACAAGAGTATTGGACAAACAACCAAACAAAAACAATGCATTCAGCTCCTATTCTGATAAGCCTAATGACACTGGGGTAAAAAGTTCTTAAAGTCAACCTCTGTATGTGGTTGCCATATTTTGGGGAGGTCTAAGAATCTGCCTTTGCTCTTGTAGTAAATGTTATCCAACGTATGGTAGCTTGAGAGTTAATTCCACCAGTGAACTACAGCTGGGGGATTGGATGCTTTCCAATTTAAAGCTATGCATTTCCTAGCTGCCAACAGGGCAAGATCTATGTATTTACTTTGAATGCATTGTTTTTGTTTGGTTGTCCAATAGTCTTGTTTGTTCTTGGATTATTGTGTATCTTATGCAGTTTTCTTGTTTGGTTTTGTTTTGTTTTGTTGTGTTTTGATGTTCTTTGTGGGGGATATGGGATATGGGATATGATAGTCCATGTATGTCGTGTAAATACCTCATGTTCTTTCTTAAAATATATATATATTCTTTTTTTTTAACGACTAGTCGACTACTAAGCACAGTGTCGACTAGTGGTTTTACTAGTCGACTAGTCTGAATGCCCTAAAATATATATATATACATACATACATACATATTATTGGTAACTGTTATGCCCTGGTTGATAACACATTCATAACACCTGTGGCTTTGGGCCAGGAATGCAAAAGAAAATCAGAAAAAGGGTTGATGGTCCAACTAAGACATTTGTAGATCAAGTTTGGCTGTGTCAAGTATCCATGGTATTGGAGTTGAGGCCTTTTAAACCTTTCAAATTTGCTTCTTAAATTATAGCTACCCTCGAAAAGACAGAATGACAAAATAGCCTGCAGTAAAATGAGAATTTACACAGGGATTTTCTTTAAAGTTTAGTTTCCACTGTAATCCCAGCTGATATGAGAAAGCTGGCCCCATAAGGCTCCCAGTAATGAAGGCTAGAGATGCAGAAATGCAATCCAACGTCCATTCATTATTACTTCGATAATGGAAGTTAATTTAACAATTAACCGGTAACCTTTCGGCAAATCGGACCACGCCTCCATCCTACTTGTACCCAGGTACAAACAAAAACTAAAAAGACAACCCCCAGCATTCCGAACCGCCCACTGCTGGTCAGACCAATCAGACGACATCCTGAGGGACTGCTTTGACCAAGTGGTGTGGGAGGAGTTCAAAGCTGCAGGAGACCTGGGCGAGTATGCAGATACGGTGTCATGCTTCATAAAGAAGTGCACCGACGACATAGTCCCCACAAAAAAAGTCAAAATAATGCCGAACCAAAAGCCTTGGGTCAACAGCGACGTCAGGGCTGCCCTCCACGCCAGGACCACCGCCTTCAGCTCTGGCACAACTGACCAATACAAGCAGGCACAATATGCCCTCCGGACCGCTATAAAAATAGCACGTAGAGATTATGGAAGGCAGCTGGAGTCAAAACTGGACACTAACAACCCCAGACACCTGTGGAGAGGGCTCCATGCTGCCACAGACTTCAAAGAGGTGAAACGACAGAACCCCAGCACGTCACCCACCCTACCGGACGAACTCAACGCGTTCTACGCTAGGTTCGACCCCTCTGCCAGAGCGCCTCCCCTCCTCCCCCCCCCCTCTCCCACCCCTCTCCCCCTCTCCTCCCCCCCATCACCCCCCCCTCCCTCCTCCCCCCCACCACCCCTCCCCACCCCCCCTCCTCTCCTCCCCCCCCACCTCTCCCCCCCCATCACCCCTCTCCTCCCCTCCTCCCCCCCCTGCCACCTCTCCCCCCCCATCACCTCTCCCCCTCGCCGCCCCCCCACCACCCCTCCTCCTCTCCCCCCCCCAATCACCTCCCCTCCCCCCTTCCTCCACCCCACCCCCCTTCCTCCCCCCCACCCCCCGATCACCTCCCCTCCCCCCTTCCTCCCCCGCACCCCCCCCCATTCCCACCTAACCACCAACCCCACCCACCCTCCACCCCCCACAGACCGCCCCCTCACCATCACTGAGGATGAAGTGTGCCGGTCGTTCCTGCGTATCAACCCACGCAAGGCGGCCGGCCCGGACGGCATCCCTGGGCGGGTCCTCAAGGCCTGCGCCCACCAGCTGGCAGCCGTGTACACAGACATCTTCAACCAGTCCCTCTCCCTCCGACGAGTTCCCTCCTGCTTCAAGGCAGCAACAATCATCCCCATTCCCAAACAGAAAAAAGTGACCAGCCTCAATGACTGGCGCCCTATAGCCCTCACACCAATAGCCAGCAAGTGCCTTGAAAAGCTGGTCATATCAAAGATCCGTCCCACACTCCCCCCGGACCACGACCCGCTGCAGTTTGCATACCGCCCCAACAGGAGCACAGCGGATGCAGTGGCACACGTGCTCCACACCGCCCTGTCCCACCTGGAGGGGAAGGACACCTATGTGAGAATGCTGTTCGTGGACTACAGCTCAGCATTCAACACCATAGTACCCTCCAGGCTGGTAAGCAAACTCAGGGACCTGGGACTAAACACAGCGATGTGCGACTGGATCCTGGACTTCCTGACAGACCGCCGCCAGGTGGTGAGGGTGGGCAACCTCACCTCCTCCCCGCTGACCATCAGCATAGGAGCACCCCAGGGGTGCGTCTCCAGCCCCTTCTGGTACGACCTCTACACCCACGACTGCGTGGCGACTCAAACTTCAAACACCATCGTGAAGTTTGCAGACGACACAGCAGTCGTGGGGCTGATCTCGGGGGGCGACGAGACGGCCTACAGAGAGGAGGTGAGGGTCCTGGAACAATGGTGCCAGGACAACCACCTCTCTCTGAACATCTCCAAGACCAAGGAGATCATTGTGGACTACAGGAGAGGGGGGGGGCACACACCCCCCAATCACCATCAACGGCACAGTGGTGGAAAGGGTGGACAGCTTCAAGTACCTGGGAGTCAACATCCACCAGGACCTGACCTGGGCCGGCCACACCGCCACTGTTGTCAAAAAGGCCCAACAGCGAATACACGGACTCAGGCGCCTGAAGAAGTTTGGGCTAAGGAAAGAAATCCTCAGGGACTTCTACAGAGGCACCATTGAAAGCCTGCTGACTGGCTGCTTCACCGCCTGGTACGGGAACTGTACCACCATGGACCGCAGGGCGCTACGGAGGGTGAGGCGCGCGGCCCAGCACGTAACAGGAGACGAGTTGCCAGAACTGCACGAACTGTATAACCAGCGGTGCCTCAGGAGGTCCCTGAAGATCATCAAAGACACAAACCATCCCCACAACAGCCTGTTCTCCCGGCTACCCTCAGGGAGGAGATACAGGGTTCCAAAAACACGCACAAATCGCTTGAGGAACAGTTTCTTCCCGCAGGCCACGAGACTCCTAAATATGCACAAATAGTGCAGTAGTCGTACCGCAGTACCGTACTGCAGCTGCTACTATTACGGATGCCTAACGTTTAATTGTAAATTTAAGTGTATGTTTAATAAGGTGCCTAACGTTTAATTGTAAATTTAAGTGTATGTTTAATAAGGTACATGCTATTTGCACATGTATGTATAAAACGTCGAATTTGGAATGTCTGAACACGTCTAACGTATGCACATGACATGTGCACCTATGTGCAATGAATATGCCACTGTCGTATAAGCCACCGACTTGTCTTATTGCTTATAAGATGCCTATTTCTTATTGCCTTATTGCTGTCTTATTGCTTATTGATGCCTATTTCTTATTGCCTATTACTTATTGCTGTTGCCTATTTGTACTATGTCGTAAACGGAGTCCACTGCACAAGAATTTCACACGTGGTACTTGTACCATGGAGTGACAATAAAAATCTTGAATCTTGAATCTTGAATCTTGAATCTTGAATCTAACCCTTCCTTTTACAGTCCGGTAATTACCAGGTATTTACCCGGTAACTACCAGGTATTTACTTGCTAATTACCTGGTATTTACCCAGTAATTACAGGTTACAGATTGTAAACCTCCACTATCATCCATCAATTTGTCTAAATGTGACCATGTTAGTGTGACAATAACTCAGATATTTACAAGGTAATTACCAGGTATCTGGTAGAGGGAATCCCAACGCGCTTCAGCTATTGCAGGCAGGTCTGGTGCATCACAGAGGAGGGACGCAGCATGAAGTTAAAGGAAGGAAACTGGAGCAGCTCGGATGGTTCAATGCATTTTATTAAGGTGCAAAGTAATAGAAGTGACGTTTCGAGCGTCAAGCTCGAAATGTCACTACTTTTAGGGTGTTAAAATAAAAACACTGAAACTGGAGCCCACACAGTGTGCAAGCTTTTTATTCACTTTTTCACTGCTTGTTCACCTTTGAGCTCGGCACCTGCCCAATCTGGATTCAGGTGTGCGTGTTTTCTCTTTGAAACATCCACTATTACCCATCAGGCTCTCTGGTTTTGACCATGTTCCCTGGCAATAACTCAGATATTTCCCCTGTAATTACCAGGTATTTACCCAGTATTTACTAGGTACTTACCAGATAACTCCCAGGTATTACCTGGTAATTACCTGGTATTTACCCAGCATTTACTTGATATTTACCTGGTAACTCCCATGTATTTACCTGGTAATTACCCAGTAATTAGGAACTTGTACCACATACATTTCCAAAACGTTATCGAGTAAAACCTCACTAGTTACCCAGTAAGTAAGGTGGAGCCGTACTGTAAAAGGAAGCGTGGTTTGTTTCCCTGGTATTACCATGTACTTTCCCGGTAATTGTAGATCATAAACATCCACTATTACCCATCAGGCTATTTAGTTTTGACTGTGTTCCCTGGCAGTAACTCAGATATTTCCATTGTAATGACCAGGTATTTACCATGTACTTTACCGGTAATTGTAGATTAGGTATTGCCAGGTAACACGGTGAAAAATACACAACCTGATGGGTAATAGTAATCTACAATTACCAGGTAAGTACATGGTAATATCATGGAAACAAACAAGGCTTCCTTTTACAGTACAGTTCCAACTTACTTACAGGGTAACTTGCAAGGTTTTACTTGATGATGTTTTGGAGTGTATGTGGTACAACTTTCTAATTACTTACCAGGTCAATACCGAGTTACTGGGTAAACATTGATTAAAGGCTGGGTAAATACCAGGTAATTACTGGGTAACTACCAGGGAATTACCAGGTAAATATCCAGTAAATACTTCTAATTAACAGGTAAATACCTGGTAGTTACCAGGTAAATACCTGTCCATTGTCGAGTATATACCTGGTAATTACCTTGTAAATATCTGAGTTATTGTCACACTAACACGGTCACATTTAGACGAATTGATGGGTAATAGTGGAGGTTTATATTCTGTAATATATACTGGGTAAATACCAGGTAATTACCAGGTAAATACCTGGTAGTTGACAAGAAAATATCTAGTCATTACCGGGTAACAACCTGTTATTTACCTGGTAATTACCAGGTAATTACCCAGTAGATACTTCTAATTACCAGGTAAATACCTGGTAGTTACCGGGTAAATACCTGTCCATTGTCGAGTATATACCTGGTAATTACCTTGTAAGAGTTATTGTCACACTAACATCACATTTGTGATGTGACTAATGTCACATTTAGACAAATTGATGGGTGATAATGGAGGTTTACAATCTGTAATTACTGGGTAAATACCAGGTAATTACCAAGTAAATACCTGGTAGTTGTCAGGGAAATATCTAGTAATTACCGGGTAATTATCTGGTACCTGGTAATTATCAGGTAATTACCGGACTGTAAAAGGAAGGGTTACCCATTACCCTTTAACCTGTTTAATTAATTAAACAAATATTTTGAAATTCAAAATGGAAATGCAAAAATAGCTTAGCCTCGTGAAATAGAGAGCATGCATTTGTCAATCACTTGTGTTCATCTTGGGTGGAGTGGAATGATTAAATAGTGGGTGCAATTGGGTGTAGACCCTGAAGGGGCAGCATCACTACTCAGCGCTATTATTCACAACAAACAAGATGACAGATTAATTTAAAGAGTCCAGAGTACATTGTCCAGCACTCTAAAGATGATTCCACCATGGTACAGCAAAATGTTAGTGTGGAATATAGTCTTTAGTTAATCTGTTTGTTAAACATGGTCGCCCCTCGAATCCAACCATTTCTTAGTTAATGAAGGGAGGGAAATTAGTTTTTATGCACCAGACAAGTGGAACAGGCTGCAGGATTTGCTGAAATTAAAATGGCTGGTTTCACATATCAGTTGAAGCTTCTATTTGAGGATATGGTCACAGTGGAGTGCTCCTGTTTTCATTGATCTGCAATGTTGGTTTGTGTTTGTATGGCTTTGTGTTTCTTCTGATGTATTGTGTTGATTGCGATGCTTTTTTGTTATTGTATTCTATCAGGGCGTCTTGTAAAAGAGGGTTCTCGCTCTCAATTGACTATCCTGAATCAATAAAGGTAAATAATAAATAATTTGTTCTCCACAGAAACTAACACTGCTCCAGCTGGCAAGTGCGCAGAAAGTGGTTGTGCCTACATCAAAAAGTGAACAAACTCAAGATGACTCCTTCGAATATGTTCCGCCAAAGGTGAGCTTATTGCAGATATTCTGCCTACTTCTTGCACTCTTTATATACTCTTTTATGCTCTCTAGCACCAGCTCTACAGATGGGAATGCTGCGGAGTGTTTCACCATTAGTCAGGCGGAACACACGAGAGAGAGAGTGAGTGGAATGAATTTAGTCAATCCACTCAGCCGAGTGTGAGACCAGCGACTCAACAAATCTGGCGACTTTTTCAACATTTTGCAATGTTTGTGTGTTGAATCCCAAAGCATTTGGCAATAGTTATAGATTGGTACGGCTGTCGTCGTTTTTCTACTTGTCTAATTCATAGCAGTCTAATGATCACAACCACACACAGTGCAACCCCCCTAATTAACTCATTGAGTGCCAGCCACTTTTGGAGAACGGACGCTCCCAGTGCCAGAGTTTCAGAGCGTTTTCAGTGATATCTCGAGGCCCACAGAATATTGTGTGATATTACTATGTAAACACCGAACACGCACAAAGAACGAGCTGACTCTATTGTATCATCAGCAAAAAAAAGTTTATTGATACCATTTTCCGTTCTTTAGTTATGAGCCGGAGAAGATAGGTTGTTTTGAGCAAAAACATGCGTTTCAAATTAGAAGCTGAGATATTCCGCCTTTTGTGAATTGAAGCATTTCAAGCACATTCACTGACTCTGAAGATAATATTTTCTGATGTAGTGACGTGGTGTAGTTGTGTGGTGCCCTGCGTGCCCCACCCCCCTCTCCCCCCCTCAGCTGCAAACTCCTCCCCACACTAACACACAGCCTAACACGCACCCAGTCTATTTTCGGAGTGCTCCGTTTTTGTGCGCCGGCTCCCAGCGCCACACGGAAAAGCCAAACCGGACTGCTGAGAATGGTTTGGCTCTTCGGCGTCGGGTGCTGCTTTATTGGCGGCTAATCGTGTGGAGAAACTATGCAGACAGACAGAGGCAGAGGGGCTCAGTTGTGGGCGTGGATTGACTGCTGTTCGCAGCCAACGTCAGCGCCAGACAGAGCCATCTATATGGCTCTGGCTGCAGCATGAGCGGTTTCTCTTTCATCACGGGGCTTTTTCCTGCTGTTTTCCGGACCTTTCTCTAATCTGGAGAGCACTGTCGCCACCTAATGAGTCCGTAAAATAGGTTATACACCTTCAATAGCTACAATATTTGTACAGGAGATGCTTGAGGCTTTGATCCACGTCCCACCGCCAAAAAACGCAATTGACGAACATACTCGTCCTTGTCCGTCCGAGTGTCTGTCTCTCTGTCTCTCTCTCTGTCCTTCGTGTATCTCGAGAACCGTTGGTCGGATCGACTTCAAACTTTGGAAGTGCGCTAAGGGGGACCTGACTGAGTGCAGTGCCCTATTTTCGTGCAATTCGGCATAGCGCCACCTACTGGCAACACAAAATGTGATTTATCTCAAGAACCGTTCGTCCGATCGACTTCAAATTTGGGGAATGCGCTGATTGTAATTCGACACAGTGCAGTGCCGAATTTCGTTCAATTTGGCACAGCGCCACCTACTGGCAACACAAAAAGTTGTTTATCTTGAGAAGAAGTGTTCATCCAATTGACTTCAAATTTGCGGAGTGCGCTGTTGGGAACTCGACACAGTGCAGTGCCGAATCTCATGCAATTCTGCACTGCGCCACCTTCTGGCAACACAAAAAGTTGTTTATCTTGAGAACCGCTCATCCGATCGACTTCCAACTCGGGGAGTACGCTTAGGGGGGACCCAACGGAGTACAGGGAGCTGAATTCCGTGCAATTCGGCATAGCACCACCTACTGGCAACACAAAAAGCGGTTTATCTCGATAGCCATTCATCTGATCGATTTCAAACTTGGGGAGTGCGCTGCTGAGAACCCGACATAGAGCAGTGCCGAATTTTGTGCAATTCAGCACAGCGTCACCTACTGGCAACACAAAAAGCGGTTTATCTGGAGAACCGTTCATCTGATTGACTTCAAACTTGGGGAGTGTGTTGTTGGGAACTCGACATAGTGCAGTGCTGAATTTCTTGCAATTTGACATAGCGCCACCTACTGGCAACACAAAAAGCAGTTTATCTCGAGAAACATTTATCCGATTGACTTAATTTATATCGATAGCCATTCATCTGATCAACTTCAAACTTGGGGAGTGCGCTGCTGGGAACCCGACAGAGCAGTTGCGAATTTTGTGCAATTCGGCACAGCACCACCTACTGGCAACACAAAAAGTAGTTTATCTTGAGAACCGTTCATCCGATTGACTTCAAACTTGGGGAGTGTGCTGCTGGGAACTCGGCATAGTGCAGTGCTGGATTTCTTGCAATTTTACATAGCGCCACCTACTGGCAACACAAAAAGCAATTTATCTTCCGAAAACATTATCCGATTGACTTCAAACTTGTGGAGTGGATCGGCTTGTGCTTAGAGCAGGGGTGTCAAACTAATTTTAGTCCACGGGCCACATGCGACCCAATTTGGTGTCAAGTGGGCCAGAAAATGAAAATCAATAATCAATAATAACCTATAAATGACAAAACCTCAAAATGTTCCCGTTTCTTTTAGTGTAAAGAATTACAGGTACAACCCTACAACACGTAGGGTTATCTCAGCTACCATCAAGCACATTATCGACTGTCTGTACTGTGCATTACAATCAGGGGTGTAGTGGAGGGTAAATGCAAGTAAACACAATTTACCCACCTCTTTGAAATGAGAGTTTACTCACCTATTTTCAGATCAACTGTATCAATCAATGAGGGCAAACAAGGTGGGTCAACTACTCACCTTGGATAGTCTACCAACCTCTGTATTTATCACTACACCCCTGATTACAATTGATGGCAACTGTGCAATTCTCTATAGTCAAGCAAAGGTAATGAAAATAGCTGACCATTTAGTGATTAATACAGATAACATGAATAGGCGACTTAATATTTAACTTGCCCCTGAAACCTGGTACCTCTTAGCCTTCACAAGTGCATCACATTGGATTGAAGGACTACTCAGTGCAATTTTCACCCTTTGCAAAGTCATCCTTTGGGCCGGATTGGACCCTTTGGGGGGCCGGATCTTGCCCCCGGGCCGCATGTTTGATACCCCTGGCTTAGAGGGACCTGACGGAGTGCAGTGTGGTGGGAAGCGCCCAAGGGGTGGTGCATGGAGGGAACGGTCACTGCACTAGTTTAATAATAATAATTATTATTAGTAGTAGTATTAGTAGTATTCTTATTATGCACTGGGGCCTTGATGCAAATGAATTATAACTAGAGACTGAGCCCGCTCCTTTCTAGCCTACCGTGTATCTTCCTGCTTCCCCTCCTCATCGCTCATTTCTACTGTCCCGCATTATTCCACTGCAGCACATAGACAGCAGCGCTGTTCTGTCTGTTCCCTCTTTATGAACCTCTTTGTCTGGTCCAGACCAGAAATACCAGCAACAGTCACCGCCATGACAGTTGCGTGCGTTTCCGGAAAAACGCTGTAGAGTTTTAGTCACAATGTTGCCCCTCGTTGGTTTCCCCTGGAGGTCTCGCCTGCTTCGCGGGCTCGCAGAGTCAGACACATCGCCCGGCCTCGCCCACTACATGGACTCACCGCAGAGTCAGACACATCGCCCGGCCTCGCCCACTACATGGGCTCACCTGCGCTATAGTGCATCACCTTGCCGTGCCGCACTATTCCCTCTCCAATTATAGGCTGGTGAGAAGCCAAATCATCAGCGCATAAAGAACAAACAAACAAATGCACCATGCATAAAGCTCATCAGCAAATTGGCTTTCACTCTGTCTCAGAAAAGCCTTTTGGCCAAATGAATGATGGCAGCTCAGCCCACTGAGTAAAAGCAGAGAGGCAAACAGGCATCACTGTTTAAACAAACAATGTCAGGTATCACTGCACAGTGAACGAACAACAACTGCAGTGGCTCACTGTCACAATACAGGAAAAAGGTTTAAACTAAAACAGAGCCTCACACCAAGGAAATGAA
The DNA here is from genome assembly GCF_964638095.1 of Poromitra crassiceps. Classification (NCBI taxonomy): domain Eukaryota; kingdom Metazoa; phylum Chordata; class Actinopteri; order Beryciformes; family Melamphaidae; genus Poromitra; species Poromitra crassiceps. The sequence continues at coordinate 105,245,598 of NC_139623.1, forward strand.
TGTTCCTGTCAGCAGTATCACAGCTGATCTAGTGCAAGACAGGTCTATTTGTAAATGGCCTGCTAACCCAACTTCATATCTTCCCAGCTGATGAGTATCATATTTCTGTTTGTACAGTATCGGTCTATGTGCACAGCAAGACATAGAGTGCGGTGCACAAAGCTGTTGCTACGCTCACATCTTACAGGAATCTAACAACTTGTTGGGTTACTGCTTGGAAGTTAAAGTGACTTTTTCAAACTAGATTGCTCATGTAGCCAATTAACTTTCTGTTTATTGACAACAACAAAATGCTTTGTTGTGAAGCATAAAATGCTCTGCTTTCATACCTAAGTTGGCTTTCATACCTAAGGCATTAGGTACATACTTTTAAGAAGGGAAGCTTGTTGATTTATCACTGGTTGTGTTCTTTTCTCCTGGCAGAAGCCTAAAGGGAAAGGGATCTTCTCTACAGCTAAAGCCCCAAGCAAGACCACCATCTACATGGAAGAGCTGATGTCTCCCTCCGAGGAGGAGGAGGAGGACGAAGAGGAGGTTGATGAATGGCGTCCGAAGAAAAATGAGAGAGTCCGCAAGAATTCAAAGAAATCTAAGGCGACTGGGGTAAGAATGGGTTACATGTACAGTTCTACATTCTGGGGGTCTTTTTGAGTCGCGAAGGAATTATGAAGGTTTTTTCTCCATGTAGAAGAACACATTTGAGATTGAATCTACAGTCATGGTCATCATTAACACCATAAAACTACTTCCTTACTCTGATTTGTCATCATTACAGAACACACAAATTACTCAAATATCACTGAACTGAAAATTGGAAGAAAGGGGGGGGGGGGGGTCAAGATGGTAATATTACCCTCAAATTGAACACTTATTAAAACCTCTTAGTCATGGACATGTTTAATGGATGGATGGGTCAGACCACTTCAATACCTCTTGGTGGTAAACTCGTGAGTTTATGAGGATTACCCATCATGTAAAAGAGACCCCCCACACTGTGATGCTAAGTACTTTCTCTTTCCTCAGTGTGCCTGTAAAGGCCGCTGTAGCAACAAACTGTGCAGGTGCCGCAAGGGGAAGATGACGTGTGGGGAGAACTGCCAGTGTGCTCGTGAGAAATGTCGGAACCTGGACATCCAGGCATCTGTTGAGGTCAGTTGGCATCTTCTGACTCTATGTGTGTGTGGTGGTGTCATGTTCACTGTACAGTCATCTGGAAGAAAAGCGAAGAGGAGCAAAATCAACCATCTTTTCATCCTTTACAGTTAAACCCTTTTTAGCTGCGACTCTGTAAGTCACTCTGTTGGTTGGTCGGTCGGTCCACAAAAAGTTCACCACCCTTTAGCGGGCACAGTTGTCGCCCTAAGGTTTCATCACACAGGGCACCTACGCCTCGCCTTGTCTCAACCCACGCCTACGCCTACATACCTTGAGCTGGGCGTCAACCTATCACACGCTTTTGCGATCACACTGAGCCGAGTCACAAGCGCTTCTCTCTCCCGAGTGTTTTTTTTCACGTGTGGTCCCGAATTATCATGGGTAGGTAAAATAAATCGGATATATTTAATGTGCTATTGATGCTGGATATGTATAACCACCAGGTCTCCTTCTTGGGTGATTGTAGTCAGAGTTTTTAGCGAGGTAATCTTGCAAGAATATGTGCTCTTCGGTCGCTATTCTCTCTCCTGAAGATTTGTTTACCGACGGGGAGAAAGCCCCACGTGATAGCCACCCGTCAATCTCTGTCTCTCTCTCTCTCTCTCTCTCTCTCTCTGCTCAACGCTGTCAACACCATTTTATTTTGAAATTCAGTTGACTTTGCCATTTCCCACAGATATTGTGTGTTTTCCCTTCATGGCTTGACAGAAAAAGTCTGCCATCACGCGCCTAGTCAGCTTGAAAATAGAACTCACGCCTAAACGATAAAATCGGCACAGCTCAGGCGAGGCGTGGGTACACGCAATGTTCACGTTGAGGCGCCCTGTGCACAAAGCCTCATTGACTAAATAGGACGCCTATTTAAAAGCGTGGGTAAAGGCAAGGCGTAGGCAAGGCTCGGGTGCTGTGTGTGAACTAGGGATGGGCATCGAATTTCGAATTTTCGAATAATCGTTGTTATTATCAAGGTCGACTTTTATTATTGAAAGTCGAAATTCGAAAAAAAAAAAAAAAAAAAATTTAGTGAAATGTTGCATTGTCTCCCCAGATTCTAAGTATAGTCGAATCGCTTGGTTTGAGCAAGTAAAAAAAAAATTATAAGCATTTTAAGCAAGGTTTATGGAAAAATGAATGGCGGATGAAATCCCATGAAGAGGGAGAGGGGGTGACTTTGGCACCCCTTTGGCACTCAGACCTGAGCCTACTAAATATTTAATGAACCACTCATGATTGTCAAAACTGTTTTTTATTTTCAAAAATGTCAATGTCATGTAACATGTACTTCAGTGGTGCAATGCTTGTTTGAGCTAAAAATCCACAGCAGAAGCTTTTTCTATTAATTAATAAAGCCTTAGACTTAGAATCAGGGGAGACGATGCAACATTTCACTCACACAAAAAAAAAAAAATTACATTGTTATTTTTTTTACATTTTTATTTTTATTTTCGAATTTCGATTAAAAGTCGACTTTGGCCAGCGAATTTCGAATAGTGTTTTTGCTAGAAATGCCCATCCCTAGTGTGAACGCAGCCTTAAACGGTGTTCACACCGAGATATTTATTTTTCTCTCTGTTGCTCGATTCAACCCTTTGGAATCGCTCTGTCGCTCTGTTTAAATCGCTCGTCAACAGGCACAATAATTGACGGACGTCTGGGGGCTATAACGTTACGCAATGTCATGATATTTGTCCACTACGACCCACCGTAGTTGTTTACAAGCTAAGCCTATCCGCATGCAACTAGTGTTGTCACGGTTCTCGGTACTTCGGTACTTGGTCGGTACTACATTGCTACGGTACTGAACGGTACCTGTTTTTCATGGTACCGAGGGTACCGAGTTTAGTTTGCCACCATGGCTTTAACTCCAGGCGACTGAGACGAGTTTATTTGAGTGCTGGCAATGAACACCAAAACATGGACACAGCCGTCAGCTAACGTTAGCCTGTCTGCCTGAGCAACACACATACATACAGCCCCGCGCACTTCCGGGACTACGGTGCCCCCGAACGTCCACACGTAATCGCGAACAGTCATTCACAGCTTGTTGACACGAGCAGAGGATGTAGGAGGAAGACAGGCACCCAGACCTGTTCAAAGAATTCAAGGTGGGTTAATTCTTTCAAACGGTGTAAAATAACACGTTTAACAACATATCAAACGGACCTTATCCTGTCGCATTAGTTTTTGAGATAGCTGGCAATGCATTGTGTAACCAAAAAACGTTTGGCTAACGTTAACGTTACGTTAAAGTGTTTTGTAATGGAATCATTATGGGACACGGCTAATACCTGGCACATCGTTAGCTAGTATAGTATAGTGTAGCACGTGTGCAATGCAATGGAATCATTATGGAACTATGGCTAAGTTCGGCTATTAGCCGTGTCCCACAATGATTCCATTACAAACATTGCATTGCACATGTGCTACACTATGCTAGCTAACGCTGTACCAGGTATTAGCTGGGTCCCATAATGATTCCATTACGAAACACGTTAACGTTATAACGTTAACGTTAGCCAAACGTTTTTTGGTACATTGCCAGCTATCTCAAAAACTAATGTGACAGGATAAGGTCCGTTTGATATGTTGTTAAATGTGTTATTTTACACCGTTTGAAAGAATTAACCCACCTTGAATTCTTTGAACAGGTCTGGGTGCTTGGCGAGATTGGATGCGTTACCCTTGCCATAAAAAGTTGAATGTAGGCTAAGCAGAAGCACAATATTGTTTTTGTTTTAAATACTTGAGGGCTACATGCCACTGGTGTTGCACTGTCTGCACCATACAGAGTTGAATGTAAGAAGTAAGCAGAAGCACATTGTTTTGTTTTAAAGTTGAAGGCTACATGCCATTTGTTCATTGGAAATGGTTGCATACTTTAATAAAGGAGAATATGTTGTAGAAATATCAGTCTGTTTTTTTTTACCGTGGTACCGAAATTGGTACCGAGTACCGTGGAAATTCACTAGTACCGGTACCGACTACTGAATTATTGGTACCGTGACATCACTACTCCTAACGCGAGCTCTATACCGGTAGTACAGACTTCACTTCATGTCAGCTGTCAGCCTGTCAATCAGCTGTCAATGCGGTTTGTTGCCACACAATAAACCAGCGGTTTGTTCCAAGCCAGTGTGATCCTTGACTCACTCTCACACGGCAACTAGGGATGTCGACGGTTAACCGTTAACCGGTTAACCGCCGACAACGTCATTGGTCGGTTAAGCATGTCGGTCAAACGGTTAATTTGCATATTAAATTGGCATACAACGTGTTGCCAATATGGTGTTTTTTTCCCCTCCTTCGCGGTAAGCAACAATGTTAACGTAGCCTAAGTAGTTACTGTAGCAGCATTATATAGGAATTAAAAGCTCCTGCCACTGCCAGAACAACATTCATTTAGAGAAAGGCTTTTCCAATGCAAAAGCAGTGTGCATTGTCAGCCCTGACTGTCTCTCACTGCCTCTCCCCCCGCGTGCGAGATGTGCTCTGTGATAAACTCAGCTCCACACATGCGCCACACCCCCGCCTCCCCTCTGCTTTGACCAGATGGGAGAAGACACCCTGCCCTGTGCAGACTACAGCGAGCCAGTCAGTCATGCTCCTTCTGTGTTCCAGCCGCTGTCATGAAACCATGAGGTTACTTTCAATGACGCGTTCCAAAACAAGCTGCGTCTTCCACATCGATTCACTCAGGAATCCACACTTTTACCGTAAATTGAGTTCTCTCCGGGTCTGTCTGTCTCTCAGGTGTAATAATCCCACAACGATTACAGCAAGAGTGAGAATGCTCTTCTAAACACATCGGCTATTAATATATAATTATTTCTCTGCATCTCATATTAGATCGGTAAAAAGTTTGGACAGATTGCTTCATTTGTTCATCCTCCCGAGTCCCGCAATGCTGACAGCTGTCAGCGTGCGGACTTGCTACACTCGTCATGACGTGCAGCCGGACACACAGAGAGCATAATAGCCACCTACAGCCCTCGTCGCAGATAAAGAGAGAGAGGGAGAAGCGTGGAGAGAGAAGCAAACTATTTTTTGCAGATCTCAAAAGCAGGTAAACCACTGTTGAATTAGTGAGAATGTCAGAAGGAGGAGAGAGCAATAAGCGCTTCGTCAGTGCGCCCTGCAGCGTGAAGGCTTGGGGCGGTGTCGTGATGTGCTATTCAAAGTGGAAATTCGTTCAATTAGCGACACGTTTCGTTCTGAGCTTTTAAAATTAGTTTCTGCTGGTTTTATTAGACTATTTCTGACACATGCAGTAAGATAATTCATTTAAGAATTGTGAGCGTGATTATGGGTTTTTTCCCTCCGTATTTCCCCCTTCTGCAATGCGTGCAGCTCCTATCATAGCCTATCTGAGGAATGTTTTTGTTTAGACGGCTGGAGGATTCAACAGGTCTTCTCGTTTTGTTAATGTGTTTTTTTCTGCTTGTAGATGTAAAAATAAACGCTTTCTAATGAAAAAAAATCTAGCATTTGGTAGGCCTAATGGTTTAATGAGGCACAGACAGTAAAATAGAGCATTTTAATCTTCTCGGTTAACCGACAGTTGTCGGCTAATGAGTGTCGGTTGTCGGTCAAGAAAAATTATGATTTTCGACATCCCTAACGGCAACCAATCAGCGTTGAACAGCGAGCGACTGATGCCAACGTAATTTCGCTCGAGTTGGGATATTTCATCTCGGGCGACGAGCGAATTTTCTCCCTATCGCTCTGTCTCTGTCGCTCGGACGCCCAGCGATTTTTCTCCCGGGCGAATATACGCTCCATCGCTCGTTTGCATTGACTTTGTATGTAAACTCGATGCCAGTGAAAAACTTTAATAGGTCAGTGTGAACGCAGCTTAAGAGGCTGAAATTTGGCACGGTCGGTGTGAGTGAAGGTTTGTGTTTGTGTTCATGCCAATTGGCTAAAAGTGGGCGGTTGGGGGGATTTAACTAGCCTGGTAAACCAGCCCGTCACGTGAACTCACATTTCATTTGGTTCTGCGTGACGGTCTGGCCCCGACGCCAGTGGGGGAGTTTAGCAGAAGCGGAAGAGCGGAAGAGCCAATCAGCGACTTCGCTGTGATTGACAGCGCAAGTTGGCCAATCAGGAAAGCCACTAGCACTGCACTAACAAAACAGTAATGGCCGCCTGCTTGCCTGATCGTCTCGAGGAGTCATGTCAGCATTTGTCTAGTTTAAACAGCCATAAAGTGCAGTTATTGCAGAAATAGACTCAATAACAACAATTAAACAAGTACAGGAGTATCGCCGCAACCGCAGAGTTTCTCAGCGGAAAATATGTTTTTGCCATTCTCCCGAGAGGATTTGGCTTTGGTTGGATCCGACGCTGATAGGCTGAAGGAGTTGTCTGTCAAGGCAACTACGCCCGCCAATGCTCCCGCCCCTGCTAACCCCCCCCCCCCCCCCCCCCCCCCCCCCATGGCGTCGGGGCCAGACCGTCACGCAGAACCAAATGAAATGTGAGTTCACGTGACGGGCTGGTTTACCAGGCTAGGATTTAACATAATCCGCAGCTATTGTGAATTCATGCTTGTTTACATTGTGTGTAGGACTTTGCATACTGAAAGGCCTAGTGATAAGTGATTTGGGCCTTTTATTTGAAAAGTTTGATATATTTAGTATTTACAAGTAGGGCTGCACGATATATCGTTTACACATCGACATTGCGATGTGCGCATGCGCGATAGTCACATCGCAGGACGTGCGATGTCAAAAGCAAATTAACTCGTCATGTTGCTTGATAAACTCTCACTTTAGGGGTAGCCTACTGAGTGAAATGCAGGCTCTCTCAAAGGAGAGAGACGCCCCGCTACTGTACTCACTCATTTAATGCTTAGCTTCAACACAACAAACATGCACAGAGAGCAAAATTGAATTGTTTTTGCTTATGTTGCGTTGCTGACAGTAGCCTGTCTGTAAACGATGTGATTGCGAGGCGGACTTGTCCACAGCTTGCAGCGCACTAGTATACAGCAGGCTGCCTGCTGTAACTCAACATGTCCGTGGAGTGGAGATATTTACTCTTGAAACACCAAAAAGCAAGACCGTAACTTATGACACGAAGGCTAAAGTGATTACTGAGAAGTTGTCCGTGTATCACCGCAGCTCTCTCTCCCCCTCAGTCTGATGATGCATCAGATGATAGCAGTAACGTTACGGTAGAGGTAATCATACATAGCGACTCATTTACACAAAACATGTCGGTGAAAATAAAAAGACAATAGACATAGCTGGGCAATTAAATATATATTTATTACTTTTCACGAATGAATTGTTTGTCACCGGTCGGCTGCATGTGAATCCTCGTCTCTGTACTGCCCTGCGTGCGCTCAAAAACCGGAACTCCCCAAATGCGGAGCGTACCACTTGGTAGTTTCTGGAGGGGGGTCAGACCAAGTGTGTGAAGTAACCATGTGTGAAGTGGCAGCGGTGTTTCATTGTTGATTTATTGAAACGTTAGAAGAACGAAAGAAGTTGAAAGCAGTGATTATAATCAATTCAATCTAATGTTTTTCTGCAAATAGCATCATTGGGAGGTAGATTCTGGCACTCAATATTAGGGGTGGGCAATATATCAAATTTATATCCATATTGTATTGTGATTTGAGACTATATGGTCTTAGATGTTGGATGGTAATATGGTGATACAGCATACATGTTGTCTTTCCCTGGTTTTAAAGGCTGCATTACACTAAGTGAAGTATAGGCTAGTGACATTTTAAAGTAGAATGTCATAACTCACTTTTTCATGTATGTAAGTCATGGAAATCCATTGGTCAAAATGTGTATGCACCCTGATAGATGACGCTCTGAGGCCTACCAGTAGGTCACAGCCCAGTGGTTGAGAAACATTAAAATACCTAATTTCCCCTCCAAAATCAGATGGACTCCTCTACAAAATCATCCCAATCATTCTAGAAATATTATTTTCTTTCAAATAGAGCTAATCTGGTGAAAATCTGTATTTTTTCATATCGCAATATATATCGCATGGGCGGGGAATATCGCAATGTCAGTTTTTTCCAATATCGTGCAGCCCTATTTACAAGGTAACACCACTCTTGCCATTCAAATTTTGCATAACTTGAGAAGCACACCAGCTTTTTTCAACTTTAAGTGGGCTAAATATGAAGGCATTTTTCCTGCTAAAATTATTTCAGCATGGCAAATTAATTTGTATTTTTAAACTATTTTCAAAGGTTTGACCAATGAATTAATAAAGTGTTAAAAGATCTGAACAATAGTATGCATTTTAAATTTGTTGTTTCAGAACACTTTAATTTCAATTACTAGTGCAGTGCTCACTCACCTGGTGTCTTTCTCTCTCCTGGTGCGTCTCTCTGTCTCCTGGAGCCGAGTGGGCGTAAAAAAGTAGGTCATAACTGTTATGCTGGTCTTACCTACACGCGACGTTGTGATTTGAATTTACATTGAGTAAACCAAGCCTGACTTACGACGGTCGTAGCTGCGCCCGGTCTTTAGGCTGCGGACGTGCGCGTCTATGTGAATACGTGCTTGTTGCGAAGCAACACACCTCTCTCAGAGGAGCTCGAGACAGCTGACAGATCTGGCCATGGCTCTGACAGCTCGATAGAAGATATAACAAAGAAAACTTTATTGATAGTGAAATAAGAAAACTTAGCGTTGTATTCAAAGCATAGAAACGTTATCACAACTAATTTGAACAGTGCCAACACAAACAAACAGAAAGCTGCAAGCTGGGGGACAGCGCCGCCGCGTTCCTGTCTGTTACATGCTGCAGTTGAGGGGACAGCTCCTCGATTAACTCAAACAGGGCTTGTTCCTGTCTGTTACATGCTGTAGTTGAGGGGACAGCTCCTCGATGAACTCAAACAGGGCTTGTTCCTGTCTGTTACATGCTGTAGTTGAGGGGACAGCTCCTCGATTAACTCAAACAGGGCTTGTTCCTGTCTGTTACATGCTGCAGTTGAGGGGACAGCTCCTCAATGAACTCAAACAGGGCTTGTTCCTGTCTGTTACATGCTGTAGTTGAGGGGACAGCTCCTCCATGAACTCAAACAGGGCTTGTTCCTGTCTGTTACATGCTGTAGTTGAGGGGACAGCTCCTCGATGAACTCAAACAGGGCTTGTTCCTGTCTGTTACATGCTGTAGTTGAGGGGACAGCTCCTCCATGAACTCAAACAGGGCTTGTTCCTGTCTGTTACATGCTGTAGTTGAGGGGACAGCTCCTCAATGAACTCAAACAGGGCTTGTTCCTGTCTGTTACATGCTGTAGTTGAGGGGACAGCTCCTCAATGAACTCAAACAGGGCTTGTTCCTGTCTGTTACATGCTGTAGTTGAGGGGACAGCTCCTCAATGAACTCAAACAGGGCTTGTTCCTGTCTGTTACATGCTGTAGTTGAGGGGACAGCTCCTCAATGAACTCAAACAGGGCTTGTTCCTGTCTGTTACATGCTGTAGTTGAGGGGACAGCTCCTCCATGAACTCAAACAGGGCTTGTTCCTGTCTGTTACATGCTGTAGTTGAGGGGACAGCTCCTCGATTAACTCAAACAGGGCTTGTTCCTGTCTGTTACATGCTGTAGTTGAGGGGACAGCTCCTCCATGAACTCAAACAGGGCTTGTTCCTGTCTGTTACATGCTGTAGTTGAGGGGACAGCTCCTCGATTAACTCAAACAGGGCTTGTTCCTGTCTGTTACATGCTGTAGTTGAGGGGACAGCTCCTCGATTAACTCATCTTCCCTCCCCCTGACCTCCCCCTCCCTCACTGCCTTCTCCCCTGTTGACTCCTCCCTCATCACCGACATTATCACCGCCTCCAAGTCTTGCACCTGCTCCCTCGACCCCCTCCCCACCCCCCTGACCAAGGCCTGCCTCCCCACCCTCATCCCCCACCTCACTGCCCTTTTCAATCAGTCACTCTCCCAAGGTCACGTCCTCTCGGTCTACAAACTCGCCGCCGTCGCCCCCATCCTCAAAAAACCCACCCTCGACCCTGCCAACCTCTCCAACTACCGCCCCATCTCCAACCTCCCATTCCTCTCCAAAATCCTCGAGCGCATCGTCGCCACCCAACTTCACTCCCACCTTCACTCCCACAACCTCTATGAACCCCTACAGTCTGGCTTCCGTCACTACCACAGCACCGAAACCGCCCTCTCCAAAGTCATCAAGGACCTCCTCACCTCCGCTGACTCTGGTGCCCTCAACATCCTAGTTCTACTCGATCTGAGCACAGCCTTTGACACTGTGAACCACTCCATCCTCCTCCAAAGGCTGCGCCAACTGGGTGTTGAGGGCACCGCACTGGACTGGCTCACCTCATACCTCACCGACAGACAACAGTTCATCTCCCTCTCCGGTCACTCCTCCACCCTCTCCTCTGTTTTGCAGGGGGTCCCCCAGGGCTCAGTCCTTGGCCCCCTGCTCTTCATCTGTTATATACTCCCCCTTGGTCACATCATCCGTCAATTCAACCTGGACTTCCACTGCTACGCCGACGACACTCAGCTCTACATCACCACCAAATCCCTCCAGAACCCACCCCTCACCCACATCGAAAACTGCATATCTGCAATAAAAACCTGGCTAACCCACAACTTCCTCCAACTCAACAGTGACAAAACGGAACTCCTCCTCATTGGCACCAAATCCACCCTCAATAAAACTGGACCTATCACCCTCACCATTGACGACTCCACCATTACCCCCTCCCCCCTGGCACGCAACCTTGGTTTCATCCTGGACCCCACCCTCTCCTTCGATCCCCACGTCAGTTCTGTTGTTAAAACCTCATATTTCCATCTCCGCAATATCGCTAAAGTCAGACACTGCCTCTCCCCCCTGCTGCTCAATCCCTCATCCATGCCTTCATCTCCTCCCGCCTCGACTACTGCAACTCCCTCCTCACCGGCATCACCTCCCGTTCCCTCCATAGACTCCAGATGGTCCAAAACTCAGCCGCCCGCCTGCTCACTCACACCCGGTCCCGCGATCACATCACCCCTGTCCTCCACTCTCTCCACTGGCTCCCCGTCAAGCAACGCATCGACTTCAAACTACTCCTCCTCACCTTCAAAGCCCTCCACAGCCTAGCCCCCCCCTACCTGACTGACCTCCTCATCCCCCATCGCCCCTCACGTACACTCCGATCCTCTTCTACTGCCACCCTCACCGTCCCCCCATCCAGACTCAAAACCTTTGGTGACCGTGCTTTCTCCCGTGCCGCACCCCGACTTTGGAACTCCCTCCCCCAGACCGTCCGAGACTCTCCCTCACTCCCCACTTTCAAAACCCGACTTAAAACCTATCTGTTCTCCCAAGCTTACAACCTCCCCTACCCCTGACCACCTCCTCCAAACCATCACCCTCCGCCCCCCCCACCTGCCCCTCCCTCCTGTTCTCTTCCTCTCCTCTGCTTCTCCATACAACCTTGCCCTGAACCGCCACTGTTATCTGTACCTGTCCCCTGTATCTGTTGCCTGTGTCTGCTGCCTGTTGCTTGTTTCTTGTTTTACTGTTAAGCGTCTTTGAGTCTTGAAAAGCGCTATATAAAATAAATGCATTATTTATTATTATTATTAACTCAAACAGGGCTTGTTCCTGTCTGTTACATGCTGTAGTTGAGGGGACAGCTCCTCAATGAACTCAAACAGGGCTTGTTCCTGTCTGTTACATGCTGTAGTTGAGGGGACAGCTCCTCGATGAACTCAAACAGGGCTTGTTCCTGTCTGTTACATGCTGCAGTTGAGGGGACAGCTCCTCAATGAACTCAAACAGGGCTTGTTCCTGTCTGTTACATGCTGTAGTTGAGGGGACAGCTCCTCGATGAACTCAAACAGGGCTTGCTTGCCAAAGATAAACCTCTCAATCAATTGACACTGTGTATAGACGTCCAGTTGGTTTGTCCCGGTCACGCACAACTCTTTCCCGTCTCAATGCCCTGCTGCCATGCTCGTTTCTCTTTCCGTTTACCCACAGTTGACTTTTCCATTTATGCTTGCCCCACACCAGACGTAAAAGTTACACCCAGGCGCAACTAGGGATGCAGCGGTATACCGTTAGAAGGTATACCGCGGTTTGAACACGTCACGGTATCAAAACCACTAAGATTTGCCATCATACCTTCCCCACGGTATCAGCTGTTTCCCCAAAACAAAGTGCCCAGGTCGCTTGCAGAGTGCAGCTTACGTGGCCCCTCCCCCTGGCTGCATGCCTACCTAGACTAGCACACAGAGAGGAGCTGGCCCCTCCCCCTGGCTGCATGCATAGCTAGACTAGAGCACAGTAGAGAGGAGCTGTCCCTGACTTTGTTTACAACCCTGTGTGTGATAATGGCTGAAGCAGGAGAACACAACGACCCCCCTGAACTTTCCCCCTATCTAAAAAGATGACGTCGGATGTATGGGAATATTTCGGCTATTTTAAAAACACAAATGGTCAGCACATAAAGGTCCGCAATACCGTGAAACCGTGGTATTTTTGTCCAAGGTTATCATAAAAAACTCATACCGCTGCATCCCTAGGCGCAACGCATAACAGGCTTAAGACTACATGGTAGGAGTGGGGGGGAAATCGATACAGCATCGTATCGCGAAATTTTGTGGGCAATAAAGAAAAAAAAAACATTGCATGGATGCAACTGGGACGTATCCTCAGTGATGTACCCTGGGGTCATAGGATGTTTCGGGTCTCGCAACATCATACACCCTCGCCCAGGTGACCCAGCCGGGGCTGGCCAAGCCCCAACTTACGTCCCAGTAGCTACCCACGGTCAGCCCTCTAGGAAGGTTCGAAGGTGGTCACGTGGTCAGGGCCACTCAATCCGCTGCTCCGGAACTACTCTGCCGGGACCGGGGTGGGGAGGGGTCTGGTACGTAGAGGGACCGGGCTCTGTGGGTTGCCACCCGGCCGGGCTCCTCCTGTGCGCTGCACCAGACTCCCCCGCTCCAAACATCTCATTCCGAGGTGATGGTATCTTGGTGGATACCATGCAGTACCAGTACTTGGTGGCAGTTGGGAATTCAATTTAGGGAAAATCAAGACCCTTGAAAAGTATTGAAAAGTCTTAGGTGGATTTCAAATTCAAGACCCTTTAAATGTGTTATTTTTTCAATGTGAATAGATGTTTTTAACTTATTTTGGGAGCGCCCCTCATTCTTCAAAACTGATGGTGTCCACCCGAATCAGCTTGGTAACCATATGTTTGCGGCTAATCTGCAGCATGCTGTCCACTCTGCTGCGTGTCCCCCACGTGATTGACTGTTGATGTCACGCCCCCAAGAATCCCCGGAATCTCCTTCTTCTTCACCGGTGCCACCTCAGTCCAATACATCCAGTGCTAGTGCCCCCGTATGCCCCTCTGTGGTAATAACACCTACAGATTATCCAGTTCATTTTCCTATTCTATCTGTTATCTCTGATAGATGCCCGAAATTGCACGGTGGGAGAGCCGATGGTGGTATTCATTTGAACAATCTAGTAACTTTTCCTCTGTCAAGATCTGTGCTTTCTTCTAATTCTACTGACAGTCTGATGACTTCTCCAGTCAAAATCTGCTTGTTAAATGCTCGCTCAATAACAAACAAGTCCCATATCCTAAATGACTTGTTCACTAGGGAAAATTTGTCTTTCCTGTTTATAACAGAAACTTGGCAGCGCGATATGGAATTTATCCATCTAAATGAATTGTGCGCTGTAGGTTGCTCTTTTATCGGGACCCCGCGCCTGTCTGGCCATGGTCTGGCAACAGTACGAAAAAACCAGTTCTCTTGCCAACTAGTGAATACGGAATCCTTCTCCACCTTTGAATCACAGTTAACTAAAGTGGGTCGTTTAAAACCTTTTTATTGTGTTTTAATTTATCGACTTCCTGGCCCGGCTGGTCCATTTCTTTCAGAGTTTTCTGATTTCATGACCTCTATTATTAAATACAATAGGTTACTGGTACTTGGTGATTTCAACCTACACATAAATGATGTTTCAAATAATGTGAATTCAACTGTATAATGGAATCCCTCAACCTGAAGCAGCACGTCTCTGGTGCCACGCACACAGGTGGTCACACTTTAGACCTGGTCTTTTCACTTGGCCTGGACATTACGAATACTCACTGTGAATACTTTTTGATTAGTGACCATTTTAGCATCCTTTTTGACCTCTCTATCTATCCCCATTGACCCCCCTGCCCCAAAAGTCTGGTCCGTTCCCGTTTAATTACTCAGGCCTCGGCAGATCAGTTCTCTGTTCTTTTTCATTTTGAACTTCCCAGTAACCCTAGCGTGGACACTCTATTGCTCTCTTTTAATGATTACTGCCTCTCACTTTTAGACCAAGTGGCCCCTGTCAAAGTCAGAGCAAAGCCCATCTGCAACACCACCCCGTGGATGACGGAAGACATCCGCTGCCTAAAACAAGGCCGAGAGACTGGAAAACCACTAGGCTAGAAGTACATCGTCTCTTTTATTATTTATTTATATAAATTTATTTTTGACACTATTAATAACATTGTTGCCCCCCCCCCCTCCCTCTGCACCCCCATGTTCCTCAGTTGCCGAATGCGACATGTTCCTGGCCTTCTTTGTTGACAAGGTTAAGGACATTAGGTCTAGCATTCCCCCTAGCCCCTGCACAGCGTCTACCAGCACTTTTAGTCGTCCCTCAATTTTAAGCTCCTTTAATCCCATCAGTTTGGCTGATCTGTTAAAGCTGATCAGTAAACTGAAACCGTCATCAAGTCCTCTTGATGTCATCCCTTCATCTCTATTTTTTTAAATTTTACCAATTATTGGTCCTGTTTTACAAGCCTATGTGAACTCGTCACTGTCGTCAGGTTATGCCCCGTCCTACGGCAAGCACGCGTCCATCCAGCCTATTTAAAAAAAGCCAAATCTAGACCCCTCTGTGCCTAAAAACTACAGACCTATTTCAAAACTGTGTATTTTCAAACGGTGTTGGTGAGGCACAACATCTACGATAAGTTCCAATCTGGATAACTGGTTAGTTAAACTCTCATTCCAGGAATAATGTTAACATCCGCAGTTCTTACCCCGGACCCTCTGACACTCCAAGCCAGCAGGCGGCACATTTGCCTCGACTTTCAAACAGCAGTACGCACAGAGGCAGCCTGTTCCTCAGTTCTCTGCGGAGCCCACTCACGTAGTGCCAGAACACGGATGGAACACACCAGGGTTGGCCAACGGCAACTCCAGCCCACAGAACTGTCAAATAAAATCATCGACACGCAATGGCCCGCCTCTCAACCCTCTTTCAATCATGAGAGACCAGTAAGAAGGTTCAATACACTTTAATGAACAAATAGACAAATTGAGTTTGGCGTCTGACTCCATGATATGATGACGCTCCTCTTGCGATGAGAAAGGAGTGCGTCAGTGATATATAGGATAAATAATCCCCCATAGGGAATTGTTCAGGAGTCATGACGTTGGTGGAGGTGGGGCGAAACAACTGCTTCAGCGATGAAGATCACAGCAACTGTGGGTGACAGCCATAGGAGAGTAACACGTAGTAAAACACAGGGCCTCTAATATGCTGAAAGGCTTAGGTGGTTGGAGGGAAATGAATGGCTTAAGACAGAGAGGAGTGCAAGAGAGAGCGATAGACTGAAACATCGCTTATTTATACTTTGGCATGTATGACATCACAGCAGCAAGTATGACATCACCGATGACATCACAGAGCATGGGGATGACTGAACTGGGCGTTTGCTGTACATATGGTCTTCATGCTTGAAATTTATAGTCTTAAAACCTCACTTCATCCCAGGCAATATCTGTTTTCAGTCTGATAGGTCACCGACCCTCTGAGACCTGGTTTATGTGGTCTTTAATAAATACTAGTGCAGTGCCCGTTTCCCCCCCAAGCACCACACCCCAGGCACTCCGCCCCCCACACTGCACTCCGTCAGGTCCCCCTAAGCGCACTCCCCAATTTTGAAGTCGATCCAACAAATGATTCGCGAGATACGCGAAGGACAGACGGAGAGAGACGGACACTACCGGCATTATAGTGTACAAGATATGAGGCTAGAACAACTTAATTTGAATCATATAGCCCTATAAGTATGGTTTGACTCTGAAGAAGACGCTGTGTGCGTCGAAACGTCAGTGCTTTGTACCTATTAAATAATTTCTAGTGATTTCGTGTGCTCCAGTCCTCTCTTTGGGTTCAGTCTTTACTGAAGTGGCCCATTGAACCTTTTCCAGTGTTTTGTCCTCTTCTGAGAGCACCGACCTCCCTATGTGGAGGGGTTGAAGCGCAAGAGACTCCCTCTACTCAGCCCTATAAGTATATCAAGGGGTTCCCCACATTTTTGAGTAGAGTGATAGGACTGATAATACGTGTTATAGAGCACAGTTATATAGGTGTGCCTTGAGATTTTGTCTTGCCCTTTGGTGTGCCTCAGGCGCAAAAAGTTTGAAAACCACTGTTATATAATGTTAATATTGATTTATTTTAATTTTTGGGGGGGAGGCTGCAGTCAATTGCTTTATTTGTATTTTCCCCCTACCCTTTCTCCAATGTTAACTGAATCAAACAGGCTTTCAAATCTTTATTGTATACGATATATAGGCTACTAAGACAGGATATAAGCACGATGTGTGCCGTTCCCTCTTGGCCGTACGCCAAACTCAAACAATGTGGCGGTTTACTGTTCCCTTGTTATCAGCAAGGCTTCCCTTCTCAGTTGGGTTTCCTTTTGGCCATGCTTACGGCACAAACACACTGGAAACGGAGGTGGTGACGTGCGTAAATTTAGCTCGAGCAGGAGCCTGGCCAGTCACACCAGAAGCGTTCCGTTTTGCTCCGTGCTGGTCACAACTTGTACTGACTTCATGCCTGGCTGCACACAATCACTCGTGGCTCACGCCAAAAATAGACCAGACATGGAAACTGTTGTAGTCTGCATGCCGCGGCCGGTGGGACCGGTCAATTCTGTTAACAAGCGCGCCGAAATGAAACTGCACTTCCAGACGTTTCACGTCGCTTCTATTTGCAGTGTGTTTCCGCCGGTGTAGCGGTGCCTGGCAGAGACCTGAACTCTACTGAGTGCTCTTTTCTATTTCAATTAGTAGTTGCAGATTTGTTTCCTCTGTCAATTTGGCTTTAATTCACAAGAATCTTCTGCACTGATTGTAACAGCTAATTATTGTTCTCCATTTGGAGAACAGTTCTCTTCCTGATTTTATTTTTCCTCTGTCATTTCAGGACACGTCCGATTCCGTGTATCGCCCTGAGGACCCCACAGCCATCAGCCCTGGCAACTCCACATTCTTTATGCCACCGTCTTGTACGCCCACCAAGAAGGTAAACATTTTAAATGGTGAACACTCATCAATGTAAACTATAATATAAATTAAATCTTATATTGTTGGCACTCTTGAGAATTTCTGGCATGCTAGTCTCTCCCCAGACTCAAATATTACGGTGAATCGCTGCGCTCCACATACTACATAAATGAGTCTGTGCCACTTCACAGGCCCCGCTGCTCTTTTGAGGGGGGAACAATTGAATGACTGACAGGTCATAGCACCAATGTCAGTGGTTCATTTTCAAAAGTCAGCAGAGTCAAGTTGGGTAAGCACCTGATCACTAAAGTCATTACTGATTGGTGGGTTCAGGATTCCAAACCCACCAATCACTGGCCACGATTCCAACATCAGTTTAGAGTGAGCAGTGTCCCAGAGTCGACCAACAGAGAGATCTGCAGCAAGCAGTAATGTAGTGTATCAGCAATAACTCTAATGGGTCTGGTGTTAAGACTACTGGCATGCATGCTAAAGATGTGTTTAAAAATGGGACAGAGATGCTGCATATAAATTGTCCATGGAGAAGATGATGTGTGCATTATGTGTGTGGGGGCAGGGGGTGGGGTGCATCGGTGCTCTCCATCACTGGTCAAGGGTTGCCGGTAGGTTAAAATAGCTTGGGTTAGGCGATAGATTAGCTACAGCCTAACTGTAGGCTTAAAACTGTAGGCTTAAAACAAGCGCAGCTTTATTTCCCCCCCACAGCTTCTCACACACACGGTAAAAGTTGCTCCTGTTTCTGTCTACATTGAAACAAAATATGTCTTGCAAAACCCGTCCCCTTACAGCCGGAGAACTTCGTAAGATACGCAAACTACATTACTGCCGCTAACTACATTACTGCTACTAACTACATTACTGCATTCTGAATATCTGTCTCGTTGGTTTTCAATCCGCTCCGTGCCGCTGTCATATTGAGTCATGAAAAAGTGACGATATGACTCAATGTGTGCCGACAAGAAGGCGCATCAGGTGCACCCGTTGGTGCTGGCTAAGTAAACCACCACATCAAAGTTTTTTCAAACTGCCCAGCAAGAAGTCAAGACATAATACTGAAGCACAGGAACAGGTAGATTAGATACTGTAGCTTGTTGGATGTCAAAGCTAGGCTATGTTCACACAGCAGGCACAAGTGGCCCGAATCTGATCTTTTCCCCCCTAAGTGACTGAGGCCCTGTTCATACCTGGTATTAACATGCATCTTGGGTGATCCAATCACAAGTGGCCAGCTCGAAGTACGTCTGTTCACACCTGGCATTAGAATGCATCTCCATGAATGCTTCTTGTGATCAGACCTCACTTCCCCGCCCCATATGCAAATAAACACATAGTAATGCTGCGAGTAAAAATACAGTGCTGGCTGCTTTGTCTTTTTGTTTGGCAATTATTACTATTACTGAATTATTATAGAAACGTTACAGCTGCAATTATTACTGACTTATTCGATGGTATCAGGCTTGCCACAGTGCGGAAATGTTCCTGTCTGTTCCCGTCTCTACCACATAGAGTAAATGTATTTAGCTGGGCTCATCATGTTGGCCCATGTAACACAATCTATTTTGTTAATTGCAATAATTTAAAATTTTACCATTTAAAGGGGAAATTATACAGTTTGTAAACCAGCAGAATACATCTTATATAGCCTAAACTGCTTTTGCAATAATATTTCAGTTTAATAATATTTCACTTTCTTTTGAAATAAGATGTTTCATTCAAGTAAATCTATTGAAATAAAAAATACAATTAAAAAAACTGCATGTTTTATTCTATACTGTATTACAAAAGTAAGGACTCCCAGAGCTGATTACCGTTTAATTTGAGCTCAGAACTAATCAATGTTAGGAGAGAGTTGTATAATGATGTCATTAACTGAGCCAATATTCCTTTTGTTATGCAGAGGAGGTCAGTAGAGTAGGTGGTCCTTAATGCCTCCTAGGTCACATTGCTGTTCACTTCAGACACACAGGAATCCAGCCACATGGGGCCCAGGCCACCTCCGAAGGTGGCTTGAGGCAATAAGATCTCAATGCGCATTGGGTGCGTTCAGACCATTGAGCTATATTAAATATGGAGAGATGGTGGCTATCTCCGCCCAGCAGGGTCGAGTGAAGCCGAAATCCTGCCAGATCAGTGAACCAGATTCTGCACAGAAGCTCCGTTGAGTTAGAACCTCTGTGAGCTCCCCGCCCCTCTGAACCTTCTTATGTAGAGCTGCTGTTGCTAGATTTGCGCACAGTGCGTTGTGTATTTATATACAGTCTAGCTCTGTAAATATGGCACTTTAAGTTGTAATATAATATTTTTTATCTCAGCAAAAGTAACCAGGAAGAATCCCACTATGAGATCAGTTTATCAAAATGACGCCTGTACGAAAATCTGATTTTCGTTGTCGGAGATTGAGCTCATATCAGCCAGACAAGTCAGACCTCCGGGCTGCTCTCAGCCTCTCGCTGAGCTATAAGGGGGGAATTATCCGATGAACTGATCTATGCAGCTCTGTGTTGATTAGCCTAATGTTTCCGTGTCATTTTGATTAACTTTATGATTTAATTCCTTTTGGAGCAAATGTTGGTTTAACAAATCTGACACTTTAGGTTACGTTGTTTACTGGTATAGTGTGGGGTAGGGCATCCAAACCTAACGTTAGCCAGTGCGTGAGCCAGGCTGCCTAGTCTTCTCTGACTGTATATCCCACTGAGCTATATCTTATTTATGTCAATGGTATATCATTACAACAGCTAAGAGAGGAGCTTGTGAAGAACGAACATCCCCACAGTCAAAGCATTTCCCTGAGATATCCATATAAAAACATTTATTGCTTTAATACCAAACATAAAACCTCCAGTGTCTGTATTGCTAACGCTAACCCGTTAGCGATTAGCTAATGGCTAGTGGTTGTGTAGGCCCCATCTTATACCCGGGACGGGAGTTAACGTTATAAAACACATTTCCTGGCAGTTGGACAACCTGGTAAGTTCTGAAAATATGTGTCTATTATTGTGTTATTCCAGCTATCGTTATCGGTGTTAAGTTCTAGTAATATTAAGCAGACAAATAATGAAAAACAGCCGGTTAGCACAAGCAGCTAATGCTAGCCTGCATCTGTTAAAAACCATTGTGTATTAAAATAACCGATAACGTAGCTGGAGTAACTAATAAAACACATATTTTCTGAACTTACTTCAGTCCCCAACCAACGTTACTTCCTCGCGCACCTTCCTCAAAACAATTAATTTTTTATTGTGGTCCATCGATATGTCTGGGAGATAACCGATCAAGCCGTTTTAAGCAGTAGCTGTGTCTTGTCTATGTAAAACTAACACTAGATCTATAATATGAAGAGCCTATCCAGCCAATGACGGCTTGAGACTGGCTGCCACAGCTGTCAATCATACCTTTTTATATGTCAAATAACTACTTAAAAACAAACTGATCAGAAAAATGACCACTTGCACAGGCATTAGCATGATAATAACTATCTAAAATGATACAACCCACCTTTGGAAAAAAATTATCTGACGTGTACTGTGATTATTTCGGTTGTGATTTCCCCATCCACTAACATGGGGAGGCGGGCCTTGTGACCTATACTGGCACCTGCCGCCAGAGCGGCGATCTAACATGCTTCACTGAACGGGACCAGATCCTTAGTCCATCTATTATATGTCGATGGTTCAGACCTGTACTTTACTGAGATCAGAGCGCCAAAGATCAGAACTTGGCCGTTTTAAATGCCAGGCTTGAACAGGTCAGTCTTTTCCATAACTGTGTGAACAGTACAAGTCACATGGAATGTGACTTTTTTAAATTCGACCTGGGCTACTTTCAAATGTGGAAAAAAATCTGATTCGAATCTGATTTTTTGGAATGTGAACAGACATGTGGCCCGTATCAGACTTCACTTCAATGTGACTTTTACGTCACTCCAGAGCCACATTTGTCACTATTCTGCGCTGGGGGGAGGGCCAGGGCAGTCAGTAGTCATTACAGACATGGAGGACAGCTGCGACGGAGCTAGTCAGGGGAGGGACAGTGAGGTTTTAGACCTCATAAGTATTTGGGGTGACACTTCTGTGCAAGCAAAACTTGAGGGGTCGCCTGTAGTGAGTGTCTTGCCGTGAGAGTCTTGAGAGGCGCTGACAGATGTAGTTGAAAGTAGCTCTTGACATCCTGAAATTTTTTATGAACTCTGTTTCAGTGTAGGCATGCACGTCACGGTCCCACCACTCCTGGCTTCGACTCCGCATCCACAAACTCCTCTGTACAGAAGTAGCAGCTATTGTTCCACAGAAAGCCATCATTAAAATTGTGGCTCTCTTTTTTCTCCTCCTCCTCGCTATCATCTGCTCCCGTATGCGCTGGCGTCCACTGCAATTAACTTATCAATTAAACCGTAAACAACACCGTCAGCTACAGCAGTGTGCTGCGTGCAACGTTATTGTTCTTCTGCGCAAGTGGGTCACTTCAGGGCCGTGACCTGTTCACACTGGAATCTGATATTGGCCACTTTTAAAAAGTCTATGAGAATAGCCACACAATAAATCAGATCTGAGCAAAAAATCTGAATTGGGCACTAAGGTTTACTGTGTGAACGTAGTTTAAAGACAGCCATCCAAGTCTCTATGTAAATTAGTGTGTTATTGGAGTAACAGCCCCACGCGCTCCCTCCCATACATAACTAGCCTATTTATTCAAACAAGTTCAGTGTATTCATACCCTGTGTAGCTCTCCTTAATGTAGAATGAAGTGACAGAGCAGACTCAGGGAGGACAGAAAGAGACCAGAGAGTTACAGGTAGAGAGATGAGATGAGATATCAGTCAGCTCAAAAGTGTACCAAGCTATATAATTCAGACACATATTTGGATCATATTTTCTCTCTCTCTCTTTCTTTAGTCTCTCTCAATTCATCTTGACAAACTGAAATATATTCATTATGTACTAATACTCTGAGACAAAACATTTTTTATCTCTCACTCACCACTGAAAGTACAGAACACAACAAATGCTGTGCTTAATCCTTATATTTTCAGTATGTGGCGGCGGCCCACAACCCAAAACGTTGAGGTCATGTAATGAACACTGTCTGGGGCATATGGTTTTAGGTGCTGCAGGAACTTGGTGACATGGGGCACCCCTCCGCAGAGCCGAAACTAGACAGGAAGCCCATCTTCGCAGAAGAGGAGGAGGAGGAGGAGGAGGAGGAGGGCGAGAGACCAACAGCCAGTTTCCTCAAGAAGAAGAAAAGGCTTCTACAAAATCCATCCAACAGTTTTTTCTCTGGATGCACACCGATCAAGGAGGAATCCTAAACAGGACAGGGGAGAGTAGGGCCTTCTGCCTCTGTGTTCGGTTAAATATATTTGTGTGTTTGTTAGACTTTTTTTATGTCATTAATGTGTTGTCCTGTACCTGAAGTGCAGCTATTGATTCAGAAAGACTGTGTTCATTGTCTATAGGTATAGAGTATTGAGAGTAATAAACTGTGAATTGCATTGAATCGTCTACTGGAATGGACAATGAGATAAGACACATTCATGTAATTCTTTGTTTAGTGTAAACCGATTGTAAAAGAGTAACACTGACTTTACACCTATGTGTAATTAATCACCAGTCAGCCGATCTGCAATTGAGCATTTGAAATTATTATTCAACACATTACTATTATTACACAACACTCTTTGGGAGCACCCTTTAGGCTTACTCAGTTTTTAGTATCAGACATTAAAAGTCTTATAGTCCATTCTTGTTTTTAACGAGAAACTAATTATTTTTGCCCCGACCATACATTGTTAGTAAAATGTAATTTATATTATTCAGTCATTTGTTTTGTTGATGCTTAATCATTAGGGGAAGGTTATTTTACATTGAATTAAAAAGATCGATATTTCTCTACATTCCAATCTATAAACATGTACATGAGTAAAGATATGACTGAACAACATTAAGTTAAATTAATCCAATCCCCAGTGGAAACCAGGCCTGTATGTATGTTGGTGTTTTTCTTGTTACGTTTCTGTCTGTTTTTTGTTTTTCTGTTGTGCTATTGTGGGAAGGGGAGGGAGGTGGTATATGTATGGGATGTTTGTATTGTATTTTCTATTGTTTATATGTTAATTGAAAATAATAAATACACTGTTGGAAAAAAAAATCAATATTAAACCTGCACGCTTCATTAATTCATGTTCATTTACAGGTGTAGTTTTGAGAATGGCAACAGCGTAAAGGCTCACTCTTGCTCAGCGGATCTTTCAGCACAGAATGAGCTTGCAGATGATCATCTGCATCAGGTGAGCAGAGATGTCTTCACCATAAGATGTGCAGTTTAATAATTCCTTTTATGTCTCGTGATCAAGTACAGTATAGGCAGTCAAAACCCAAGCACAAACATTTCTGAGTAAGATCATATGATAGCATAGGCTAATGTAAATATATTTTCACTGATAGTTATTGTCGACTCTTACTTGCGATGAGAGTAAAAAAATAGGCTATGTTTAATGCATTATTTTATATTCGAAATACAATATTGAAATACATTTCCACGTGTAGGCTATATTACATAAATCATTTCTAAAATATTTCCCACTGATTGTCAGAGAAACTGACTGGAAAAGATAGCTTATCATTGAATTCATTGAATTGAATTGCCAGCCAAACTGAGTTTAGAGGGGGGCAGCATAACTTAGATATTGCCTAAGTATATTGTGTATATATATATATATATATATATATATACAGTATATATGGGCTACTGATCTTTTCAGCATATTGCTAAAATTGGGAATCCTAGGCCTTATATCTGTTAACAACTTTTACATGTACCCTAAACATGGAATGGAGTTTTCAACACACTAATGTATCTGATTTTTTAACCTATGTGGTCTAGCTTCCCTATCTAAAGGGATGCTCTGCTGTGGAGGTGCGGGAAAGACCCCAGAATCCAGAGATGGTTTTTTTCTTCAAAACTCTGCAAGAATCAGACACATATCCGTAGATTATTTTTGTATATACTTCATGCCAGGTCAAACACTGATCCATATTTGCCTCATATAGTATACTGTCCAGATACATCTAATGTTGACATACACATTAAATAAAATATCCGAATATGCCCTCATGCCATATATTGGAAATGTGTGGACTCAGTATAGGCTATAATATGAACAAATCTGTTGCATATTTTTTTTTGTTATTGAAGAAAATATGGTGTACACATACAACACAAACTGATATTTTGACTCTGATATTTAACTGATATGACTCATGTGTGGAACATAGAGTATCAAGGGTATGATTTGTTGGTATGGGTGTGCTCTGTGTCTGGGGAAATACTAACTCAGTATTTTGTGGTATGGTCAAATACAATGTTGAGGTCCATCATGTGTTTATCCCACAATATCCAAATTTGACCTCATGACAAATATAAAGATATGTTTGTTTGTTTTTTCAACTCTGCAAGAATCAGGCACATTTCTGTAGAGTTTTTGGATATACTTCATGGCAAGTCAAATACTGAGCCATATTTGCCTCATATTATACTGTGTCCGGATACAACTAATGTTGACATACACATTAAATAAAATATCTGAATATGCCCTCATGACATATATTGGAAATATGTGGACTCAGTATTTGGCTATAATGTTTTGATTATTGAAGCAAATATGGTAAATGGTACATCATATCTTTATCCCGCAATATCCAAATATGACCTTGTGATAAATGTAAAGATATCTGTTCTCAGTATTTAGCCCAACCAAGTCTGCTGCATATTAGCAATATTTTTCTTATTTAATTTGGTGGAATGAGCACAGCTAGAGCCTATATGTGATATTTGGAATTTGATATTCGACACATTCTCACTTTTCAACGCACAGGTACCCCTCTTTTTTTACATAAAGTTTTCCCACCTTATATCTCATGGCAGGGATTGACGTGGATGGCAGTTTTACAAGTTTGGCAGTTGAGCCCCAGCCCCTAGGACTGGGGGAGGCTTTCACATGTAAATTAAATGCTGTAAGCTACAGAAACGCCAATCAGGATATTAGGGGGCATCAGGAAATCAAGAAAATAAAGGCTACGCAAAACAGGCATAGACCAGTGGTACTCAAACTTTTCCATATTCAAGAGTCACATTGACCCCAAAAAATCCTTTGCAACAGCCAAAATCCAATTATTTATCCCATCCCATTATTTATTCTTAGATTTTTATTTACTTATTTATTTATTTTATGTAGGTAGGACTTAAAAGAGCCACAGCTACCCATAAAGCCGCATGTGGCTCTAGAGCCTTGGGTTCAGTATCACTGGCTTAGACTTTCTTTCAACAATTTTTTTAATCAGTTTGTCTGTTTTTTTGACCATGCTTATTTAATGCTTGCTATTTTCCAGAGTAAAGGATCAACAGAGGACTAATCTCTGAATGACGATTGAACACAAGAAAACAACACATTTTTTCATCTTTAGTGGTATAAAAAAAACAACAGACTGACATAAAAAAGAAAATCAGTTTACTGCAGGGGTTCCCAACCTTTTTTGGCTTGTGACCCCACTTTGATGTCACAAAAATCTGGGGACCCTAGACTTTTTTTTCTTCTATTTTTTTTTTAATTTGTCAATAGTTTGTAATATTATTTGTACAGCACTGCTATGTGATACCACTCTATTCTGGGATTAAAGTCAGAATTCTCACTTTTGTCTCATATTTTGTCATATTTCATATACATATAGATTCATCATTGGCTTGCACTGCTGACCTGTCCTTTCATTCTCTCTTTATATCTCTGTCGGCGAGCTCGTGAAATGGGCGAGACCGTGACTGACGACAAAGCAACAAGGCACGGTAGACATGATCGATGAGGAGGAGGATGACGACAACAAGGAGGCACGGTAGGAAGGAGCACTGCCAGTTCAGCGGGCATGGCGAGGGATGCTAGAAAAGAGCACATGTCTAGGTTATTACAGAGGTTTACATGAATATATGAAGGTAATATAGAGGTCAATGTAAAGGTATATAAAGGTAATGTGGTGTTAGGAGTCTACTGTAACTGCTCTTTAACTGAAGTGTGTAAAGAGGTACTATGGTAAGAGGAGTCCACTGTAACTGCACTCTAACTGGAGTGTGTAAAGAGATATGGTAAGAGGAGTCTATAGCTGCACTATAACTGGAGTGTGTAAAGAGATATGGTAAGAGGAGTCTATAGCTGCACTATAACTGGAGTGTGTAAAGAGGTAATAGGGTGAGAGAAGTCCACTGTAGCTGTACTCTAACTGGAGTGTGTAAAGAGGTAATAGGGTGAGAGGAGTCTATAGCTGCACTATAACTGGAGTGTGTAAAGAGATATGGTAAGAGGAGTCTACTGTAGCTGTACTCTAACTGGAGTGTGTAAAGAGGTAATAGGGTGAGAGGAGTCTACTGTAGCTGTACTCTAACTGGAGTGTGTAAAGAGGTAATAGGGTGAGAGCAGTCTACTGTAGCTGTACTCTAACTGGAGTGTGTAAAGAGGTAATATGGTGAGAGCAGTCTACTGTAGCTGCACTCTAACTGGAGTGTGTAAAGAGGTAATATGGTGAGAGCAGTCTACTGTAGCTGTACTCTAACTGGAGTGTGTAAAGAGGTAATAGGGTGAGAGCAGTCTACTGTAGCTGTACTCTAACTGGAGTGTGTAAAGAGGTAATATGGTGAGAGCAGTCTACTGTAGCTGCACTCTAACTGGAGTGTGTAAAGAGGTAATAGGGTGAGAGCAGTCTACTGTAGCTGTACTCTAACTGGAGTGTGTAAAGAGGTAATATGGTGAGAGCAGTCTACTGTAGCTGCACTCTAACTGGAGTGTGTAAAGAGGTAATAGAGTGAGAGCAGTCTACTGTAGCTGTACTCTAACTGGAGTGTGTAAAGAGATAATAGGGTGAGAGGAGTCTATAGCTGCACTATAACTGGAGTGTGTAAAGAGGTAATAGGGTGAGAGAAGTCCACTGTAACTGCACTCCAACTGGAGTGTGTAAAGAGGTAATAGGGTGAGAGCAGTCTACTGTAGCTGCACTCTAACTGGAGTGTGTAAAGAGGTAATAGAGTGAGAGCAGTCTACTGTAGCTGTACTCTAACTGGAGTGTGTAAAGAGGTAATAGGGTGAGAGGAGTCTATAGCTGCACTATAACTGGAGTGTGTAAAGAGGTAATAGGGTGAGAGGAGTCTATAGCTGTACTCTAACTGGAGTGTGTAAAGAGATAATAGGGTGAGAGGAGTCTATAGCTGCACTATAACTGGAGTGTGTAAAGAGGTAATAGGGTGAGAGAAGTCCACTGTAACTGCACTCCAACTGGAGTGTGTAAAGAGGTAATAGGGTGAGAGCAGTCTACTGTAGCTGCACTCTAACTGGAGTGTGTAAAGAGGTAATAGAGTGAGAGCAGTCTACTGTAGCTGTACTCTAACTGGAGTGTGTAAAGAGATAATAGGGTGAGAGGAGTCTATAGCTGCACTATAACTGGAGTGTGTAAAGAGGTAATAGGGTGAGAGAAGTCCACTGTAACTGCACTCCAACTGGAGTGTGTAAAGAGGTAATAGGGTGAGAGCAGTCTACTGTAGCTGCACTCTAACTGGAGTGTGTAAAGAGGTAATAGAGTGAGAGCAGTCTACTGTAGCTGTACTCTAACTGGAGTGTGTAAAGAGGTAATAGGGTGAGAGGAGTCTATAGCTGCACTATAACTGGAGTGTGTAAAGAGGTAATAGGGTGAGAGGAGTCTATAGCTGTACTCTAACTGGAGTGTGTAAAGAGATAATAGGGTGAGAGGAGTCTATAGCTGCACTATAACTGGAGTGTGTAAAGAGGTAATAGGGTGAGAGAAGTCCACTGTAACTGCACTCCAACTGGAGTGTGTAAAGAGGTAATAGGGTGAGAGCAGTCTACTGTAGCTGCACTCTAACTGGAGTGTGTAAAGAGGTAATAGAGTGAGAGCAGTCTACTGTAGCTGTACTCTAACTGGAGTGTGTAAAGAGATAATAGGGTGAGAGGAGTCTATAGCTGCACTATAACTGGAGTGTGTAAAGAGGTAATAGGGTGAGAGAAGTCCACTGTAACTGCACTCCAACTGGAGTGCGTAAAGAGGTACTATGGTAAGAGGAGTCTATAGCTGCACTATAACTGGAGTGTGTAAAGAGATATGGTAAGAGGAGTCTATAGCTGCACTCTAACTGGAGTGTGTAAAGAGATATGGTAAGAGGAGTCTATAGCTGCACTCTAACTGGAGTGTGTAAAGAGGTACTATGGTAAGAGGAGTCTATAGCTGCACTCTAACTGGAGTGTGTAAAGAGATATGGTAAGAGGAGTCTATAGCTGCACTCTAACTGGAGTGTGTAAAGAGATATGGCAAGAGGAGTCTATAGCTGCACTCTAAGTGTAGTCGCAGACTGTAGTTCAATCATGGAAGACCAAATAAGGCATTAATAGAGCACCCCATGCTGTCATAACCCTCAGCCCAAATGACGTCACTAAATGACGTCTCCATCTCCGACGTCACCTTCTCCATGACGTCACCTTTGCAGTGTGACGTCAGTTGCCCAAATGACGTCAGTTATGACATCATAAATGCCCTTCTCCTGGTACTATATAAAGCCCCCATCACCACAGCTTAAATCACACTTGTGCAGTCATCACTCACCTCGTGTCAGCATCACGCATTCATCCAGCATCTCCAGAGCAAGAAGCTTCATTCAGTCCAGCACCATGTCCGAGTCCGAAAACGAGCAGCAAAGTTTCAGCTCCACCGTGGACGCTTTCCTCCAGAGCACATTCAACGCCCCGGCCAGCCTCGGGCAAATCCCCAATCCCCAGGCTCCATCTCCGGGCGTCACAGGCGTCTCATGGGACGCTCCCCTCACCAGGGGCCGCGGCCGCAAAAGAAGATCCAACGTCAAGGAGGTCCTCGTCTCGCCTGGATCTCAGTCCGCACAGCACTCCGGAGGCCGCGGCCGCGGCAAAAGAGCCCAGAAGTCCACCTCCCCCGGATCTCAGTCCGCACAGCACTCCGGAGGCCGTGGCCGCAGCAAAAGAGCCCAGAAGTCCACCTCCAAGAAAGGCCCAGCGAAGCGCACCACGACCGCCGGCTCCTCGGCGGACGCGCCAAGGCTCCAGCCCCTCCAGGCCTCCAAGATCCCCTGATCGCAACGATGTCTTCACTGGTCGGGTCCCTCATCGACATCGATGCCCGGCCGAGGACGCTCGCGAGCCCCACGCTCCCCACGGCAGCAGCCCAAACAGCCCTGCCCCAGGGTTCAGGTCGTATCCCCCCTTTTCAGCCGGCATCTCTTCCGGCGGCCGCACTCATTGCAGGCCGGGTGCCAATCCCCGAGCAACTCTGCCCTGTTGCATACGGCCGCTTCCCTCTCCCGCGTCCGGTCGGGTATTATCAAACATGCATTTAGTCCCTGGTTTCAGTCAACGTTGCGGCATTGCTGCTGCACTCATTTCAGGCCGGGTGCCAATCCCTTAGCATACGGCATACGGCATACGGCCGCTTCCCTCTCCCGTGTCCATTCGGGTTTTAACAACATGCCTCTAGTCCCAGTTTCCAGTCAACCTTTTCTTTTTCATAGCATGGTTCCTCTCTTACGCATCCAATCCATCGATCCAATCCCAGTCATTTAGATGAAGTATAACCCTTGTAAACTTTTCCGGCCATGCTGAGTAGCGCGCTAGCTACCTGGCTAGCCACCGGCCTTCCATGCTATACTGCGCATGCGCGTGGCTGGTCTAGCGTTGCCAAAGATGCGCATTGCAAATGCAAGATGCGACACTATCGTCTCCCGTCGCATGCTTCAGGCAAAATGGCGATAATCATCAGTTCTGCTGTTGCCGTCCTTCAAAATATAAGAAAATGTATAGCTCAGCGCTAGAGCGGACTGGCTTGAATGTGGGAAAGCGGGGTTCGAATCCCGTGTGCGCGCTGATATTTTAATTTAAGATCCTGGTGAAATATGGTCTAAATCTGAAAGTTCAATAAACGTCTGCAAATAGTGGGTGAAAAAACTTTCACTTTCAAATTTAAACGTCTTTTCAACCGAAAAATGCTCGCGGGTGGTTCTGGCTTCAGCATATGCTTGAATTAAGTTCTAGAGGTGAATGGTTGCAGAAAAGAGGCACCATGAGTTCCCTACTTTCTCCCAGTAGGGAATCGATCTTCCTCTACGAGATTTACTCTGGTATTGCAAATGCATACGAAGCTTCAGTCTCGATCATAAACAAAAGGTGCTCCTCCCAGTCCACCACGGCTTTAATGTGCAGTGCAGCATCACCCGGCTTTCCGTTATGCATAACTCGTCAGGTCAGCAGAGCTCATTCCCCGGTCACGGCGCAGTAGATTCAGCAGAGCACATCCCTGGTCACAGCACAGTGGCTACAGCAGAGCATATCCCGGCAGCGTTGCCAGACGTACGATAATTATCGTACCTGTACGATAATTTTGACCTCTGTACGATGTACGATCAATAATCCCCAAATCCCCCAAACGTACGAGAATCTCATCATTTCGTGACACTTAGACGAATCCTACGTCTATCACTCTATCTGTTTATACAATCATCTCTTCAAACAAACATATTTGCAGCTAATACGTGCAGGGTGTTTTGTTGTTGTTGCAACGCAGGCTGAGACCACAGTGTTGAAAAATCATGCCAAGTCCAAAAAGTAGCCTGTGATCAGCGCAGCCCCCCGACATAGGCGCGCCGAAGGCACGCGCGCTGGGGAGGGGGCGTACGATAATTTCACTCCAAAAACGATAATTTTGACCCCCTGGTACGATAATTCAACATTTGCCATCTGGCAACACTGTATCCCGGTCACAGCAGTGGCTCAGCAGAGCATATCCCTGGGCACAGCTCAGTGGCTTCAGCAGAGCTCCTCCCCGGTCACAGCACAGTGGCTTCAGCAAAGCATATCCCTGGTCACAGCACAGTGGTTTCAGCAGAGCTCCTCCCTGGTCACAGCACAGTGGCTTCAGCAAAGCATATCCCCGGTCACAGCACAGTGGCTTCAGCAGAGCTCCTCCCTGGTCACAGCACAGTGGCTCCAGCAAAGCATATAGCCGGGCACAGCACAGTGGCTTCAGCAAAAGTATACCCCCTGGGCACACCTCTTAGAAAATTGGAACGGAATCTCATTTTTCTACGACCAAATCGTCTCGTCTGCCGACGACTTAAAACTTTTTTTACAGATGCAGCACATTCACTGCTCCCCCTCCCGCTGGACGTCAAAACTAATCAAAAAGGTCATGGCACGAAAACCGCGTGTCTCCACAGCCAGTCTCTGCCTCAACTGAACTAAGTCCACCGTACAACAGCTCAGCCGAGGGTGCGGGTGCAACTCTCCCGAAGTGACAGTACACGACTGTCAAAACAAATGAAAAAGGCCCATAATAGACATACTGTAGACACGCAACTTAAAGTCAAATCCAAGGGGAAAACGTACTTATTAACAATGGTCAGCCCACCTTTAATATTCCAAATGTCAAAATGCACAAATCAGAACGTGCATCTATTAGGAATAGAACGGATAGATAGGAAAACTATGAGAAAAATATCAAGCCTATCTTTGCCTCATACAATTTGGGATAAAGTAAGTGCACAACTAAAGAATATAACATTATGTCTACTCATTTTTAGACATTTTCATGCCATAATAATATAATGCTAAAGGTTAAATATTGCATCTTTAAGCCATTGCTGGCTATGCTCATGCAGGTTGTCGCGACCTTGGTCATTACTGACCTTAAAAAATGCAGGTCATCGCTGACCTTTTTCTTTTGGGGGGGGTGGTCCCCTCCCGGGGGGGTCCTCCCTTCAACAACTGGGCTGCTGTCCTCATCAGCCATGCGTCCTACATCCATCCAGAGCAAGCTGCTATATCATCAGCCCAAAGATGCCTCCTTCCATGATTGGTAGGAAGTATTAATGCATTTCGTTGGTGGCGGTCTTCTCTCCCAATCCCCGTTTGGTGCCCATGCCCGGGCAATTTGCATATAACCCCATAAGTGTCCTTGCCATTGCTTAACCTCAGTCAGCCCACGTCCTGACAATTTGCACAACCCATCATCCCTGCATTCTGCTTAAACATCAGTCAGCCCATGTCCTGACAAGTCAGCCCCCGTCCTGACAATTTGCTCAACCCATTATCTCTGCATTCTGCTTAAACCTGTCAGCCCACGTCCCGAGAAGTCAGTCCACATCCTGACAACTTGCTCAACCCATTATCCCTGCATCCTGCTTAAACTTCAGTCAGCCCACGTCCTGACAAGTCAGCCAATGTCCCGACAATCTGCATAACCCATCATTCCGGCATTTGCATAAACCTCAATCAGCCCTTGGCCCCCTTTTCCTCATCTCTCCCCATCATCACATGACAGGATCCTGGTTCATCCTTCACTTCAAGACCACACTCCAGAAATGCAACATCCCTGCAGAGAACTATTCCAGTCACTCCTTCAGGATCGGAGCAGCCACATCAGCAGCCATGCAGGGGGCGTCCTCCGCCTCCCTTCAACAACTGGGGCGCTGGTCCTCATCCGCCTATGCTTCTTTCATTCGACCAGAGCAAGACACCATATGATCAGCCCAAAGATCCCTCCTTCCATGACTAAAGAGGCAACAAGCACTTAGTTGGTGGTGATCAAACTCTCCTTTTCCTCATCAATGCGCCCATGCCCGGGCTATCCACATCCACGCCCTTGCAACCCCGCTTTGCCTTAAAAAACCCCGGTCAGCCCCTCATCTCCCGACATGCCTAAATTCTCCCCCCGTCAGCCCACGACCTGACTAAAGCATACCCCAGGCGAGCTCCATGACCCCCGTTTTCACTCTCCCAGTTCCTGAAATAACTTTAAATTCCTTTGGGGGATGTCCTATCTCATAAGCAAGAGGAGCGTCACATCATGGAGTCATACGCCATACTCAAACTGTCTATTCTGATTCAATAAAGTTTGTTAAAATTATATTACGAGTCTCTCATGATTGAAGTGTAGTCGCAGACTGTAGTTCAATCATGGAAGACCAAATAAGGCATTAATAGAGCACCCCATGCTGTCATAACCCTCAGCCCAAATGACGTCACTAAATGACGTCTCCATCTCCGACGTCACCTTCTCCATGACGTCACCTTTGCAGTGTGACGTCAGTTGCCCAAATGACGTCAGTTATGACATCATAAATGCCCTTCTCCTGGTACTATATAAAGCCCCCATCACCACAGCTTAAATCACACTTGTGCAGTCATCACTCACCTCGTGTCAGCATCACGCATTCATCCAGCATCTCCAGAGCAAGAAGCTTCATCCCACCACCTCCCCAGATCACCACCAATGTTATGACTCCTGTTGGAAACAGATCCCCTTAAGGGGGATGTCCTATCTCATACAGCACTGACGCCCCTCTCTCATAAGCAAGAGGAGCGTCACATCATGGAGGCGTATGACTCCATGATGTGACGCTCCTCTTGCTTATGAGAGAGGGGCGTCAGTGCTGTATGAGATAGGACAGCTCCTCTTGCTTATGAGAGAGGGGCGTCAGTGCTGTATGAGATAGGACATCCCCCTTAAGGGGATCTGTTTCCAACAGGAGTCATAACATTGGTGGTGATCTGGGGAGGTGGTGGGATGAAGCTTCTTGCTCTGGAGATGCTGGATGAATGCGTGATGCTGACACGAGGTGAGTGATGACTGCACAAGTGTGATTTAAGCTGTGGTGATGGGGGCTTTATATAGTACCAGGAGAAGGGCATTTATGATGTCATAACTGACGTCATTTGGGCAACTGACGTCACACTGCAAAGGTGACGTCATGGAGAAGGTGACGTCGGAGATGGAGACGTCATTTAGTGACGTCATTTGGGCTGAGGGTTATGACAGCATGGGGTGCTCTATTAATGCCTTATTTGGTCTTCCATGATTGAACTACAGTCTGCGACTACACTTCAATCATGAGAGACTCGTAATATAATTTTAACAAACTTTATTGAATCAGAATAGACAGTTTGAGTATGGCGTATGACTCCATGATGTGACGCTCCTCTTGCTTATGAGAGAGGGGCGTCAGTGCTGTATGAGATAGGACATCCCCCAAAGGAATTTAAAGTTATTTCAGGAACTGGGAGAGTGAAAATGGGGGTCATGGAGCTCGCCTGGGGTATGCTTTAGTCAGGTCGTGGGCTGACGGGGGGAGAATTTAGGCATGTCGGGAGATGAGGGGCTGACCGGGGTTTTTTAAGGCAAAGCGGGGTTGCAAGGGCGTGGATGTGGATAGCCCGGGCATGGGCGCATTGATGAGGAAAAGGAGAGTTTGATCACCACCAACGAAGTGCTTGTTGCCTCTTTAGTCATGGAAGGAGGGATCTTTGGGCTGATAATATGGTGTCTTGCTCTGGTCGAATGAAAGATGCATAGGCGGATGAGGACCAGCGCCCCAGTTGTTGAAGGGAGGCGGAGGACGCCCCCTGCATGGCTGCTGATGTGGCTGCTCCGATCCTGAAGGAGTGACTGGAATAGTTCTCTGCAGGGATGTTGCATTTCTGGAGTGTGGTCTTGAAGTGAAGGATGAACCAGGATCCTGTCATGTGATGATGGGGAGAGATGAGGAAAAGGGCCAAGGGCTGATTGAGGTTTATGCAAATGCCGGAATGATGGGTTATGCAGATTGTCGGGACATTGGCTGACTTGTCAGGACGTGGGCTGACTGAAGTTTAAGCAGGATGCAGGGATGATGGGTTGAGCAAGTTGTCAGGATGTGGACTGACTTCTCGGGACGTGGGCTGACAGGTTTAAGCAGAATGCAGAGATAATGGGTTGAGCAAATTGTCAGGACGGGGGCTGACTTGTCAGGACATGGGCTGACTGATGTTTAAGCAGACTGCAGGGATGATGGGTTGTGCAAATTGTCAGGACGTGGGCTGACTGAGGTTAAGCAATGGCAAGGACACTTATGGGGTTATATGCAAATTGCCCGGGCATGGGCACCAAACGGGGATTGGGAGAGAAGACCGCCACCAACGAAATGCATTAATACTTCCTACCAATCATGGAAGGAGGCATCTTTGGGCTGATGATATAGCAGCTTGCTCTGGATGGATGTAGGACGCATGGCTGATGAAGACAGCAGCCCAGTTGTTGAAGGGAGGACCCCCCCGGGAGGGGACCACCCCCCCCCAAGTCAGCCAATGTCCCGACAATCTGCATAACCCATCATTCCGGCATTTGCATAAACCTCAATCAGCCCTTGGCCCCCTTTTCCTCATCTCTCCCCATCATCACATGACAGGATCCTGGTTCATCCTTCACTTCAAGACCACACTCCAGAAATGCAACATCCCTGCAGAGAACTATTCCAGTCAGTCCTTCAGGATCGGAGCAGCCACATCAGCAGCCATGCAGGGGGCGTCCTCCGCCTCCCTTCAACAACTGGGGCGCTGATCCTCATCCGCCTATGCATCTTTCATTCGACCAGAGCAAGACACCATATTATCAGCCCAAAGATCCCTCCTTCCATGACTAAAGAGGCAACAAGCACTTCGTTGGTGGTGATCAAACTCTCCTTTTCCTCATCAATGCGCCCATGCCCGGGCTATCCACATCCACGCCCTTGCAACCCCGCTTCGCCTTAAAAAACCCCGGTCAGCCCCTCATCTCCCGACATGCCTAAATTCTCCCCCCGTCAGCCCACGACCTGACTAAAGCATACCCCAGGCGAGCTCCATGACCCCCGTTTTCACTCTCCCAGTTCCTGAAATAACTTTAAATTCCTTTGGGGGATGTCCTATCTCATACAGCACTGACGCCCCTCTCTCATAAGCAAGAGGAGCGTCACATCATGGAGTCATACGCCATACTCAAACTGTCTATTCTGATTCAATAAAGTTTGTTAAAATTATATTACGAGTCTCTCATGATTGAAGTGTAGTCGCAGACTGTAGTTCAATCATGGAAGACCAAATAAGGCATTAATAGAGCACCCCATGCTGTCATAACCCTCAGCCCAAATGACGTCACTAAATGACGTCTCCATCTCCGACGTCACCTTCTCCATGACGTCACCTTTGCAGTGTGACGTCAGTTGCCCAAATGACGTCAGTTATGACATCCTACATCCATCCAGAGCAAGCTGCTATATCATCAGCCCAAAGATGCCTCCTTCCATGATTGGTAGGAAGTATTAATGCATTTCGTTGGTGGCGGTCTTCTCTCCCAATCCCCGTTTGGTGCCCATGCCCGGGCAATTTGCATATAACCCCATAAGTGTCCTTGCCATTGCTTAACCTCAGTCAGCCCACGTCCTGACAATTTGCACAACCCATCATCCCTGCATTCTGCTTAAACATCAATCAGCCCATGTCCTGACAAGTCAGCCCCCGTCCTGACAATTTGCTCAACCCATTATCTCTGCATTCTGCTTAAACCTGTCAGCCCACGTCCCGAGAAGTCAGTCCACATCCTGACAACTTGCTCAACCCATTATCCCTGCATCCTGCTTAAACTTCAGTCAGCCCACGTCCTGACAAGTCAGCCAATGTCCCGACAATCTGCATAACCCATCATTCCGGCATTTGCATAAACCTCAATCAGCCCTTGGCCCCCTTTTCCTCATCTCTCCCCATCATCACATGACAGGATCCTGGTTCATCCTTCACTTCAAGACCACACTCCAGAAATGCAACATCCCTGCAGAGAACTATTCCAGTCACTCCTTCAGGATCGGAGCAGCCACATCAGCAGCCATGCAGGGGGCGTCCTCCGCCTCCCTTCAACAACTGGGGCGCTGGTCCTCATCCGCCTATGCATCTTTCATTCGACCAGAGCAAGACACCATATTATCAGCCCAAAGATCCCTCCTTCCATGACTAAAGAGGCAACAAGCACTTCGTTGGTGGTGATCAAACTCTCCTTTTCCTCATCAATGCGCCCATGCCCGGGCTATCCACATCCACGCCCTTGCAACCCCGCTTTGCCTTAAAAAACCCCGGTCAGCCCCTCATCTCCCGACATGCCTAAATTCTCCCCCCGTCAGCCCACGACCTGACTAAAGCATACCCCAGGCGAGCTCCATGACCCCCGTTTTCACTCTCCCAGTTCCTGAAATAACTTTAAATTCCTTTGGGGGATGTCCTATCTCATACAGCACTGACGCCCCTCTCTCATAAGCAAGAGGAGCGTCACATCATGGAGTCATACGCCATACTCAAACTGTCTATTCTGATTCAATAAAGTTTGTTAAAATTATATTACGAGTCTCTCATGATTGAAGTGTAGTCGCAGACTGTAGTTCAATCATGGAAGACCAAATAAGGCATTAATAAGAGCACCCCATGCTGTCATAACCCTCAGCCCAAATGACGTCACTAAATGACGTCTCCATCTCCGACGTCACCTTCTCCATGACGTCACCTTTGCAGCGTGACGTCAGTTGCCCAAATGACGTCAGTTATGACATCATAAATGCCCTTCTCCTGGTACTATATAAAGCCCCCATCACCACAGCTTAAATCACACTGGTGCAGTCATCACTCACCTCGTGTCAGCATCACGCATTCATCCAGCATCTCCAGAGCAAGAAGCTTCATCCCACCACCTCCCCAGATCACCACCAATGTTATGACTCCTGTTGGAAACAGATCCCCTTAAGGGGGATGTCCTATCTCATACAGCACTGACACCCCTCTCTCATAAGCAAGAGGAGCGTCACATCATCTCATACAGCACTGACGCCCCTCTCTCATAAGCAAGAGGAGCGTCACATCATGGAGTCATACGCCATACTCAAACTGTCTATTCTGATTCAATAAAGTTTGTTAAAATTATATTACGAGTCTCTCATGATTGAACTGGAGTGTGTAAAGAGATATGGTAAGAGGAGTCTACTGTAGCTGCTCTCTAACTGGAGTGTGTAAAGAGGTAATAGGGTGAGAGGAGTCTATAGCTGCACTATAACTGGAGTGTGTAAAGAGATATGGTAAGAGGAGTCTACTGTAGCTGTACTCTCTATAGCTGCACTATAACTGGAGTGTGTAAAGAGATATGGTAAGAGGAGTCTACTGTAGCTGCACTATAACTGGAGTGTGTAAAGAGGTAATAGGGTGAGAGGAGTCTATAGCTGCACTATAACTGGAGTGTGTAAAGAGATATGGTAAGAGGAGTCTATAGCTGCACTCTAACTGGAGTGTGTAAAGAGATATGGTAAGAGGAGTCTACTGTAGCTGTACTCTAACTGGAGTGTGTAAAGAGGTAATAGGGTGAGAGGAGTCTACTCTACTGTAGCTGCACTCTAACTGGAGTGTGTAAAGAGATATGGTAAGAGGAGTCTACTGTAGCTGTACTCTAACTGGAGTGTGTAAAGAGATATGGTGAGAGCAGTCTACTGTAGCTGTACTCTAACTGGAGTGTGTAAAGAGGTAATAGGGTGAGAGGAGTCTATAGCTGCACTATAACTGGAGTGTGTAAAGAGGTAATAGGGTGAGAGGAGTCTATAGCTGCACTATAACTGGAGTGTGTAAAGAGATATGGTGAGAGGAGTCTATAGCTGCACTATAACTGGAGTGTGTAAAGAGATATGGTGAGAGGAGTCTATAGCTGCACTATAACTGGAGTGTGTAAAGAGGTAATATGGTGAGAGCAGTCTACTGTAGCTGCACTCTAACTGGAGTGTGTAAAGAGGTAATAGGGTGAGAGCAGTCTACTGTAGCTGCACTCTAACTGGAGTGTGTAAAGCCAATTCATCCTCTGCATTTGACCCATCCTCTAGGAGTTGAGGAAAAGACACGCACAATCAACCCCAAAATTGTGGTAAGAATATATTGTAATTGTAGGCAATTTATTGAGTTCTATCTTAGCACAGTTTAGTTTCTCCAACTTTCATTCTTGGACCTTATTTGTGTGTTTTGTTTTGTTTTTCATAGGAAACACTGTGACATCTTCACAGACAGATCAGAGAGGAATTCCAGGCGCTACAACTGAACTCGCCTTGGTGAATTCAGATTAAAAAAAATAGCCTACATGCATTCTCCTGTATTATTTGTTATTTATTTTTTATATGCACTTATTTCTTGCTTCTACTGTGGCTGTGATTTATTTAAACAGGGGGTTTCAAGGTTTGAGACTGGGCCTCAGATAAAGCTGTCCATCTTCCATTCCCCAATAAGCCTATATAGTTTCAATTTGAGTTTCAATTCCTGCATGGATGCCTTTGGGCTCATGATTATTGATTTGATCCCACACTCAAAGATAGCCTAATATTGCTGAAATACTTCAAACTACACAAAAAAGAGAGACAAAAGACAGAGAAAGAGAGAGAGAGCTGTCTGAAGGCACATTTGCGAAAACAGTAAATTTCCCCCTCCAAACTAGGCTACTGTATGTCTGAACTGTCTATTTAACCAAATCACACATTTAGGCTATCTCATTTTGATATAATAAATAATCAAATATTTTTTCATTTAATTGTTTTCCAGCTGCCTAAGATGTATTATGAGACAGTACGCTCCTGATACAACCAACTGGACCTTGCTGTGCAGGCAGCAGGCGCTCGCCAAACCTGTGTGCCACACTTCAAGCAAAGCTGGGCTCTGATGCAAAGTACACAGCAACACACACCACAGACACCTGAGCACTGGACCAGATTCAGACAGAATGCCGCCTAAAACATATGACCCAGAGGCAGCGAACATACTTCAAGGCTCATCTGATGTCCATTGCCCATCTGACTGACTAGTAGTTGCTTTTTGCATTTGCATTTTTCAGTTTTACATTTATTTATTTACATTTAGGACAGTGTTTTTTTATGGAGCTCTTACTTTTCAACTGACCAGGCCAGAGTTGTTTTTGCCTTTTTTATGTGCATTTTGTTTTTAATGTGATTTAATCAAGCTTTTACTTTTCAACATGTTCCTCGCAAATGTTTCTTAACTCCATTATTCTGAAATTGGTCCCAATCTGGGAATCATATATGTAACAGATAGAGATATAGGTCATAAACAGTTTCAATCATGAGAGACCAGAGGGTAAGGTTAATCAGCAAGCTTTATTAAAGTATGGCATGGCGATAAGATTCATGGCCTGAAGCGGTATGGCATTAATTCTGATGGCGTGGCAGCATGGCAACTGATTCTTTGGCGTAGTGACTCCGTGGCAAGATGCCTCTCTTCTTGAGGCGGGAGGGCATCTGCTCGGGCTAGAATAGAGAACCCCCCCCCCCGTAGGGGATTCTTCGGGAGTCAATACATTGGTAGTGGACTGGGGAGGTGGGTGGGGTGAAACGCGGCTTCCAGAGAAGGAATTGGATCAGCTTAGTGCAGCGGCTAGAGGACAGGGAACAAGGACGGTGGTGCGCCCGGCGTGGCTATAAATACTGCCGCGTCATAGCCTCGGCACTGACGACATTAACGCCGTCACCTAGGCAAGTGCATCACGCGGACGTCACGCTGGGATTACTGCACTGACGACATTAACGGCGTCACCTAGGCAAGTGCGTCACGCAAACGTCACGCTGGGATTACTGCACTTGTCGTCACGCTAGGATTACATGTGATGATGAGGTCGCTATGTCACTAGATTACGTGTGGCGTGAGGCAGCGTGTCTGGTCTTCATCTTGAAACTAGGTCGAGACCATCATTTCAATCATGAGAGACCAGAGGGTAAGCTTGTCGCCGACCGGTTGGCTCGGCAGCACGGCGACTTACGGAACCATCGACCGGGCGAGGCCGCCTTTCCAGATATTAACATATATGAGATATTAGGTATTTGGGTAGGATAGTGTGCTATAATGACACCAGAAATGTTATGTGCTGGGGATTCAAAATATCGCATGAGTCAAATCAGGAAAATATGAGGAATCCAGATTCTGTCAAATGAGGAAAATATCAGGAATTCAGATTCTTGTAGTATGACACTTCCCATATCGATATCTCAAGACGTGCGCCTGATATGAAATCTCCTCTTTTCTGTGATC
This sequence comes from Poromitra crassiceps, assembly GCF_964638095.1. Lineage (NCBI taxonomy): Eukaryota > Metazoa > Chordata > Actinopteri > Beryciformes > Melamphaidae > Poromitra > Poromitra crassiceps. Next base: position 105,287,053 of record NC_139623.1, read on the forward strand.
GGAGAGTATCCAACACAGATATATGGGTCATGATTTGAAAAATCTGGGCAAAAACATCTCTGGATTCTGGGGTGTTTTGCGCAGTGGGTGTTTGTTTAGGCCTACTGGATTGTATTAACATGATGTCAGGATGCTGTGACAACATGATCTGTATGATCTCAGAGAGCCTTGGTTTATGTTTGCTTTCCATGATGATGAAGCTTTTATTTGGCATCAGAATTTAATGCTAATTGTGATTGATTGATTGATTAAATAAAGCTTTGGCCACTATATCCATGGTGTAGGGATAAGGGAAGTGCTAAGGTGACTCTGGAGCCCCCTCTGCTTTCCACTCACCCCCACACGCCATTTTAGAGACTGCTTTGTCGGCCTCATCTATCAGCAGCCCTTCTTATGGTTGTGGTGGGCATGGTTTCATTGGTTGATGCTGTATTGGTAGCCTGTCGTCCACTCAGGTCTACCACATTCAGCTCAATCATGGCAGCAGATGCTTTCTGTGATGCTAATAGCCTGATATTAATGGATGCTTGTAGCCTATTTGTAGACACGTGTAGTCTTAGACTGAATTTCAATCATGGAAGACCAAATAAGGCATAGATAGAGCACCCCATGCTGTCATACCCCTCAGCCCAAATGACGTCACTAAATGACGTCACCATCTCCGACGTCACCTTCTCTATGACATCACCTTTGCAGTGTGACGTCAGTTGCCCAAATGACGTCAGTTATGACATCATAAATGACATCATGAATGACATCATAAATGACATCATAAATGCCCTTCTCCTGGTACTATATAAAGCCCCCATCACCACAGCTTAAATCACACTTGTGCAGTCATCACTCACCTCGTGTCAGCATCACGCATTCATCCAGCATCTCCGGAGCAAAAAGCTTCATTCAGTCCATCATCATGTCTGAGTCTGAAAACGAGCAGCAGAGGGTCAACTCCGCCATGGACGCCTTCCTCCAGAGCACGATCAACGCCCCGACCAGCCCTGGGCAAATCTCCAATCCCCAGGCTTCATCTTCGGGCGTCACAAGGGACGCTCCTCTCACCAGGGGCCGCAGCCGCAAAAGGAGATCCATCGCCGCGGAGGTCCAAGTCGTCTCGCCCGGATCTCAGTCCGCGCAGCACTCCGGAGGCCGTGGCCGCGGCAAAAGAGCCAAGAAGTCCACCTCCAAGAAAGGCCCAGCGAAACGCATCAAAACCGCCGGCTCCTCGGCGGACGCTACGAGGCTTCCAGCCCCTCCAGGCCTCCAAGATCCCCTGATCGCAACGATTTCATCACTGGTCGGGTCCCTCATCGTCGTCATCGATGCCCGGCTGAAGACGCTCGGAAGCCCCACGCTCCCCACGGCAGCAGCCCAATCAGCACCGCCCCAGGTTCCAGGCTTGTATCCCCCTTTTCAGCCGTCATCTCTTCCGGTGATATCAGCCCAGCCAGCTCCGCTTCAAAATCCAGGTGTGTGCGCCGAGTTCCCTCCCCTCCCCGCGCACATCCCCCCGATGAATACCCTTGCCTCAGCTATCCCCTCCCCCGCATACGGGAGGCCTTATATCCCACTCTCAGCAAACGTATCGCCCAGGCTTCGGTCCATGATCCTTCAACGCAGAGATATTAACCTAGTCAGTATTATCCTGCCGTCTGCTGAGTGCAGCAAGAAGATAATGGGCGGCCAAGATATATCGGCCATCCTGAAATCTTCCGACCCCCGTCTCGCCAGAGAGCTATCACCAACCGAATTCTTCGTTGCGTTCGGGGTTCTCCGCGATATTATATGCTCAGTGTATCCCAGCCGTCGCACCGAGTTAGATGAGTACATGGCACTGGTGGGAGACCTCCACCTAAGGTACGGGAAAAGCATATTCTACCAGTACCACAAAACGTTCTCTACAAAAGCAGCGCTGTACATAACTCGATCCAACACCCGCCTAGACTGGTCCGTATTGGATACCGAGCTATTGGTACTGGTCACGGGCGGTCATCAGGCGATCACCTGTTTTTCCTGCGGCGAAGTAGGCCACACAGCTCCCCTATGCCCTAAGGCTGCCTTCCAGGCTTCCGGGAGCAACACCCCGTTTTCGGCCGGTCCACCCCCCCTCCTCCAGCAGGGAACCTTCCAGCCATCTCAATCAGACCGCCAGGGGCGCAAGGTAGTTATGCATAACAACATGGCTATTTGCAATCATTTTAATGAGGGAGTTTGCACCTATCCTAATTGCATTTTTCTGCACGTCTGCAGCGCCTGCAGGGAAGCGCACCCCCGCTCCGTCTGCCCCCGCAGGATCCGCCCCCCAAGGCAGTTCCCCAAAAAAGAAAAGTTGGGCTAAATATCATAGAATCCCTTCCATCCACCCCCATCGACATCCCAGCCCTGGCTCTCGAACTAGCCTGCCACCCTGATCGCGTATTTACCGATCATCTCTTAACCGGCCTCTCCCAGGGGTTCAAAATAGGAGTGATTTCTCCCCCCACAGTTTCCCACGTCTCTAAAAATCTGCAAACGGCTCAAAAAGAGCCCAAAGTAGTATCTCAACTCCTTAGCAGGGAATTATCAAAAGGATTCATAATCGGCCCTTTCGATTCTCCCCCCTTCCCGGTGTTCCGAACAAGTCCAGTAGGCGTCGCCACTCGCAAATATTCCGGCAAAAAGCGCCTGATTATAGACCTGCCAGCCCCTCATCACGGCCCCACTCCAAGCATAAACAGCCTCATTCCTCCCGAACCTTATTCCCTCCACTATGCAAAAATAGACCACGCCATTCGTCTAATCAAACTGGCAGGCAAAGGTGCTTGGCTTTCTCAAGCCGACATCTCAGACGCCTTCAAAGTCATCCCTATTCATCCCTCCCAATGACATCTATTCGGAATTAAATGGGATTCAAAATTCTATTTTTCCGTAAGGCTCACGTTTGGGTGCAGAAGCAGCCCCGCCATCTTTAATTCACTAGCAGAAGCTCTATGCTGGATATTGCTAAACAATATCCGTCTCCCCGCAGTGCTACACCTGCTAGATGATTTTCTGCTCATCGACCCTCCGTCCGTCCCCTCAATCTCCCTAGTCAAACTCAAAGAGACGTTTCACAGGCTGGGCGTCCCTCTAGCTGAGGAAAAAACCTCCGGGCCCTCATCATCTCTCGAATTCCTGGGCATTAATCTTGACACCAAGCTTATGCAAGCTTCCCTCCCCCTCGAGAAATTGTCTCGCATCCGCGAAATAGCCCAGTCCTATTCAGCAGCCAGCCACATTTCAAAATGAGACCTTCTGTCTCTGCTCGGCCACCTGAATTCTGCCATGCACATTATTCCCCAAGGGAGGTCATTCATTTCCAGGCTGCTCGATTTAGCATCTTCAGTCCCCAGCCTCCTTGACTCAGTTACCCTCAATGAGGGATGCCGATCCGATCTCAAATTCTGGGCACACATGTTAGAAAATTGGAACGGAATCTCATTTTTCTATGACGAAATCATCTCGTCTGCCGACGACTTAAAACTTTTCACAGATGCAGCCCCATCTGTGGGTTTTGGGGGGGTCTACCAAGGCCACTGGTTCGCTGGCACTTGGCCGCAGCAGTTTGCCGGCCTGGATCAGTCCTCCGCATTATACGAAATGTACCCGATAGTGGCTGCTTGTCACATATGGGGGCGCTTCTGGGCACGTAAAAGGATAGCAGTCAAATGCGATAATGCTGCAGTAGTCGCCATCATCAATAAGGGACGATCATCTTCCCCGGCCATCATGCCTTTCGTCAGGCGCCTAACCTGGCTTTCCGTCACCCATAATTTTATCATGGTCGCCAGGCACATCCCCGGGCATATTAACACATTGAGTGCCAGCCATGTTTTCATTCCTGTAGGTAAGTTGTGCCAGGGGTGTTTTTGACGATTCTGGCTCATTTTAGAACAGCCGAGGATTCTTTTCTGTTAAGAATTCATGAACACCAATCATCTAAAAATAACTAATAGAATGTGTGCTTTCTCTGTCTAAAAGAGTTAGTTTGCAGAGTTAGTAGTTATGTAGATATTAGCCGTTGAGTACAGCATGGTTTCAGCGTCTGGAAATTTATTCAGAGATAAATGGCTTTTTGTGAAACAGTCACTTTAACCATTCATTTTTGGCATCAGTAAGACCGTCAGACATTCTAAACAATAGTTTTGAACAGTAATTTCCTCCATAACAACAGGAAACACCCCTCTCATTCAAACTCCTCCCTCCGTGTGTCTTCTCCTCCTTCCTCCTGGCTCTAACAGCGGGCGTGTCAGAAGCGCGTTGCTGCTGCCTGCCTGCCTGTCTGCCTGTCGGGCAAGACGAGTCTGAAATGGATTACTGTAAAATCGCGTCGCCATTTCCTTGAATGGCTTGCTCCCGCGGTGTGTGTGTGTGTGTGTGTGTGTGTGTGTGTGTGTGTGTGTGTGTGTGTGTTCGCGCGTTGCTCCGCGGCTCTGGGGGGAAGGGATCTCTGTCCGTTCTGTGTGTAAATCGCCAAGCCATTTCCGCGGGAGGCGGCTGCTTTTGGTCCCGTGGCTTTTGGGTCCCGTGGCTGTGGCTTCTCTCGGTCTCTGTCGCCACTTAGTGGTCGGTAAAATAGATTACACACATGCTCTTGCTCCAAATAGTTATCTCGAAGATGTAAAAGGGGTTGATTGATGTCCCACCGTCAAAAAATTTTTTTTTTTATGTAAGACGAGTTAGCTCGTCCTTGGCACTTAAGCGCTGGATTATGTAAGACGAGTTAGGTCGTCTATGGCACTTAATTTAACATAATCGCTGATTACCTCTCCTGTTTCAATTTCCAGGCGTTCTGCAGACTCTACCCCGAAGCGGACTCGACTCCGACGCCTCACCCCTCCTTTTCTGCCCTCACGCTCTCATAGAGTGCAATCCCCATCTCACCCATTTACTCCACTCAGCTCAGTCCTATATTAGGCAAGGATTGGCCAGTTCCACTATCAAAGCTTACGACGCGGCTTGGCGAATGTTTGCCATGTTCTGCCTCTCCGTCAACCTGCCCGTTCACCCCGTTCTAATTCCCACAGTATGTGCCTTCATTACTTTCTGCGTAGATGTCCGCCTCCTCCGCCCTCCTTACATTCGCAGCCTAGTGGCAGGCATCCAATTTTATGCCAGGTGCCTCGACCCGGCATTTCCCAGTCTATTTTCAAATCCAGTTGTTAAACTACTATTAAAAGGCATTTCAAAAGCTTTTCCGTCTGCCCCCGACTCCCGGCGTCCCATTACTCTCCCCACTTGCTAACCAGCCTCAGACAAGGCATTCACTCCACCTTTCTAGACATCCTCTTAGAGTGCATATTTTCCCTGGCCTTTTATGGGTTCCTCAGAATCAGCGAGTTCACATCCCCCGCCACGTTCAACCCCTCACGCGACATAACTCTCTCCGATTTAAAATTCTACCCCGACCACTATAGCATCTCCCTGAAACATACCAAAGTAGGCGGAGCCTGCTCTATAATCATTGCTCGCATCCAATCTCCCTTCTGCCCCTTCTCGGCCATGATTCAATACATTAGAATCAGGCCCCCAACTAGTCCCTTGGCCCCCCTTTTCCTCATCTCTCCCCATCATCACATGACGAGATCCTGGTTCATCCATCACTTCAAGACCACACTCCAGAAATGCAACATCCCTGCAGAGAACTATTCCAGTCACTCATTCAGGATCGGGGCAGCCACATCAGCAGCCATGCAGGGGGTGTCCTCCGCCTCCCTTCAACAACTGGGGCGTTGGTCCTCATCAGCCTATGCATCCTACATGCAACCAGAGCAAGACGCCATATTATCAGCCCAAAGATCCCTCCTTCCATGACTAAAGAGGCAACAAGCACTTCGTTGGTGGTGATCAAACTCTCCTTTTTCTCATCAATGCGCCCATGCCCGGGCTATCCACGTCCACTCCCTTGCATCCCTGCCATTGCCTAAAAAACCCCAGTCAGCCCCTCATCTCCCGGCATGCATAATTCTCCCCCTGTCAGCCCATGACCTGACTAAAGCATACCCCAGGCGAGCTCCATGACCCCCTGTTTTCACTCCCCCAGTTCCTGAAATAACTTTAAATTCCTTTGGGGGATTTTCTATCTCATACAGCACTGACGCCCCTCTCTCATAGCAAGAGGAGCGTCACATCATGGAGTCACATGCCATACTCAAACTGTCTATTCTGATTCAATAAAGATTGTTAAAATTGTATTACAAGTCTCTCATGATTGAAGTGTAGTCTTAGACTGAATTTCAATCATGGAAGACCAAATAAGGCATAGATAGAGCACCCCATGCTGTCATACCCCTCAGCCCAAATGACGTCACTAAATGACGTCACCATCTCCGACGTCACCTTCTCTATGACATCACCTTTGCAGTGTGACGTCAGTTGCCCAAATGACGTCAGTTATGACATCATAAATGACATCATGAATGACATCATAAATGCCCTTCTCCTGGTACTATATAAAGCCCCCATCACCACAGCTTAAATCACACTTGTGCAGTCATCACTCACCTCGTGTCAGCATCACGCATTCATCCAGCATCTCCAGAGCAAAAAGCTTCATCCCACCACCTCCCCAGATCACCACCAATGTCATGACTCCTGTTGGAAACAAATCCCCTTAGGGGGGATTTTCTATCTCATACAGCACTGACACCCCCTCTCTCATAGCAAGAGGAGCGTCACATCATGGAGTCACACGCCATACTCAAACTGTCTATTCTGATTCAATAAAGATTGTTAAAATTGTATTACAAGTCTCTCATGATTGAATTCAAATTAAGATGAAGGTAAACCTGAGGGGAAACTGGGTCACTGCAGCAGAAAAGAGATAAGAATAAACAAATACAAAATATAATTAAGATTACAGGTACAATCGTCCGGTTGACCATGGCAGCTTTAGAGATTTACAGATGTTTGCAACTTTGCAGTCTTGAGCACGAGCATAAACTTAGACTGCAAATGTGCATTATTTAACGAACAAGTAATTTTTACACAAATGTGTCCTAAAGTACAAAATGTGCATTAGGCTGTACAAATGTTCATATTTACAGATGGGAGTAACAAACGTACAGAAATTGCTGCTACTGCTGCGCCATTGCAGATTTGATAGAGTTCTTCAAATAGATATGTGCATTAGATCATGCTTTCCCCCCTTTTTTAGTCAAAAATTAGGGGACAATGCTAATACTTGTGTCATCATAGCCTAAAGATCATATATAATAGATTTCCATAGTGTGTCAATGGGTTACAGTCTGGGTCTCTCACACTGTTATATCCATATAGGCTACTTACATTAAAATAGAGTGATTTTCAATAACGTGTATTTTTCATTTGATTTCATTTGAGTTGCCCATTGATTTGTTGTCCTCTACTGGACAAAAGTCAGAACTACTGTTGAATCTCAAACTTGCCTGATTTATTATTTGTGTCAGTGTTGGTTTTTATGTTGGACGTTCTGTAAGTTGAACACTTGGAGGGGCAGGTGCACAGTCAATCCAAAATTTACACACACACACACACACACACACACACACACACACTACAAAAGTAGAGAACATATTTTATACATATCTTCTAGTTATAGCTTTGTAAGATCTGTGTTTTCAGATGGGTGGTAACTTATTTTGGGGAGTTATGATTTAGTACACTAACACTATTGACAAAATATTACAGATTAAAAGGAACACAAAATTCCCTAAATGTAGGCTATATATAGCTAACTGTAGGCCTGTATATTTTAGAGACATTATATATCAACTAGCCTATCTGAGGTTGGGGCTTGGCTTGAAATAGCAAGGTGGAAAAGTGGAAATTTAAGATATTACATAGGCTACTACTGTAACATTATCTAATAGATCACATCCAGTTATTACTCTGTTGTCGTGTCACATTATAATGTAATTCCTATATTACTGCCCTTTGTTTTTTTTAACTCAGTTATTACACACAAATATCAAGTAAAACTAGAGACCAATGGGATCAGACTAGCTGCGACGCCAAGTCGGTGTGTATGGTGCAATGGTAGACGTGACATGAGAGAAGTGAGTTTGGAGAAACAGGTGAACTGTGCCAGATTTATCCAATATGCCTAATCATTCTCACATTTTCTTACGTTTGAGATGTTTTGTTTGTATTGTTTATGTTAAAATGTGTCTGTAACTTTATGCTGCTTTCTTGGCCAGGTCTCTCTTGAAAAAGAGATTTTTAATCTCAATGAGACTAACCTGGTTAAATAAAGGTCAAATAAAAAAATAAAAAAACACTGGCACAGATGCAAACTATAGTCACCTTTAGGTGACAGTTGTCACCTAAACAACTGCCCTGTTATGTGTCACCTTTTTCACTCTCCATAACTTTGCATCCTTGCACCAGACTATAGCTTGCTTATTGTTAATAACTAATAATAAGCTTAATGGCTATTGCCATTAAGACTGTATTGAAATGTTTTAATAGTGGTTTATTTTCACAGTAGTGACAAACTAGAGACCATCTTGCGATGATATCACACTACGCCACACACTACTATCACACTACTTAGTAATGAATGTGGGCCGGGGGTGTAAAATGGGGGGTGGGGGTGGAGGGGCAACGGCCCCTTCTCTAGTTCCTACCCCCTTATTTTAGCTGTGGTTCGGGGCCCCTTGGATCACACCCATCTTCGAATACTTCATTGTGATCTCAACTGCACAGCTCAAAAATGTTTCGTGACTGCATCTTGCACGGTTGTAACGCTATTGCAGTGGCAAAATCTGTCTACAGACAGACAGACAAACAGCTGACAAAGCAGGCCTACTCAAAAACGCTTCTCTGGTACAGTAGTTCCAGCTACATTAGGGCTCTGCAGGACCACATTTTACCATGATGACACACAGACTCACAAGGTGAAAACAATACCAGCTACACACTCGCAGCTGGTAAAAATGTGTAGACCAAATACTTCAATAAGGGCTGGCAATGTGAGTGACTCTACAAAACTGGTTACAAATACAATTAACATAATAACACAAATAAATAGAGTTGGCAGATGGAAAATAGCAAACAGCAATGGAACATTTTAGTAAGGGGTAGGCTAATAACAGACAGGGCTGAAGATGGTTGTGATTTGGTGATTGATCTCAGAAAAATGGAACTGCTTGTATATTGAAGGGATCTCAGCTTCCCTGATAGATATTGGTTTATCATTCATGAAATGAGGTCATATTGTGATAAGAGTTAAGGATTGCATGTGACCTTATGTACAGGATCATTTCATGTTCAGCAGATTGATGTTATCTGATCTGAACTGCACCTGGAATTATTATGACCTCAGGTACCATCAATTCAAAGGCACGAGGAACAACTTTATCTTTTATCGCAGATTAATGCTGTACACTTATTCTCCCCCTCTGGCTCTCTCCTAGAGACACTGGACTCTGCACTCAGCATACCAATCCCTCAGGCTTCTGAGATAAGATAGCTCAAGTGTGAATGGGAGAGGTGGCTGAAAGTGTAAGAAGAATCTGCTGTAGATCTAGTTCTACTGCAAAACTCCAGACCTGAGTAAGACGAGTTTGTGCTGTGGCTATTGGCTCGTGTGATGGATAAGAACCTCTACAGCAGAATTTTACAAACAACTAACCTCACATTTTCAGGCAATGGAAAAGAATGTGTAATGAAGAGATATATAGTACTGCACGACACAGGAAAATGGGAAAACCCTCAACACAGTCAAACGATAGCAAAATATAATGTAAAAACAACAGTACATTCAATCAGTTGTGTACAGACTTTTGACTGGTAGTGTATGTTCTGTATCACTTGTGAATCTGTTCATACATGTAGGCCTATTCTATTGCCTTTGTGGCCCTGAAATCCTAGCTACATAAAACTAAGACTTAAGAGGCTGAGGATTTTGGCAAGATTTAAACTATAAGGGTTAAAGGGATCGTTTTGATTTTTTGATTTTTTGATGTGGGGTTGTATGAGATGCTTGCATACAGTCAGTGTACTACATGCAGTAGTACACAGTTTGGACTGGCCGCAATAGGGAAGTAGAGCTGTCTGCTGAGTGTGAAGGGGCCATGAGCAAAAACGTAAAAAACAACAACAGAGAAAATACATAAAATGCTTCCATACTGCTCACCTGGCATAATCCAAGTCTCCACAAGCCCTGGGATACCAAGTTGACTTGAAAATATATCATTTTAACCCTGAATTCTGAGCCAGGTGTTCGAGCTATAAGAAGAAATAGAAGTGAGCTTCCAGCTGCATATGGTTATATTTAAGCTAAAAACAGGGTGTAAATTATGTCTTTTCATGTCAACCTCGCATCTCAGGGCTTGTGGATACTTGGATTATGCCAGGTGAGCAGTATAGATTTTTTATTTTTCATTTTTTATTTTTTTTATTTTTTTTGCTCATCGCCCCCAGACAGCATACTTGCCTGACGGTCTCCATTTCTCCAAACTGGGACCGCACCGGCTGCATTCTACTCCATGTAGTACACTGACTGTATGCAAGTAGGCTACCTCACACAACCCCACATAAAAAAAAATCTGAACTATCCCTTTAATGGTATTATAAAATTTTACTACAGGTAATTTCTGTCATGTGCTGGTTTACAGTAGTCCTAAAGGTAAAGAATTGCACGCTGGGTTTATCTTTCAGACTTGTGTCTCATTCATACTATACTTTGTTCTGCACTAAATTATAACCAAACATCCGTGCTCACTCTTACTACTGGTACTATTTTGTTCTAATATTTTGATTAGAACACTTTCTATGGCCACATCGCATCAACCTGTCCTCTGTAACCTTCTCTCCACCAATCTTTAACACACTCTTCAATAGGTCTTTTATTGTGTTGTGTCGTTCTCACTCTGTGTCTAGAGTCCAGAGTCTTGCTTCCTCCTGCGTTATTGCTTCATGCCATTTGAGCTTCATATCTGCTCATTCCAGTAATTGTGTGTGTGTGTGTGTGTGTGTGTGTGTGTGTGTGTGTGTGTGTGTGTGTGTGTGTGTGTGTGTGTGTGTGTGTGTGTGTGCGTGCGTGTGTGTGGGTGTGTGTGCGTGCGTGCGTGCATGTGCGTATGTGTGCGTGTGTGTGTGTGTGTGTGTGTGTGCGAGAGAGAGAGAGAGAGAGAGAGAGAGAGAGAGAGAGAGAGAGAGAGAGAGAGAGAGAGATTAATGTGACAATAACTGACACATGCTGATACTGTAGTTTAATAATAAGTCATAATTTAGCTATTACTACAGGTGGGACATTGTATTTCATATTTTCATAATGAAATACTTAATATTGTAAGTGTTTCGCACTCAATTCAATACACGGCTTGCAATCAAACCGCAAACGGCAAAAGAAAGTATCCTTCAACACATTTTCCCCTCCCACTACAGCAGTAGACAAACTTGACTTCTATGAATTCAAGTGTTATTTTTCCTTCTCATGAATCCCAGTTAATAGCTAATATGGTAACAGTTCATAGCTAATGGTAACAGTTGAATGTGGATACCAGTTCATAGCTAATGGTAACAGTTAATAGCTAATGGTAACAGTTCATAGCCAGTGTTGGGGGTAACTCATTACAAAAGTAACATATTACATGTAATATATTACTTTTAGCAGTAACTCAGTAATATAACTTATTACTTATAGGATATCAGTAATATTATACAAGTTACTTTGTCAAGTAACTCAAGTTACAAATTGAGTTACATTTTATTAAATCAAAGCACATAATAAAAGATACAATCATTTCCTAATCAAACTGTGTGTTTTTATGCAAATAACCACTATAGATGACAATAACAAAGGGAAAGAATAACATTTAGAATTTTGGATTGTTTACACTGACTTCAAGGCGGTTGAAATTATTTTTCTGGATGGTTCCGGGGCGGTGATGTCATTCTGCTGCTGCTGTTGTTTTGGTAAAAGTAATGCAAAAGTAGTGTAATAAGTAACGAGTTACTCTACACGGAAAATAATATTGTAAAGTAACGTATTACTTTCAAATGAAAGTAACTAGTAATATGTAGTATATTACATTTTGAAAGTAACTTGCCCAATACTGTTCATAGCTAATGGTAACAGTTTAATGTGGATAACAGTTCATAGCCAATGGTAACAGTTTCATGTGTATTAAGTTGTAACAAGCTTAAGATGTAGACAACTACTTTTTGCAGAGGGTACACATTTTTCTGTATGTGTGACGTTGACTACATATTTAGTGCGAGGGACAAAAGATGTGCTTGGCTGTGTGGCCCTACCCTCTGTGTCAGTCAGTGTGGAATCAGGATGTTGGGTTGAGGGGCAGGGCGTTGAGACTGTTAAATATTGACTGGGAGTGTAATAATTAACCTTCCTCCAACCTCCTGATCTCTTAAACTGCCTGCTCTGTCTCTCTGCCATTGCCTCTCAAACCTGGCTCACACATACATCCAAGTCCGCTTCATTTCCCCCTCGTTTTGCGCCTTTTTCTCCTGTTCCCTCTCAGTAAGCACCTTGTCCTGGTCCTGTCCTCTGTCTCCTCGGGCCGCCCCGTGGCCCGGCCGGGCGGCCCGTGTCACAACACCGTACCCGCTCTCGAACCTTTGGCCTCATGTTGCATCTGAAGGTGAGTAACAGCTCCTGCTCAAACTTCATGACTGTATTCTCTCTATTGTGTGGAATTTAGTTGGCTCAGTACAAGGGTGGAACAATCTAGTAGGAAAAATCTGTTTTTTGCTCAGTTGGGGGAGGAATATTTGATGAGAATAAGTTGTAAACATGTACGCCAGCACAGCTTTTCCCCCCTTAAAAGCGTCACTTATAAAACTGTATCGAGAGCTATTATAATTTTTTTGTGTAACAAAACCTTTCTTTCCTATTTTCATCATCCGGAAAGGTTAATTATATTTGTGAGTTTATAAGCATTTTCTTAGCATTTGAACAATGATTTAGTTTGATGTGGGACAAGCAAATGGTATTGTCTTTTTAGTTTTTTGGAAGCGAATAAGATTATATAAGGTGCAATTCTATCAATACTAGTGTGCGTTTCCCTCACAAGAGGAAGTCAGAGAGAGATGGGGTCTGATAGTGCAGACAGATTCACAGTGGTCTGTTCAACAGAATAAAACACCACCGAGTAAGAAAATGTAAGAGATAGAGACAGTTTGACAGTAATGGTAAACTACTCATTTAATCATTTTATTGTTTAGTTTTCTTCTGAAGACACAGAGAAGGTGGGCAGAGATTTACTGCGAGGCAAAGTCTACAAAGGTATTACGAGGGAGATCAGAGAGGATAAAAATGACAAACAAAAACTCCATCAGGTTCAAATTGATAGCAAGCTGACCAAATATGAGACAGATCTTTAATTATGAAGAAAAAATAAATCATTCTGAGCAGGAAATGAGGCCCCGGTGGTTCACAGGTCAGACACACCCATTGCATATTCACATAGTGAAAAGCGCCCTCGTGTTGACAGCCACCATAAAATCTGTGTTATCTCTCCAGGCCTTGGCCCTTTGGCCATTCTGTTGGAGGAGTGTGAGCAATGATGGCGTCTATTTCAGGTCGTAAAGCAGGGAGGAGGAAATTGCGGGGGTCAAAGTCGATTTGCGAGAGGAGACTCCTCGCGCACTAAAACCGCGGCCTCCAAGTCCAAGTCCTGAGTTCACCTTCTTTTGCTCATTCTGTGTTCTTTCTCTCTCTCCTGCTTTTTGTCTCAGGTATCTCCACACCGGCGCCAGGCGTGCTGTCGGTACTTACCAGGTGTGCTGTCAGTACTTACCAGGTGTGCTGTCAGTATGTGCTGTCAGTACTGTGCTGTCAGTACTTACCAGGCGTGCTGTCAGTACTTACCAGGCGTGCTGTCAGTACTTACCAGGTGTGCTGTCAGTACTTACCAGGTGTGCTGTCAGTACTTACCAGGCGTGCTGTCAGTACTTACCAGGCGTGCTGTCAGTACTTAGTGGACGCCTGCCGGTGCTCACTGGATGTAACAGCAACTCCATGTGGAAGCTGTTTGTGTTCCAGTGGAGATGCTGTTACCTGCAGCGAGTCACCAAAGTCGACCGTAATCCTGTCATCATGTATGGACAAGGTGTGAAATGTTTTCTCTCTTAGGCCTCAGCCCAGTGCCTCTCTCATCTCTCCATTGTGTCAATGTTGGAATTTGTACAAAGAGTATTTTAAGTGATTCACTAGCTCACACAGTTTTATTAAACCTGGAAAATGTCTGCAATAGCTGCTCAAAGCAAGTAGCTGAAGAGTGATGGGACGCAAGGTGATGACCTATGAATTGACAGCCAGTGCTTGTAACAGCTGCCTGTCAGTTCTGTAGGCCACTGCTGTGTTTGTCCCACTGACTCACTGAACGTATACAGATAGCAATGGACGGTTTGCACGGCGGCTGTATCTGCAGCCGGAGTATCAACAAAACTCTTTACCTGCTCTTTTATTCCTCTCACCTGTTTATGAAGCATCATTTACATTTGCAATAAAGAGTGAACGTAATGCTTTTGAGTCTGTCATTTTCCCACTGGGTCTATTTTCCCATAGGCTATAAAGTATTCAGCAAAATAACAAGGCAAGAACAAAAGTATACAGTATACAAAACAATGCAATCACATCTATATTGTTACCAAATTCTGAAGGAACGATGAATTTGATGATGAGGAACACACGCATAAACACATTCACTGATCTCACAATATGTTGAAGCTTCACTTCATTTGAAATGTCTTCAGTGTGTTTAAACTAAAACTTACTCAACTGTGCTGTCAGTTCCACAGAAAGCTATAGCTAGCTATACAATACATAATATATCAATATAATAAATACTGTAGCCTACTGAAGCTTTAGATGGCCTAAACTCAAGAGGAAAAGAACCATGTTTCTCCCCTCTGTATTTAGATTGTTATTTACAGTAATTTGCATGTGAAGTGATGTGCTTTTACTGTAAGAGAGAGACTCCTTCTCTGGTCTTATCAACTGATTATGTTTGTATAATCCTAGGCATCTTGTGCGCTACGTGCGCCCGATTAGGCTAATTAGGGTAATCACCTAATAAAAAAATCCGGCACCTAGGCCTAGCTAGCTCTTATGACATCACTGATGACCACTGCGCGTCGTGGCCTCGCCTGCTCTATGACATCACTGATGACATCATCACGGATGACATCACTGATGATAATTAAGGCAATCACCTAGTTAAAAAAATCTGGCTCCGTCAGGTCACCCGCACAGCCCAGGTGCTGTCTCCGTCTGGTTCTTCCTCGTGACAGCTGCTGGTATTTCGACCCACATGTAGGCGGAGGTCATTTTTCAGTTTTTTACAGATTATGAAAGTGCAGATTGTAAACTTTCAAATGATGTGTCACACATTGTAATCTGAAAAAGAATGAAGGGAGATATGCTTATTTGAATGTTCACACTCCTAAAAGCCACATTCAGAGATAACGGCCCTCAAAATAAGGGTAAGGGTGGACTTTTATTTAACAAGATACACTCATTTACTGATTCTAAAACGGCTGCATTTTATGTGGAATGGATAGTTCAAAACCTAAACTTGTGTATTAATGGAAAATACTTTTTTTTCCCTTCAAAAAATAAACTATTTTCTCATTTTCTGGGAATTACAGTTGGCCTACATGTGGTACCTTCCTCTGGGGTGTGTCAGCCTTAGGGCAATTAGGGCAATTAATCTGCCCTAATTAAAAAATCCGGCTCCGTCAGGTCACCCGCATGGGTGCTCTTTACACCCGCTGAAAGTTTCAGCCCGATCGCACGTAAAACGGCATAGCTGTGCCCAAACACAAAACTTGAAACAACAGAGCCCACATACTCAATTTTATATAGATAGATGATGAGACAATTTGTTATGTAACCTGTTCTTAATAGAAATCCATTCAGCAAACAAATCTCCTGTGTTTAAGAAATCATAAATTCAACAATGAGAGTAGATAACACACCCAACTTTCACTTTCCATTCTGTTCCGTTAATGATTCACCTGCAGCTTACAAAAAGAGACCCTAAAATGTTACAGATGATTAGCCTACCAGAAGTGTAATAAATGCAAAATATGGAACAACAAACAAGGTAAGGGTGAAATCAGCCATCTGAAACGGAGTTTAGAATGTAGGACAGTCAGGTAAAGGTGCAGCCATCTGAAACAGAGTTTACAATGTAGTACAGACAGTAAGTTAAGGGTGAAATCAGCCATCTGAAACTGAGTTTAGAATGTAGGACAGTCAGGTAAGGGTGAAATCAGCCATCTGAAACTGAGTTTAGAATGTAGGACAGTAAGTCTGCCTCAAACATTTAGGATTGATTTGTTGTCAACGTAACAATATGAATATTCGAGCTGACTAAGTGCAGGCAGCTTTATGCTTTCATAATGGGCTTAGGGACAATAGTGACCACACATGGCAAATGCTCAATTGATGTAGGATGTAGGAGGTTTGTTGATACTTCATGGGAGTGTGCATGGTAACAGGAAGACATGAGGCATTTAAAATCATTAGTGGCATCAAATCAAGCAATTTAGCAAAACATGACATTATTTGTGTGAGCTTTAATCCAGCACAAGATTAATGTCTGTCCCTTATCAATGCACAGTGGAGAAGATAATGTATCTGGGCTGGATGTGCAACAATTATTTTACTGATGGGATCAATACTCACACAAAACTGTCAAATAAGGTTACACATAAATACAAGGTTGCAATATACCATGTGGGTCCTCCTCTGGGCATATTTCACTGTGTATGTGGATGTAAATTACTAAGCATCAGTTTCAACTAGATCTCACTTTGTTGGACAAATGTGGAAATTCAAATACAATTATCTGTGCTTATATATCAACAAGTGTGAATTTGCAATAGCTGTGACCACATGTGCAAATTTCCAAAACTAGGCATCTCGCGCACAACGTGCGCTCGATTCCTAGGCTTGCCTGCTGCCTGGGCTCGCTAGCTCAGCTGCTGCGCAGCCTCGCCCGCCCTGCAGCTGGCCCGCTATGCGGGCTTGCTTATGCAGCTATGCCGCTGCGTAGCCTTGCCCACAGCTCGGCTACTGCGTGGCCTCGCCTGCTCTATTGGCAAGCGCAGCGCACAATTGCTCAACTTCACATCACTGATGACATCACTAACTGATGACATCGCAATTGCGAGTGACATGACTGATGATGTCATAGACATTGTGACATCGCAATTGCGAGTGGTATCACTGATGATGTCATAGGCATTGTGACATCATCAGTGACATCACAATTGCTCAAGTGACCACTGTGCCTGCTAAGGGTGGTAAACTTTTTGTGGTCTGACCGACCGACCAACTGACCGACAGAGTGACTGATGGAGCTGCTGGTCACAGCTAATAAATCAAGGTGTGCTTGTTTGTTTGTGTCTGTGTGTTTTTGAGTTCATCTATTAATTATTAACTTAACGTTAGTTAATCACTGAACTAGTTAAAGTTATTACAGTGTACTGCAGAAGAAGTGCCATAAAGCTTTATTTGATGAAGAAATAGTTTTCAGGGAAGATTGCTTGGCTTGTTTTATTGTTCTCTCATAGACAAATGATGGCAGCTACAAAGCCTGACCATCCAATCTGAGCGCACCTTATCAGAGTGGAGAAATCAAATGACACTGAAGTTTGGTTGGTTGGTTTGGTTGGTTTAGCCCATGAGTTCTGAAATTAAAGTAACAATTCTGAGCATAATGGAAACCCTATGGAAATCATCTTGCATGTGTACAGTGTCTAAATGGGCACTGGGCAGCCTGCGGTGAAGCGCCTGGGGACCAACTTCTTACAACCGTCGCTGGTCAATGATGATCTTGCATGTTTTTAGTGGGGCATTCTTTCTATGGTGGAAACCCCGAGTGAGCACAGGGAGCACATACAAACTCCACATAGAAAGAAAGGCCCTTTTTGTGAGATAGCCCACCTGGGTACTAGGCACGGGGAGAACATGCCCCCAGTGACCCAGGTGGGAATCAAAACCCAGTACCTTTTTGCTGTGAGGCGACAGCTCTACCATGCCCTCCCCAAAATGATGCTGTCAGAAGTTGGATTCAAACCCTCACCTCCCGGGGAGACTGTGATCTCAACTGAGGGCCTTATGCTGCCTTCCAGACACCTGGGACATGGGTGTTTCCCAGTGGAAAAGTCCCACCCCCCACCTTCAAAGCATTCCAGAGCACAAAGGCTAAATGCAACCAAGAAACATGACGGACCGCAGCAAACTTTTTTTTGTTTGGCAAATAGCAAGACAGCTTAACAAGATTCAAGATTCAAGATTTTTATTGTCACTCCATGGTACAAGTATCACGTGTGAAATTCTTGTGCTGTGGACTCCGTTTACAACATAGTACAAATATAGCAGGGCATATAACGAGCAGAGCACCCTCCTTACATATTTAAATGAAAATGAGGAGCAGCAATGACACATAATGTAACAAGACTCTATTATACATTTTATTTAGGCACTTAATACTTTGGACTACATACTCCATGTTGCGGCCATTGTTGTGTGACGTCAGACAACTGGTTCCCAGCCTAGTGGGGGTCGATTTTTTTCTCCCAGTTTTCAAGTCGGAGCTCCCACTTTGAGTGCCGTTCCAGCGCACTTTTCCTAATAGGAGGCCAGAAAATCTGAAGGTCCCAGTTGTCTGGAAGGCAGCATAAGACCGCTCAGCCATCCTGACTTCCTGATTGTTTGCTTTTGACCTTGGTATCACCACACCATGCACAAAACAGTGCTACTAATTAACACCTTTAGGCACTTGCAGTGCTAAATTACAGTAACAGTTACATTGTAAAAATCCCCCAAAAAGATCCAAGATTCATGACTTTGAAGCGCTCCCAAATGAACATGCCTTTTTCGATGTTTTGCTGAGCCCTCCTCACACCAAGCATCTCATTTCTAGATGTGTATGTCTGTTTGACAACTGCACTCTACTGAGAGGATCAGAGAACTGTGGCAGGGGGAACTTGGCATTGACTTATCTGACAGTATATGTGGTAGGAGTCTGTGATACAACTCTGCTCAGTAAATAGCAGACACCAGCTGATCCAATTTAAAGTCGCTCACAGTCTTCACTATTCTAAGCATGAGTTTCACAAGATTTACCCTTCTGTCTCATCATTGTGTGTCAGGTGTCAGAGCAGAGGGCACACTCTCTCATGCCTTCTGGTTCTGCCCTTCACTGATGGGATTCTGGGCCAAAATATTTTATTGGTAGGCTACTCAAGGCCTACAAAATAACCCTTCAACCGGAGGCAGTACTAGCCATCTTCAGCCGCTCGGAGTCCTCTCTGAGCTTCTCTACAGCTGTGCAACACAGGGGATAACTGTCGCCAAGAAACTCATTCTGCAGGAATGGAAGTCCCCCTCCCCACCTTCTTTTCAACTATGGTTGGCGGACATGATCTCTGTTATACGGATGGAGAGACTCAGGTTCCTGAGGACCAACTCACTTAAAATATTTTTTATGATCTGGGACCCATTTCTGGTCTACCTTGATGGGGTTAGGGGCGACGGGTGACTCTCCCAGCTGGTTTCTCATCGACCCTTTGTGTGGGGGTCCCATGCACAACATCTCTTATAACACATACGCACCTTATGCGGCTGGTAGCACTACATTGTAATATTGGAATGTCGATATGTACCTATGTTTTTTCTTTCTTTTCTTTTCCTGTGTCAGCTTTTTGCTTTTTAGTGGCCCTTTTGTGATAGCCCACCTGGGCACTAGGCACCAAGGGCATGGGGAGAACATGCCCCCAGTGACCCAGGTGGGAATCAAAACCCAGACCCAGACCCCTTGTTTCTGACGTTCATATCACCACACTATGCACAAAACAGTGCTACTAATTAACATGTTTAAGCACTTGCAGTACTAAATTACAGTACTGTAACAGTTACATTATAAAAATCAAAGGTGGCCATACAGCTGCCAAAAAACGTTTAGTCCAAAGATGGATACCGCCTCACAATCAGTAGCTTACAAAAAAATGGCTGACACATTTTCACAATGTGTTGCTTGAGCTATCTACTGCCAGAATCAATAAAGCAAATCCTCCACTTTGCGACCCACGGTCATTAATACTAGCAGCCGAATACGACCTGACATCCCGTTTCAACGTCCTCTAGCGGTCATGTGAATAACCCTACGCTAACAGCCCAGGCTCAGAGTTTGGTGAAAATATAACCTCGAGGCATGCGAGATTTGAACCTGGGGCCGCTGGCTCGACAGCCGCCTGTCATAACCACTCAGGAAGTCGTGTAGTACTTCTTCTCTGCCACTGTTTTTCTTTAGCTATTACTTCTTTTGCACTACTGGAAAATGAAAATATTTTCCCCCACAAAAAATAAAAAAAAATCAAGTAGACTAGATGCACTGTTCAAATTCTTGCCAAACTTGCTAGTCTTGCCAAATTCATGTGGTGTTATTGCAACACCACATGCACAATCATACGTTTTGGGGGAAAATGCAATAGACCTATGTCTAAACTGGAAATGAGCTATCCAGTGCCCCCATGTGGTTTGATTGGGCCAATAATGGAGGGTTTGCCTCTTATGTCTTCTCATACTAACTAGGTCAAGGTCACAAACAAATAAAAGAATATGGTGTTATGACTGTAGTCTCTCAAGCCAGTCTATCTCTTCAACATCATCATCATCTAAATTCTTCTTCCATGCCGCATACAGGGACACTCACGCATCACGGGAGCAAGGAGGGGCAGCATGAGACCTGGAACTGGGGGCCTCGCCATTCAAACCATTCAACCAATGAGCGCAGATGTGAATTTTGTGAATAAACAAGACACGTACATGGTCGGAGCTTCGGTTTTTAGCCCGAATATGAGAAAAGACCCCACTGATTCATAACAGCTCTAAAGTCATGTTATAGCAGTCGGGCGCACTTAGTGACAAGCAAGACAACAGTAAAACAGACAGGTTTTTGCATTGAGTTTGGCATGAGTGGGCGTAACCCATAAGAGAGCGAGCCCCGACCCCCCAGCAAAACCAGCGGAAGTAACTCCAGAGTGTCCCTACGTATGAATGAACAATATTTGAGAGGCTGCTCGCTGCAGCCACCTATGTGCAAATCCCTTGATAGTTTTTGAGATGTCCTGCAGACAGACTGGGACGAAAACTAGAGGCTGCATGTGTGTAGTTCAGGGCTTCCCAACCTTTTTTGGCTCGTGACCCTATTTTGACATCGCAAAAATGTAGGGACCCGCGACATAAAAATTCCGGTACACTACACCATCGATAATGTCATCAGTGACATCGTCAGTGATGTCACATAGTATGCTTCTTTCCCCCCGCAGAATTCTGACTTTAATCTGAGAATTCTGACTTTAATAATAATAATAATAATAATAACTTGGACTTATATAGCGCCTTTCTCAAACCCAAGGACGCTTCACAGGAAAGAACAAAACAAGGAACAAAAGACACACAAATGACGAGCGCACAGAGACAAAAATAAAACAAAGCAAAAGGCACAAAAGCACAGAGAGGGACAATTAGACAGGCATGAACAGTTAATTAGGGCCGAAGGCCTTGGTGAACAGATGGGATTTGAGTGCCGTTTTGAAGGCGTCCAGGGTGGGAATGTTCCTGATATCTGCGGGGAGTGAGTTCCAGAGGGTGGGGGCTGAGACGCTGAAGGCCCTGTCCCCGAAGGTCCGCAGCCTGGTCCGGGGGGTGACAAGCAACCCGGAGTCAGAGGACCTCAGGTTCCGGGGGGGGGGGGGGGGGGGGGGGGGGCATGGAAGTGGAGGAGGTCGGAGAGATACTGGGGGGCACGGGCATGGAGGGACTTGTAGGTGAGGAGGATGATCTTGTATATGATGCTGACTTGATGGGGAGCCAGTGGAGGTGGATGAGGGTGGGGGTGATGTGCTGCCAGGGCTTGGTGTGAGTGAGAACCCTGGCAGCTGAGTTCTGGACATACTGGAGCCTGTCCAGGGTTTTGTTAGGCACCCCGAACAGGACTCCATTGCAGTAGTCCAGACGGGAGGTGACGAAGGCGTGGACCAGAGTGGTGGCAACGGATTCTGTGAGTGAGGGTCTCGGAGTCTGGCAATGTTCCTCAGGTGGAAGAAGGCGGATTTGGTGACGGAATTGATGTGGGAGTGGAAGGAGAGTGTGGAGTCCAGGGTGACACCCAGGTTGCGAACCTCAGAGGATGGGGAGATGGAGCAGCCGTCAACCACGAGAGTGAAGTCTCCCACCTTCTGAAGCAGCGCCCTGGGCGCCATGACCAGGAGCTCAGTCTTGGTGGTGTTGAGTTTGAGGAAGTTTGATGTCATCCAGGATTTTATTTCATGTAGGCAGTTGACAAGTGACTGAGGGGGGAGGTGGGAGGAGGGAGTGGTGCTGAGATAAATCTGTGCGTCGTCGGCGTAACAATGGAAGTTGAGTCCATGACGACGGATGATCTGGCCGAGGGGGAGCATGTAGATGTTGAAGAG
The DNA here is from genome assembly GCF_964638095.1 of Poromitra crassiceps. Lineage (NCBI taxonomy): Eukaryota > Metazoa > Chordata > Actinopteri > Beryciformes > Melamphaidae > Poromitra > Poromitra crassiceps. The sequence goes on from NC_139623.1 coordinate 105,309,508, forward strand.
GAGGGGCCCAAGCACTGAGCCTTGGGGCACACCTTGGTTGACTGGGGCAGGGGGGGAACGGGAGCCATTGATGGTGACAAAATGTTCCCTGTCGGAGAGGTAGAATGCAAACCAGGAGAGGGCTGGGCCAGTGACACCCAGGACATCGGACAGGCGGTCGAGGAGGACGGGGTGAGAGACGGTGTCAAATGCGGCAGAAAGGTCGAGAAGGATGAGGATACTGATGAGTCCAGAATCAGCGGCAGTGAGGAGGTCGTTGATGATTTTGATGAGGGCGGTCTCAGTACTGTGATGGACTCTGAAACCGGATTGGAGGGGCTCGTGGAGTTTGTGGATGGTCATATGATGTTGAAGTTGACTGGCTACCTCTTTTTCCAGGATTTTACAGAGGAAGGGGAGGTTGGAAATTGGCCGGTAGTTGAGAAGGTTGCTAGGGTCCAGTCCAGGTTTTTTGAGTATTGGAGTTACGGCGGCAGTTTTGAAGCTGGTGGGGACTGTTCCGGTTTTGAATGAGGTGTTGATGATGTCCACCATAATCTGAGAATTCTGACTTTAATCTCAAAACTCTGACTTTATTCTCAGAATTCTGATTTAAAGTTATAATCTCAAAGATTTTCATAAAAACCCCCGTTTGTTGTTGTTTTTAAAATAGAAATTTCAGGCAACCCTATTTGAATTCCAGGCGACCCCACTTAGGGTCACGACCCTAAGGTTGGGAACCACTGGTGTAGTCCATGGATCTATTAGGTGTAGTCTCCCCTTGTGTGTGTGTTTGACTAATCGTCTTGACGTCATGTCAGTTTTCAGTAAACCCAGTAGCGCGGTCTCTTCAAAATGATTTCATAAGGTAAGGACACGGTAGTAGAGCGGATAAGCACAATAATTGTGCACTTTTTGAAAGAAATGTGAAATTTCACACATAGTTAGGGAATACCATAAGGTTTATTTTCAGATTGGGAGGGAAGTCAGATTTGACCAAAATTCCAAGATGGCCGCCATTTTCCCGGGTCTAATGTACAAATGTGCTTATAACAATTGTGCACCTATTCAGAGAAGCATGACATTTCTCACATAGTGAGTGAATACCATAAGGTTTATTGTCAGATGTGGAGGGAAGGCGGATTTGGCCTCAAATCCAAGATGGCTGCCATCCCCCGGGTCTAATGTACAAATGTGCTTATGTAACCGAGTTGAATCAGCGCGGATTCCTCGTGAGTCCCGAGTGGTAGCGAGTGGATTGGTTAAACTCACTCCCCAGGTATAAAGGCATGTTAACCAGCTCCGCCAAGGGAGCTAGCTCTCTTGGTGTTGCGGTTAACATGCTGGACTCCCAAGCCGAAGGTCGGCAGTTCGAATCCACCCCTGGACAAGCCCTTAACATGGGTTGCTGCAAGTACCACCTACACAACGCCGTTACACTTATGACATGTGCACTTCTTCAAAAAAGCACGGCATTTCTCACATAGTGAGTGAATACCATAAGGTTTATTGTCAGATGCGGAGGGAAGGCGGATTTGACTATTTGACAAATGTCATGCTTCTTTGAAAAAGTGGACGATAGACCCTTTTCACGGGGGCCACTTCCAATCATGGAAGTTGCAAACCCTCATTAGTGTTTTGATTGCATCTGTGTTTACTCTGCCTTTTCGACACAAAATGCCCCCTGGTGGCCATCTTGGAATTGAGGCCAAATCTGTCTTCCCTCCCAATCTGAAAATAAACCTTATGGTATTCCCTAACTATGTGTGAAATTTCACGTTTCTTTCAAAAAGTGCACAATTCCTCTATTTTTGGGAGCTTATACTACGGGGGCATATTGTGAGTTTATGATAATTTATTAAGTGTAGTGAAAATAAAATGTGTCCATCGGATGTTTTTCTTGCTGTGATCTCTGCGTAATCATGTGAGTACACGTCACTGTAGTGTGGTTCGTGATCAGTCAGCAGACTGTCATCAGCACGCAAGTCAAACCACGACCACTAGATGGCAGTGACGACTTCCTGTAACAGAGAAACGCGCTAAAACTGATGTTTACTTCCGGTTTACATGCATGAAGGAGAGAGCAGCATGGCAGCATCGGACAGCATAATGTCTAACGGACGGGAGAGCGTGTCCCTGAACGGAGAGCCGGTGGTGAAGCGCTCGCGGGAGAGCGTGCAGGAGTCTCTCCGTGTCCCCAAGGAGCCTCAGAACAAAGTGACCGTGGTGCTGGGCGCGCAGTGGGGAGACGAGGGCAAGGGGAAGGTGGTCGACCTGCTGGCAATGGATGCGGATATCGTATGCAGGTGCCAGGTACAGTCTAAATGGAATGATTGCAAAGTAGCTAGCCTGTTATTAAATGACGGGCGAGTTTAACGAGGGAGGCATGACCTCATGACCTGGCTGCGACGTCAACAACCGTGTCACTGTCCTCCTGGGTAACTGTTATACAATGGCTAGCTACTGGCTAGTATGCTAGTGCTAGCAAGCAAGACCTGCTACGATGTGTGCTGAATCTCTAACGTTAGCAGGTGACCTCCAGCCTGGAGGAGGTAGAACACACTAATGACATCATTACAGGTAATGATCTTAGTTCTATTAAGGCGCCAACTGCCCTGTGTCGGCCAGCTGTTCCGCTTCCTGCCCGACAACGTGTGTGTGTGTGTGTGTGTGTGTGTGTGTGAGTGTGAGTGAGTGAGTGAGTGTGTGTGTGTGAGTGAGTGAGAGAGAGAGTCAGTGAGTGTTGGGTAACTTATTAACATTATGATGTCAGTAATATTATACCAGTTACTCTGTCAAGTAACACAAGTTATAAATTGAGTTACTTTAAAAAAAAAAAAAAAATCAAAGCACATAAAGATACAATCATTTTCTAATCAAATTGTGTGTTTTTATGCAAATAACCACTATAGATGACAATAACAAAAGGATAACATTTAGAATTTTCGATTGTTTACACTGACTTCAAGACAGTTTAAATTATTTTTCGGGATGTTCCGGGGCAGCGGTGTCATTCTGCTACTGCAGTTATTTTGGTGAAAGTAATGCAAAAGTAGTGTAATAAGTAATGAGTTGCTCTACACAGACAGTAATATTGTAAAGTAACATATTACTTTCAAATGAAAGTATCTAGTAATATGTAGTATATTACATTTTTAAAGTAACTTGCCCAACTCTTTTCCTATCCCATAAACTAAGTACTAACTTGGCCAATTGTTAGAAACATGAACAAAAAACAAAAACTATAATCTCTAAGAATGCAAAGAAATGTAACTGGCTCGTTAAAACGTGCATTCCAGGGATATCGTATTTACAGAAATAGCGTCAAAGGCGCGCGCTTGAGAGCGTGGTTGTCAGGGGTCTGCCCTCGGAGATTCCAGGCGGGCGGGCAGCACCCATGCATCGGATTGTCCGCTCACTCCGCACGAAGCAGCTGGCTGCCTGGTACTCCGCGGATCCCACTCGCGTAGCACGACAACACGCTGAATCCCACTCGATTTGGGGGTGGAACACGGCATGATTGACCAATGCCAAATAGGGGTGGGAATCGCGGAGTAACTCACGATACGATATGGTCACGATACTTAGCCCTCGATAACGATATTATCACGATACAGCGATTCTGCGATAATCGATATATTGGAAGAAATTTTCATCTACGATACATCACGATATCTGTGTAACTGAAGAGGAAAAAATACCCCAAAAAGGCAAAAAGCAGGTATTATGTGTTTATTAGCAGAATTGACATGACTGATTGACATCACTCACTCACTTTACCCTCATTGATTGATATGCGCCACCACGAGGCGTCATGTTGTCACAATACTAGAATTCCAACTTCGATAGCCCATCAATACCCAGGAAATAGATACTCTATACCATTTTCACGATCCATAATAATAATAATAATAGAAAATGCGCATAATACTCTCCTACATCCCCATTTATCTCCTTTGCTTCTTGTGACTTGCATTTATTTTCGTTGCTGTTCAAATACTGTTGATATAGCCTGGGTAAACCCAGCCCCCAGTGACCTGCTCTCAGGCTCACCCTGCTTACAGTCACAAGGTGACTGTGACTGGGAACTGAGAGAGCAGGTCACGTGGGGGCTGGGTTTACCCAGGCTACTGTTGATAGGGTAGGCTCAGGCTGTGAGTGTTCGGGTCAGTTGTTGCAGGATGACTTTCCTCAGCTTCAGTCTGGGACTATAAGAGAAACATCACACTTGTCAGGCACAAAATCATATCGAATCTTGTTAAATTAACATTTGATTATCCGGGCAAGCCGTTAGCAGCTAGCTCTATGTAACGTTATTTGGAATAGCTTAGCAAACGTGGCTAAATGTGGCTGAACGGCTAATTCTGAGGGAACGTTATGTCACGTTAACATTTATGATAACTGTGCTTAGGTAACGTTGAAACGGGAGCTTACCTCTTGAAATTCCTTATAGAGACCAAAACTGGTCACGGAGGATCTGCTGTCCTGTTGACAAGGCTCTTTCATTGGGGGAAACGCACACTGTTTTGCTAGCAACGACAAGAGCACAGAGAGGAGGGAGGTGGGGCTGAGCTCAGCTCCGCAGCAGCACTGCCGGGGGTGTGTGTGGAGGACGCAGTGTGGAAGCGCGGCTGGTATCGATAAACTCGATACTGTAGCAAAGGGGTATTGTATCCGTTTAAAATGTTTAGTATTGAGTAAGTACAGAAGTATCAATATTTTTGACAACCCTATGAAGTAGTGACTCTGTTTATCAAAATGGCTGCGGGGAATCAGTTTCAATCAGATTCTGCATATTTTATTAAAATATCGATACTTGGCGCCAGTGTATCGATAACGTATCGCAAATGGAAATATCGCGATATCGTGAGTAAGCCAGTCGACAGAATTGTCAAATCAAATCATCGACATGATACTACCGTAGTATGACCCGCCTCTCAACTTGTCATCTCGGACAAATTATGTTTTCAGTCTGAAACGGACTGCGACGCACGTGACGAACGGGTTCAGTTCGACTTTAACTCATTGAGTGCCAGCCACTTTTGGAGAACGGACGCTCCCAGTGCCAGAGTTTCAGAGCGTTTTCAGTGATTTCTCGAGGCCCACAGAATATTGTGTGATATTACTATGTAAACACCGAACACGCACAAAGAACGAGGAGACTCTCTTCTATCATCTGCAAAAAAAAGTTTATTGATCCCATTTTCCGTTCTTTAGTTATGAGCCGGAGAAGATAGGCTGTTTTGAGCAAAAAGACACTTTTCAAATTAGAAGCTGAGTTATTCCGCCTTTTGTGAAATGCAGCATTTCAAGCACATTCTGAGTCTGAAGATAATATTTTCTGATGTAGTGATGTGGTGTAGTTGTGTGGTGCATGCGTGCCCCCCCCCCCTCCCCCCCCCCCCCCCCCCCCCCCTTCCCCCCCTCAGCTGCAAACTCCTCCCCACACGCACCCAGTCTATTTTCGGAGGGCTCCGTTTTTTTGCGCCGGCTCCCAGCGCGACAAGGAAATGGCAAACCGGACTGCATGGAAAGGTTTGGCCCTTCGGCGTCGGGTGCTGCCTTTCTGGCGGCTAATCGTGTGAAGAAACTATGCAGACAGACAGACAGAGGCAGAGGAGCTCAGTTGTGTGCGCGGATTGACTGCTGTTGGAGCCAACATCAGCTGCAGCCAAGCTGCAGTCAGAGCCATCTATATGGCTCTGGCTGCAGCATGAGCGGTTTCTCTTTGATCACGGGGGTTTTTCCTGCAGTTTTCCAGACCTTCCTCTAATCTGGAGATCACTGTCACCACCTAATGAGTCTGTAAAATAGGTTATACACCTCCAAAAGCTACAATATTTGTACAGGAGATCCAGGAGGCTTTGATCCACGTCCCACCGTCAAAAAACGCATTTGACGTCGATCGACGTCCGTGGCACTCTACGTCACTATTTACTTTGACGTCGATCGACGTCCGTGGCACTCAATGAGTTAAGCTAAGTCGGTCGTGACTTTACGACCTACCTAACAGCTATGCCGGTTGCACCAACAGGGCTTAAGCTTTCTTCTCACTAAGACCGGGCGTAAATATTACTCCTAGTCCAGAGCAGGCGTAAGGTGCAGTATAGTAGAGCTGCAACGATTCATCAATTAATCGATTAGTCGATCGACAGAAAATTAATCGACAACTATTTTGATAATCGATTCATCGTTTTGAGTACAATTTTAAGAGAAAAGGTCTAAATTCTCTGATTCCAGCTTCTTAAATGTGAATATTTTCTGGTTTCTTTACTCCTGTATGACAGTAAACTGATATTATCTTTGAGTTGTGGACAAAACAAGACATTTGAGGGCGTCATCTTGGGCTTTGGGAAACACTGATCGTCATTTGACACCATTTTCTGACATTTTATAGACCAAACAACTAATCGATTAATCGAGAAAATAATCGACAGATTAATCGATTATGAAAATAATCGTTAGTTGCAGCCCTACAGTATAGTGACAGCGCAGCGTCTTTCTTTGCCTTGCTCAGCAAATCCTTCCACTTCTTCCTTATATCACTCTCTGTGCGAAGAGTCCCAGACCCAGAGTCTGAGCTATTTGTTGCCTCTGTTATCTCTGCCCAAACCAACCGTTTCTTCTTATTGGTGACAACATTTAACTGCTTGGCAGTCAGTATGCCTCTATGCTGGCTATACAGTTCAATTAGTTTTCTCATCTCTATGTCTGTGAAATTTCCCTTTCTTTTGCGTTGGTCCTCCATTGTGTTGCCGAGTTACGACCAGGCATAGTTAAGACCAGTCGGTGCAACCGGCCCCTGAATGTTTACAAAAGTCAGCTGTGTGGCTCCCAACTGATATTATTGATGTCTGTTCCTGGTCTGAATATTTGTTAGCGTTTTCTGCACAAGACCTTTAATGAGAAATGTCTTGATAAATATCTTGTACAGAAACAGCAATAAATGACATAGCAGACATGTTTTGTCCACGTGAATCTTAATTTATTTTCAATGGGTGGTTTGATGAACCTTTTGCAGCACCATACAGGGAGTGGAGTGCCCATGGTGTGTACATTATCTACATATTGTTTACTTGCCTTCACTGTTGTCACTAGTCATAAAATTGCCTTCTAGTAACCTGAATGTGTGCATTTATTCTAGGGAGGCAACAACGCAGGTCATACAGTGGTCGTGGACTCGGTGGAGTACGACTTCCACCTGCTGCCAAGTGGAGTGCTCAACAAGAAGGCCGTCTCCTTCATTGGTACGTTAAGATTCCTGTGTTACTTTCCTACATTCATTTTGAAAGAAACCCTGACTAATTTGTCAAGTCCTACATGACCTTTATTGGGATGTGCATAGTCTTTAGGAAGTGATCTCTTTTTGTAGTTTTCTTTTAAAGATATATACACACATAGAGACAAACCACATAATACAGGAAGCACACATATTTACACATGTGGACAGTTACATGTACAAACATCTGGCATAAATCATCATAAAGTGTATGTACCCAGTACCTTTCTTGAACTAATATCTTTTCATAATAAAAAAAAATACTAATGTTACTTCCTTCTCAAACTACTTACTAATGTTACATGTTACTTATTCCTTCTCAAACTACTTTCTACAAAGTGCTACTCTATAGTTAATCAAAATGTCTTGGCTGTCATTGATCATTTTGTATAATTATTTTCTGTACTGTTGACAAAATGTGATATTGTAAGTCGCTTTGGACAAAAAAGCATCCGCTAAATGACGTAATGAAATGTGTCTTATATTGAAATGAAATCCTCGTTTAATCACTCCCAACTTTTGTAAAAGGTCCACTTATGATTTTTGAGTTCACTGGTCCGGGAAGGCGGGAACAAATGCCAGTAAAATGCACCAACAATAAACCATAACATGCATAACATAATGTACACTCAATAGTACAGTATGGTGGCTTGAATCAGTGGGAGAAATGGATGTTTGCCTGTAAGTAACCAACAATGACTCGAACCTGGGCACAACAGGTGTGATTGCCAAACAGAGGCACTGTCCCAAGTGTTCATTGGCCAAACTGCTGCGGTAGGAATTTTGTGTGTAACTACCACACACAGCCTATAATATTATAGCCTATGTTTAAAAAAAAAAAAAAAAAAAAACATTTGTCAAATGCATTTTAAAAGATCGATACTGGGATTTATGTATCGATTTTTAACCCAGCCCTAATTGATAATGTGATGGGCAAATTGATCGTTGGTGTCATTGAAATAAACACTTTTGGTTTCCTTTTGCTACTCATGAGAAATCTAAGAGAAAAGTTTGATTTCGTCTTTCCTCACAGGCAATGGGGTTGTGATTCACTTACCTGGTCTCTTTGAGGAGGCTGAAAAGAACCTGCAGAAAGGCAAAGGTAGGCTAAACGTTGACTAATGAGGAAGCCTGCAGTGGATATGGTGTGGTGTAGTCATGTGCCTGAAGTGGAATGAAACATTTCTCACAGCACAAATACTTGACATGTGATTTGTGTCATTTTGTGTAGGATTAGAAGGATGGGAGGAGAGATTAAAGATTTCGGATCGCGCTCACATTGGTAACTCAGCATTTCTATGGTTTTGGAAGTCTTTATATGAAATTAAATAGCTTGTTTGTTTGTTTTTATTGATGTTCCCTCCAATCTGCTTCTAGTGTTCAACTTCCATCAAGCTGTGGACGGGATCCAAGAACAGCAAAGGCAGGAACAGGATGGGAAAAAGTGAGTCTATTCAAATTAATTTAAATCCCTCTTTGGATCTTTACTTAGGTAAATTGTGTAATAGAACGCTGGACTCTAGTGCTGATGAGTATACTATCTTGTGCTTTATGTTTCTGCTCAAGTCTGGGGACAACTAAGAAGGGAATCGGTCCTGCCTACTCCTCCAAAGCTGCTCGAAATGGTTTGCGAGTCTGTGACCTTGTCTCTGATTTCAAGGTTTTTCGGGATAAGTGAGTGTTCTTTTTCTCATCTTCATTTTCATATTCTCTTCATATTTTCATCATTGTGCAGGAACCTGACATATCATCAGGAAGTCCAAGTGACAGAAACAGCATCATGGACTGTTGACATGATCAATCTACCCACCCCTGATCAATCAGACCTCAGTTCAGCATTTCAAGTCACCATGCCAAGTCAAAACATTTCAAACTTGAACAGGTTTAATATTGCATGGAAATGCAGAAATGAAAGATTTTGAGTCATGGCATCTTTAGGAGTGACGAGAGAATCTGTTTAAAGTGTGTACAAAATTTAAATGTTTGTTGTGGCATTACAGTGTATAGGTACTCTGGCATTTCCATATTTGCTTTGATTTGCCTCCTTACATTTACATTTGATTTACAAAGATTTACAACATTTCTGAACAATTGTTTGATAGTCCACAGTCACACACAGTATTAACTAATGCTTGGTCTAATGCCCAATGTCCACCAGCTGCGGTACGGCTCAGAGCAGCTCCCGGTATGGCTGTCAGAACAAACTCACTCCCATGATGTGATGGATGGGAAAAGCATGTGGATCAGCAGGAATACGCACCTGTTATATTTTTGCTGGATCCACACGTTACCGGAGCTGCACGGGCCAGACCGCAGCTGGTGGACATTCGCCTTAAGAGTGTGTGGACCAAATCTACATTTGATTTACAAAGATTTAAAACTTTTCTGAACAATTGTTTGATAGGCCACACACATTATTAAGTAATGCTGGGTCTAATAGCTTTTGCACACCAAGTCTGTATTTTTGTCCGAAAATGGACGCACGAAAAAAAAAGAATACGACCGAGTCTGACAATTGCGTCCATCATTTAAGTTTTCGGACGAGGTTCAATTTTCTGCGTTTTTTTGCATCAGTCAATAGATTTTTGCGAGCTGGGACCCGTCTGTGTTTTCAGATGACGGATTAAAAAACACGCATACGAAAACAACAATCGGACTGTGTGTGCAAAGACCTTAAGAGTAGAGTAGAAAATCTTGATTGTCCCCAGATGGGGCAATTTGATTCACAGCAGGCAGTTCATACATTAGAAAACAGTAAAACACATAAAAACATAGACAGCGTAAGCCCTTGTTCACACAGGATGGCGAACGTAAGCAGAGCTGAACGTACGCCTTACGCCGGGATTGCACTGGTTGCATTTGCGTTGCGTTGCGGCTGTTCTCCGCAACGCGTCCGGAACGTATCGGTTCCGATGCCGTACCGCAGCGCAGACGGACCGAACACGGACCTAGTGGAATGTAGGCGTGACGGCCACTTCCACTGAGTCCGTGTTCGGTCCGTCTGCGCTGCGGTACGCCTTCGGAGCCGATACGTTTCCACTCTCATCATTGTGTCAACTCCCACCTACTCCGCTGCGTTGCGTGTGTACTCCGTCCCAGCCTCGATGATCCGGAGCTCTCCGAAGCAGATACGCAAGGCTTCTATTTTTCACGGATGTCGGAGCAAAGCCGCAGCAAGTTGGGCGGAGCCAGGCATGGAGTCAACGGGGCAGAGGTGCTTACAGCATTCAATATCAAGCCAGAGGACAAACATGTATGAGGAAAAGTTAATCATTGAAGTGGAAAACCACAAAATAATATATGACACAACACATCCTTTTTACAAGGACAACACCAAGCAAGTCCACCCCTCCTCTGCTTCTCCAGTTGGGAACAATGATCTTCTGCCTGTTTGTTGTTGTATTTATCCCACATACAAATTGTCTCGCGCGATTTCACCGCGAGAACTTGTCGGTCTCGTCACTCCAGCTGTCTGGCGGAGCGGAGCCGTGACGTGCTCTGCACGCAGCCGGTGAGTGTTGGCGGAGCATGGAGCAAAACCGAAGCACAGCTGCAACGCAAATGAAACCAGTGAAATCCCGGCGTTTCCGTTCACACAAGACGCCTTGTCTTTTCCTCTCAGTGCCTACTCTCGCGCCTTGAACCCGCCCACATCTCCCATTGACTTCATGCCTGCGGCGGCGCGCCTTCACGCTTGGAAAATCGGCATCAATCCTGAGTGATCGCTTCGGCGTAGCGTGGCTTCAGCGTGGCTTCGGCGTGGCGTGAGCGTGGCTTCGGCATGGTGTGAGCGTGGCACGCGTGCGGGTGGTGTGAACGGCTTCGCCTGTTAACAAGGACGCCTAAATGAAACTTGTGGGTTCAGCGTAGGTACAGCTTCGGTTGAGTGTTGCTTCGGCGTACTGTGTGAACAGGGGCTAACACATCTTCAAATGTGTGCTGAGAGAGAAGGAAAGGGAAAAAACATAAAACTTCAATCTGCAAGATCCACATATGTAAAACTTCACACAGCATATTCACATATTCAGTCTCCGGATCGCCTCAGGAATAAAAGAACGGCGGAATGTGTTACTGGCACATTTTGGGAGCCTGAACCTGAACCTGCGCCCCGAGGTGAGGAGGCAGGATTCCTCGAAAAGAGGATGCAGGGGCTCCAGAAGAATGTCCTGAGCTTTCTTGGTCACTCTTTTCTGATAAATGTGCCTGAGAGCATTTAGGTCCGTCCCAGTGATTTTAGCGCACACTTTCACAACTCCATTTAGCAGGTTCTTCTCTCTGTGATTTAGGTTGCCGAACCAGAAAATGAGAGCAAAAGTAAGAACAGACTCAATACATGAGTAAAACATATTCATAAAAGACTTCTGCACGTTAAAGTTGCGGAGCTTTCTTTAAAAGAAGAGACGTTTGTGAGCTTTTTTCACAATCGCCTTCACATTAGGCTCAAAGCTAAGCTCATCATCTAAGATTACCCCCAGATACTTGTACTGCTTAACCACCTCTACTGGCTCACCATTGATGAGGGTAGGTGGGGGGGCAGCAGCTAAGAGTGTGTGGACCAAATTGAATGACATTTGATGATTGGAAACCTTAAGTTTTAGCTTTAAAGACCACAAGAACCGGGTCTCAGAGAGGGCCGCGTGACATATCAGACTGAAAACAAGTCTTGTCTGAGATGACAGAGGGTTGAGAGGCGGGCCATAGCGTGTCCGTGATTTGATTTGACAATTCTGGGGACTGGATTTGGCGTTGGCCAATCCTGGCGTGTTCTGCCCCCAAATCCAGTGGGATTAAGCGTGCTGTGGCTCTACGCGAGTGGGATCCGCAGAGAGCCAAGGACCTGACCTGGCTGTCTCCGCGTGTAGATTTCTTTTCTTTTTTTTTGCATACATTTTTAAATAGGTCCACTGAATACCCATGTATGTGAAGTAAAATAAAAATAAAATCATTTTTGGGTTCAGCTTGTTTTTAAGTTGCAGGATAAACATATAACCCCTGACAATTAGAGTTGGGTGATATCAGATTTTTCATATCAAGATATCGTCTCCATATTTTACCAGGACATATCAGTTTTTCATGATATTGTGAAAATAATGTGTTAGTGGGTCATATTACCATACAGTTTATTATTGACGTCAAATACTACTTCTTCTCTTGCCAGCAGATGGCAGCACCACACTGGTTTACATTGAAAAATAATATTCTTTCATGCCTATATTGTTGTGCATTATGTGAGAATTATAAATTCTTGGGTAGAACAAGATCTTTGATATCAAACTCGATGAGGATGGGTCTTTAAGATGTGAAATGGAAATGGGTTGACCCAGTCCAAAATGCCCAACTATAACTGGTTTCCTGCTGAGTCGTCTCATGACTGGAGCTAACAGCCAAGTCTAATACGCCTAAAGGCTGGGGCGCCTCCAACATTAGTTTCTAGCCAAAAATACAGCCAGCGGTATGGAAATTGCCTTATAAGAAAAGTGGTCTGCTGCACACCCTGCCTTTACAATTTATTTAATATATCTTATTTAATGTAAAGGCTGTATATAGAAATTGTGCCATTCCTCGTACTGAACACTTACTCAGAAGCAATGTTGTCTGGTATTTTTGTGCAAGATTCTGAACATCAGTGGAAAGCACTCTGTATTTGATCATATTTCTATAATTTGTTGTAGACAACAGCATTTCTCATTGGCACTAACCATGTTTTTCTTTTCCATCGCCTTCCCCTTAGTTGAGATCACGCTTAAATTTCACACAAAATTATGTATTTTCTCCATTCTGGACCTAATTAAATATTGGCTGTATTGTTTTATCTATGTTATTGATATAGGCTAGATGTTACATTGTAAACAACTTATTTTGCTTGTAAAGCATTATATCAAACATCTTCTTGCAGCCGATGCAACCCTTCTGTTTGCTGTCTAACTCTTAACGTCTCGTTCCTCCTCTTTCCTGCAGGTTCCGGGTGTTGGCGGAGCATTTCCTGACCATGTATCCCAACCTTAACGTGGACATTGACAGTGAGCTGCAGCAGCTGAAGGTGAAGACAGCTCAGCGTGGCATTTCTGAATGTTTTGGGGGAGTGTCTGTGTCATCTGTCAGCATTGCAGCTTGGACTACATCTGGGAGCAGCTAATGATAAATAACAAGTTGCTTGGCCTGAGGTGATTTTGGCGATATAATTTCGGACTATGGTATTTTATACTGTGCTAAATATTCAATGCTCCCGTTATTTTGGTTATTACAGCTTATTTCATGCAGAATTAGAGTTGTAGAATTCAAATGTGGCAGCTGGAGATGATCCAGATTTCACATTGACCTAAGGTGGTGTTGTGTGTCTGCTTTCCCAGGAATATGCAGAAAGATTGCGTCCTCTGGTGACTGATGGTGTGTACTTCATGCACAAAGCTCTTACCGGACCCACTAAGAAGATTCTGGTTGAGGGAGCCAACGCTGCCCTCCTCGATATTGACTTTGGTGAGCAACGATGGGCTTGTTGGTGTGATGGGTTACTTTGTGGCAGTAACTTTGAAGAGAGAAGGATATTTACCAAATTAAGTTAACATATGTGTTCCTTTATTTAGGGACGTACCCCTTCGTGACGTCGTCAAACTGCACCGTTGGAGGGGTTTGCACGGGTCTGGGCGTGCCTCCTTCGTACGTCGGCAGGGTTTATGGCGTTGTCAAAGCTTACACCACCCGGGTGGGCATTGGCGCTTTCCCAACAGAACAGAACAATGTGAGTGATGATGAGTCAGCACATTTACACTCGGTTGCTTTGATATCGTCTTGAGGGCGTGTGTGTGGACACACATTCTTGTAACACAATAACTCAAGAGCAATACATGATAGAAACGTCATACTTGCACCTCAGGTTCCCCCTCTAGTGTAGATGAGGTAAATGGAGCACCCTTGCAGCATACATGTGCATGTTAATGAGGAGAAACTTGCATCTTTTAACTACTATAACTACTTAATGCTCGAAGATGCAGAATTCACATATCCATGATTTAGGTGAAGACATATGTTCATTTATTATTATATACTATTATTATTAGTATTATTAGTATTATATATATAATTGCAAGTGTGGACTCTTTCAATTTTTGTGCCGGCCACAGTTATGTCGGTCAGGGATGATGTCATCAGTCAATGATGATGTCACCAGTGATGATGTCATCAGGGATTGCCAGTGTGGGCCCTGTTCTCTGTCTGTTCTCTGTCCGTTCTCTGTCCGACCTCTGTTCTCTGTTTCAATTTTTGTGCCGGCCACAGCTATGTCAGTCAGTGATGATGTCACCAGGGATGATGTCACAAGTGATGTGATCATGCCTGATGTCATCCTTCCTGGGTGAGGCTATTATAAGTTCTGTGATAATGTCATCAGGGATGATGTCATCAGTCAGTGATGACATCCATGAAGTCATCCTTGGGTGAGGCTATTATAGGTTCTGTGATGTCATCAGTCTGAGGCTATATAAGGCTATTATATTGCAGGGCGGATGAGGCCGTGAGCCTGCGCAAGATTACTAGTATAGAAATAATTGCCAATTAATGCATTCATTACCCTAATATTAAGCTAATGTTTCAGGTACAGGTATCACATTAAGAAATAGAGAGAGACACGCACATCCAAACCCAAATAGGGGCAGGTGATAAGCTGAACTGGAACAGTGAAACAAAAGAATAAGAACTGCTCACACACTGCAGGGCTCCTTTTAGGTATTTATTGCACCAGGAGAAAAGAAAAGTGACGTTTCGAGCTAGACGCTAGACTGTCTGATGAACAGCGTCTAGCTCGAAACGTCACGTCACTTTTCTCTATGTGCGAGCAGTTCTTATTCTTCTGTTTCACAGGTATCACATTAATCAGCCTCCCTGGGAAAGTCTACTCTAAGGTGCTGGAAAAGAGCGTCTCGATAGTTGAACCTCAGATTTAAGAACATTCAAGAACATTGAACAATGAAACCAGCTCTTAAAGGATGGAGGTGGCCTGGTCTACATGTGGTTGTGGATTTGGAGTAGTTTCATGACCGGGTCCGCCAGGAGATGCTGTGGGAGGTGCTGCAGGCATATGGGGTGTGGGGGCATTAGTGAGGCCATCCAATCCCTACGCCAAAAGCCAGAGCTGTGTCCGGATTCTCGGTAGTCAGTAGTCAGTAGTATGACCTGTTCTCAGTGGGTGTTGGCCCCCGCCAGGGCTGCGCTTTCTTAGTCACCTATGTTTGTGAGCTTCATGGACGGGATTTCGAGGCATAGTGGAGGGGAGGGCTTTAAGTTCACTGGGTGTAGGATTGCGACACTGCTTTTTGAGGATGACGTGGGGAACATGGCATCATCGGTCTGTGACCTTCAACACGCACTGGATCGGTTTGCAGCCCAGTTTGAAGGCCATGGTTCTCAGCAGGAAACCGGCGAGTCCTCCTTACCCCGAGTGACGGAGTCAAAGTACCTCTGGGTCTTGTTCTCGAGTGAGGGGACAACGGGAGCGTGAGATGGGCCAGAGAATCGGAGCAGCGGGGGGGGGGGGGGGTATTGCGTTCGCTTTACCGCACCATTGTGAACGAAAGAGAGCTGAGCCAAAAGGCAAACCTCTCAATCTAACGGTCAATCTTCATCCTAGCCCCCTCACCTATGGTCATAAACTATGGCTCATGACCGAAAGGACGAGATCGCGGACTCAGAGTATAGCTGCTGCTCCTTTGCATAGAAAGGAGCCAGTTGAGGTGGTTCGGACATCTAGTAAGGATGCCTCCTGGTCACCTCCACAGGGAGTTGTTCCAGCCATGTCCAGCTGGGAGGAGGCCACGGGGCAGACCACAGACCACAGACCAGGTAGAGTGATGACATCTCTTCACACTGGCCTGGGAACGTCTTGAGACCCTACAACAGTCACAGCTGGTTAATGTGGCCAGGGAAAGGGAAGTTTGGGGTCCCCTGCTGGATCTATTACCTTTGCGATCCGACTCCGTGGATAAGTGCGGAATGGATGGATATTTAAGTGAAACGATGGATTTCCATTTTCACATTATCGTTACGTCATGTAGAGAAACAAGGACATCTTATCACTTTCATATTAGGTTTATTAGTGTATTCATCAATGAAACCATCTAACTGATCATACTGGTTGGCCTACATCAAGCCTCAGAGGAGGACCAGCACCTGCTGAGCTCGTGAACAAATGAGTCAGAAGTTACAAGGCACAGAAGGTCATTTCAGGGCATCACTTCCCTCTGTAGCCCTTTACTGTCTGCTGTGAGATCATCAGTCACTCGGGTCCTCGAGACAGTGGCAGCCTTGAGGTCAATGAAGCAGACCTGTGGTCGGTTCAAATCCCCAGATTGGCTGGGGAAAATCTGTGGGGGAGAAAGTGAAAAGACTAATGCTGTTTCTTCTCTCAACAACTTTCAGTGATGTGCACTTTAGCAGGGCACTCAACCCCCAACTGCCCGCAGGGCTTTAAGACCTCCGGCCAGGTGCCTGGTTTCCGGCATACGGAAGTTTTAGATTCACAAACTATTTATGGGGCGGGGATATTAAGCAAAGCAATATTTTATATTTACCAATGAATGCGAGCATGATTTTTTTCTGTTGCACCGAATTTGAAATATGGAAACAAAGTTTATGAAAGCTGGTGAAGATAGACATGTCTTTGAGGGAGGAGTACACAAGCGCAAACCTTTACGGTTTACGCCCACAGCGCAGTGGTGTGGCCATTCAGCTTTATTGCAGCACGCTCGCTCCCACCACCAACAACCCCCTAGCCGCTCCCTCTAGCCACCCCTCGAATCCCGACTCTCTCCCACCTTCCTATCCCTAGCTACCACATCCCAGCCAGCATTTTTCGGTTGAAAACATGTTTAAAAAACGTTTAGGGTCAACGTTGAAAAAACATGCAAGAAAGGTTTAAAAGTGAAAGTTTGTTCACCCACTATTTGCAGATGTTGATTGAACGTTCACATTTAGACTATATTTCAGCAGGATCTTAAATTAAAAATGCAACGCGTCACACGGGATTCGAACCGCCGATCTATCGACTGAGCTATCCGTTCACTTACAATACATGGGGCGCCAGGCACATAATACTTCATCTCTATCTCGTACACAACTTGTACGTTACCACAGGCTAAACGATCATGGGACAGGTATTTTATATCATGTGTACCAGACTATGCAACAGACTAAAATTATGTTGACTGTATGTGTGCGTCTATGTAGTCTGTAGGCTGTACGGCTTCAGAGGTTAACTTCATTTAACACCAGCAACTCAGGGGGGACACAGAGCCTCGTATACAGTCTGTTACAATAACATAGCGTGCCCAGAGCACCTCGCTCCACACTTGATGCAGTATTGCTTCGGATTAAATTCTACGCATTCTAGTCAGTCACAGCTAGCGACTAAGTACTTGCGCATGCACGTTACTGCAGGAACTCAGTTCATTATTTTATAGTATTGCGCTAAAGTATTAACCATAGTTGTGTCCTGGAAGCTTTTTGCTGGCAGCACATAGCCTAATAGTTCCATATTTATGATATTTCATGTGACATAAAATGCGTTGAAATGTAGTGTTTTTGTAGACCAGATTTCAACTCTCAGTTACACAATTAATTGGACAAATGCCAATTCACACACTATCAATATTGCCTCTATTTTAAGCTACAACAAATGTTTTAACAATATGATTAACCAAATTGTGTTTTTTGACACGTTGATGTAACCGCATTTTAGCCGGTTGAAAAGAGGGTGGAATTAGGTCTTAGATGTTCAAACCCAATATCACCCAGATTTCAACTAAAAATCAACGTTGAAAAAAACGTTTTGTGCTCGCTGGGATGAGGTAAATAAATGATGAGGTGCTATGGGCGCACTCCGATATCTGACCACACTGCTGGGAGCGAAAGTTACTCCAGTGTCCAGTAGCAATGACAGACGTGATCTGTCTCTCAAATTTTACAATCGTCATTCAGCATGAAAATGTGCCATTGCTTTTTGTCTGTTCTCTAGAGCTCGCCACGGGTCACCTATTAAGAAAAACATAATTGATGTGGAAATCCATATGGGCACCGATTGGTGAACTGCACACCGTGCTTGTGCATGGATTAGTAAAACCATGCCCTCAAATTAGTAATCAGTGCCCCACTGAGTCCTAAGCCATGTCCACGGATTAGTAGGCCGTGCACACGTAGTTGTAATATGTATATTAATAGTTACATCAAACAGGGAAACCACAGTGGCCCACAGAGTTGTATAAAATTGAATTAACATTATTTTTCTAGAAGCAAATGAATGGGGCAATGGGGACAGTTATGGAAATTAATTTCTCACTCCTCATCCGCATAATCAACATTTTCAGCCAATATGAAACAAATTGAATGAAGCCAGGAGTCCGGAAGTTGTCTTAAAAAAGTGTATTAGCCACCTTTGTAACAAATCCATTTCTTTTCATACAACCTGCGGTATTTATACCTTTTTTTGACACAACAAAACAGCATAACAACAAGGCAAGGCACAGACAACAACAACATATTAAGGCAAAAAAAAACAAAGAAAAAACAACAAAAGGTACTCCACATTAGTACAGTTGTGTGAAGATGGGGGTTAATATTAGACAAACCCCAGCCACAGGATGGTGTATGTGGCTATGGGACCAAAAGGGGCCCATAATAGTGTGGTGAACAACAGCATGTGAGTGTAGGCTATACGTTATATATCATCATCGTCATCGTCATCGTCATCACTTTATTGACAGACGCAAGGTCCAATAAAAAAACACACAATACATATAAGACTGGCAAGAATGGTTCTAAAACAAGAAAACGTCGCATTATGCCCCCCCCCCTTTTTAAACTCATATCAAAAGATAGTAATCAACTCAATGAGAGGGCTGACAAATTAGTATACATTAGTACATTCTCACATATTATTCCCAAAAGGACAACCATGATAATATCAATAAGCTACAATATTTTTTGATTTTGTTTTTGTGTGCTTATTATCATTATTGCTATCACTAATCCCATCACTTTTTTCTTTTTTTTTGGATGCTGGGAAGGAAGGGTAAAAATATTACATAGCACCAATTGGTTACACCATTAATTGGGATGTTTCTTTTTCTTTTAACCCATCACGGTGGCTCAGTGGTAGAGCTGTCGCCTCACAGTCAGAAGGTCCTGAGTTCGATTCTCGCCTGGGACACTGTGGGCGCTGTGGTTGTGTTCCCCCCCATATCTTCAGTGCCTACTGCCCAGGTGGGGTATCTCGTCGTAAGGGCCTTTCTCTCTGTGTGGAGTTTGCATGTTCTCCCCGTGCTCCCCCAGGGGGGTTCCTCCGTATATAACCCCCCCCCCCCCCCACACTAAAAACATGCAGAAGATCAGATCGTCATCGTCATCCGATCAGTGTCGACAACATCCGAAGTCGGTCCCCGGGCGCTATACGAGAAAGCGACCACTGCTCCTGGCCTGCCCCAGGAGGAAAGGACAAATTTGCAAATTTTAAATGCAGAAGACAAATTTCACCGGCCACCGTCAGCATGTGTGTGTTGTGGCCCTCTGTGCATGTGTTGTAGTGTGTTGTGTGACAATAAAGACGGGCTGCCGTCTGAAAATCGTCGTCGATCGTCGATCAGTACTCACTGCGGGACACATACATGCATATACACGCCCTCGTCAGAGTTACATTGATGCAGTGAAGATTCAAACGTTGTCATCATGTAGCTCTTATACAGTAAGTAGGCTGAGAGGTGAGAGAAGAGGAGCTTGGAGCAGCACATGTTTTATCTTTGAGCTACAGCAGAGCTGGAGCCAAGCAAGGTCAGCCACGTGTGACATCTATGTGTGTGTGCAGTTTATGATTACAACTTATACCAATAACTATTTGTATTGGATGACCCCATGTCTGTCTGTGTGCGCGTGTGTGTGATAACGCATTGGCCTTCTCAATGCCCCGACAGATAAGCAGCGTTTCCGTTGTCCCGTAATTGCAGGACATTGGCCTTTAAAATTCATCAAAAACCTGTAAATTAAAATCTGCAGGAGACTGTGTCCTGTAAATGATCTCCCGACACAATTAATTGTAACCCCGGGTTATATCCCCCGAGTCAAGAATAATGACCTGTCACTTTATAGTTTTGCAACACTATCAAACGAGGTGTGACAAACTAACTTGCTAGTACTGCTCATCTTTAGCTGCTTCTGATTGGTCAGTTTAGAGAGGTACATCACGTTTCTCTAAAATGCTATTGGCTAATGGGCTGGATATATAGATACATGTCTAAATACTTTCCATAGAATATTTCTTGTCATGCAGACACTTGACGTGTGGCCAATTTGGTGATTGAATATACTCTTTTTCTTTTTCAACCAGGTGGCCACATGTCAGGTTCTGCTTGTGGTTTTTTCTTACTCTCTAGTTTCCATACTTTTTCATGTATGTGTGAATGCCACTCTGGCCCCCTCCCTTGTGTTTGGAGTAGCAGGTGCCATTGATTTAGGCTGATTACTGCCTGCCTGTATGTAAGTCATGCCTTTCACTGCCTCACTCATTGCTTGACAAAGATCCTGTGAAGATCGAAACGTTGCAAATAAAAAAACATTGATGGAGCCTCAGTGTGCGCACTTTATCTTTTTGTTAAATTTGATCTATAACAGGGATTATTACTACATGTTCTTGAGCATTTAACACCTTTTCAAATCTCAGTGTAACTGTTTCCTATTATATTTGTTTATATATGTTTATGTCTATTGGCTGTTTGCTGTGTTTTAGGATCTTGGGGCGCTGTTGCAGTCCAGAGGGAGGGAGGTTGGTGTGACTACCGGCCGAATAAGGCGCTGTGGTTGGCTGGATCTGATTTTGGTCAGATACGCCCACATGGTCAACGGCTTCTCTGCGTAAGGAACCATCACACCATTTCTGAATATTATCCTCACTGATGTAATTACTCTTGTGTGGAGTTTTAGCTTAGACTATGAATAGTAAAAACTACGCGGGCTCGCTAGCTCGGCTGCTGTGTGGCCTCGCCTGCTCTATTGGCATGCGCAGCGCACAATTGCTCAACACTAATGACATCACAATTGCTCGAGTGACCATCACTGATCACATCATGGAGTGCTCGAGTGACATTCAGCCCACATTTGCCCAACTTGACATCACTGATGATGTCAGCGAGTGATCAGTAGTGACAAGCCACTTCTTAACATGCAGTGGAATCCGTATTATAACCCACTCCTAGCCGGTTGGCCTGCATGTTAAACAACAATTAGCCGGCCTACGCGCACTCCCGCGAGTCCGTATCATATTCATCTCGGTCCCCGGTGTAACATCCGCATTCGTGCAAAAGCAGGTGCTGTTTAACTCTGGCAGCTCATGATCCAGATCATCTAGCTGGTATGTGAGTGGGCGCGTGGTGGCACTTTACAAACCATTAATGTCCCATCATTATTTTCATGAATGGACGTAGCGTTAGTTACGTGGCTGCATTATTTGGAAGAGAGCCAATTTAGGTGAGTAAACAACTAAAAGTTGAATCCCCCATCTGCCAGTTTAAAAATGCAACAAGAGAGATGATAGCCTACTAGAGTTGCGCGATCTTGACCTCAGTCAGATCGTCAATCGCCACCCTTTGACATCGCCAATACATGATGTCATTGCGCAAGCACATGGCTATATATTATATGGATGTTAACGTCCATATTAATTAGCTTCAGCTGCGCTCTTGCTGTAGGCTACTTTGCTAACTTAGCATCGATGCTAGCGGGACTTACCCAGCTATCGTCATTGCCTGCTTTTACTGCTGCTTGCTGGTAATAATCCCATCATTCCCATGTCAGAAAAAGTCTCCAGATTTGTCGCTAACGTTAGTCTCTTCTGAGAAGTTTTCTCGAGTTGGATGCAGCCAATTCTATTGTGTGAGGCAGCCATTTGAGGCAGGCAGTGTTGTGTGACTGTGCGTCCACACTGCGGAGAGGATAGGAGCTGACTGACTGATAGCCTATATCGAGACATATAGGCCTAGCCTAACTTTTGTGGGGAGAAATAAATTTAAAACTAGTCAGATATGACTTGAATGCCACTTGTAAAATAAATCACCCACAGTGATTGACGACGGTGCGACCACTATTTTGACTGCGCTCATTTTTGGCACAATGCCAGGAATGGACCCTCTGTTAAAACGGCATGTTTTTGAATGGAGTTTGGTTACAAATTCGCTAAAGCTGTTGTTTCCTATCACATTTCTTGTTATCGATACATGCTACCGCACCCCCCGGGTCGGGGCGCGGGTCTCATGTCTGGGGCGGGGTGGATTCTTGAAAATCAGACCCGTGCAGGACTCTGGTGCATGGGGGGAATGGTCACTGCACTAAACATTAGGTAATTAGTAGGGATGGTCCGATCCGATACTCAGTATCGGTATCGGAGCCGATCCGGCCAAAATCACTGGATCGGATATCTGGTGGGAAAAAGAAGTAGAATCCGATCCGATCCATAGCCTAAACTATCACTAAATGCTTCACTAAACTTCGAGCAATCCGCCGTCACGGACGCAGATGAACAACTGCAGCATCGTGCATGTGGACAGAGTGAGATTGCACTGTGCGTTGTCACCATAGCTGTGTTGATCAAGGAAGATAAAAGCCACGTGCAATTTAATACGATGCGAGTGTTTTTAAGCAGTGGAAACGTCAACACCGCGGCGCAGACTGCCTGCCTGGGTCACTGTATCACACACAAACCTGACAGCAACGTTACAGAGAGAAGGAGAGAGGAGATCAGATGCAGATTCACTCCAACTCGACACCGGTGAGCCTCAAAACACACCGGCAGCCGCGTCAATTCCGCGCAGCACAGCATGCTATCACAATCAATAATAGGCTACGTTACCATTCCCAGAAGTGAAGTCAAATCTACGCACTTTCTGCATAACGGATCGGCAGATTAACGCTAATAAACACTCACCCAATTCAGCAGAGATAAAGTTAGACGTTCTCTCCTCCTGTTAGTCCTTATTATAATTAATCCCAAAAGTCAAAATCTTCCTTCAAAACGCCAAATAAAACTAGATTAGGCCATGTGCCCGTGTTTACAAACACCATGATCCCTGAACTGCACTCCGCCCCTTGTTTCACACAACACGCAAGTAGGGGTAACCTCGCGTCACCAGGCTCTCTCTCTGCACTCGGGGAGACCAGGAACAGTTATAACAAGGACGTGTGTGTGTGTGCGTGCGTGTGAAGGCTTAAAAAGAAGCAGCAGCAATAGTGCATTACTGAGTCTATGTTCTGGGCTATAGCCTTTCATTTAAGGAATATTGTTCCACAGATTGAACATGCTGTTTAGATGGCTGGGTTGAGCAAAGTGCATTGGTAAATTTATTATTAACAGCTTAGTTGTATAAGCGAGGGAAAAAGATCGGATCGGATTGATATCGGTATCGGCAGACACTCAAGATTGTGGTATCGGTATCGGATCGGATATGGAAAAAGTGGTATCGTGCCATCCCTAGTAATTAGGGCAATCACCTAATTAAAAAATCCAGCTCCGTCAGGTCACCTGCACGGGTGCTCTTTACACCCCCTGAAAGTTTCAGCCCGATCGCACGTAAAAGGTCATATGTGGCCGGCACAAAAATGTAAACAGACTAGAGTTCTGGGAACGCTGTGTGTGTGTTACTGCCATAAATGTTTTTCAGCTTCCATGCTATGGACGGTATGCTTATTCCTTTTCGGGCGCTCTCTCCTGCATCTCCGCTGCTGCGTACATAATTACGCAGCATACTGAGAGCAGCGCTGAGTGATGTCGCTCTCTTTCAAGTCGAATTTTCATTCCACCAGCACACATTTTCATTATCAGCTTTTGTAATTAGTTTCTAGTAATTTATATACATTAAAACCGACCAATTTTAGTCCAATCATTCATTAGAGAATTCCTATCTGTTTCTTTTTTTTCCTGCTAGCATTCGTCATTTCCCCCCTTCTCATTCCCCGCAGCAGCCTCCAATTCAGGGCCAGGCACTATTCCTCCCATAGGCTGCGTGCGGACTGCGGTGCAGCACAACAGCTCAGCAAACAAGAGATAATAATGATTAATAAAAATGAATAACTACATTTAACATATTAAGAAGATAATTGATTCTTATTTGACTCAAACATGAGCACCGTGCAGCAGTCTCTGCGCTCTGTGTGTACCGTAAATTCCGGACTATAAGGCGCACCGGTGTATAAGCCGCACCTGCAGAGTTGACTGTTTTTTACATATATAAGCCGCACCGGTCTATAAGCCGCGGGTGTTTTGATGTTTAATTACCATATGTAAGGCTTCGTGCACAGAGGGGATTGTCGGGAAAGAGATGGCTGTTTGGGGAAGCTCCCATTTATTAACATTTCAACAAAACAAAAGTCAGGTCACTAATCCCCAGACAAAATCACACATTGTGAGATGCTTAAAAATCACCATCGGCGGGAGCTTTACTCCAGATGCTGTGCAGCCAAGAACACAAGTGAAATTCGTTCTCTCGTGACCTGTGGTTCTCAACGTGATGGACGATTCACCTTTCTTGTTAACAGTCCTAGTGAGAGGCAGGTCGAACGTCAAAGGCACTTCATCCATATTTATGATCTGCTCCGGTCCGATGGAATATTCCTTGATCTTTCTTTGTGTGAATTCGCCGAAGTTTGTAATTTTCTCCTGGTAGTCGGGAGGGAGTTGCTGACACACAGTCGTCCGTGCCCTGACGGACAGTCCCTTTCGTCTCGGGTTTGTGCATGATCCTTTGCTGCTGCTGCTGTTGTTGTTCCTGTCTCGCTACTGTCTCAGACATGGCTTTCAGGCTCAATCGCCGCCATCGTCGTAACACAGCCAGTTCTCCATCTTTTGAAGCATGATGTTAGATTACAACGAGCTAGTTGTGTGGCTTAGCCTTCCAAAATGTTGCTGTTAGTTTTTTAGAATGTAATACATAGAATTGGGAATGTTACATTCAATTTCATTCAGACTGTCTTTCAGGCTCAATCGCTGCCTTTTTCCCCCCGGAGCGAGGGAGGAGGGAGGGTGTTTTACCGTAGTGGCTGAGAGAGAGTAGTGGCACAGTGCTCCAATCAGGTCGCGAGGCACATTTTTTGCAACATCATCCAATCAGGGTCTCGCTCTCATAATGTCTGTCTTGCTCTCGTTCTGCCTCATACCAACATCCATAGATTTTGGAGGTTCCCGAGTGGCCGTTTGCTGGAAAAATCCATAGATAAGCCGCACCGTTATATAAGCCGCAGGGGGCAAAAAAGGCCAAAAAACGGGAAAAAAGCAGCGGCTTATAGTCCGGAATTTACGGTAAATAGCGTATTATAGTCCCAAATCATTTTTCCTTTTTTTTTCAGCCCGACCCGGCCAATTAAGATGAAATCTGAGGCCGTTCGGGCTGACTTTCAGAACTCTAAAACAGACAAGCAAACAAACATTGCCACTTGCTCCCTTTTAAAGTCGAGCTGAACCCAAAAATGACTTTTCTTTTCTTTTAGTTCAAATACCTGGGTATGCAGTGCACCTATTTAATAATGTATGCAAACTAAATCACAACAATCTAATTTCTTTAGTTTTTCACACTTTTTCACATCAAAAGTTCATTTTTCAAGATTTCAGCCCAATCCAGTCCCCAGAATTGTCAAATAAAATAATTGACATGATACTATGACCCGCCTCTCCACCTGTCATCTTAGACAAACTATGTTTTCAGTCTGAAACGGACTCATTATGCACGTGACGAACAGGTTCCAGTTCGACTTTAATTTAATATAAGGATGATTTGGGTCAATAATGATGTCACTGATGATGTCACAATGCCTATGACATCAGTGATGTCTTTCGCTTATATAAGATGATTTGGTCAATTGATGTCACAATGCCTATGACATCATCAGTGATGCCAGTCGCTGATGACATCATCCAATGTGGGACAAAAATGTAAACAAACAGAGCCCACTTACTCACTTTTATAGAAAAAAAATTGTGTTTCTGACCGTGCCTTCCCCTCTAATTTGACCCGTGATTCCCCTTTTGCAGAATTGCTTTGACAAAGCTGGACATCCTGGACACGCTGCCTGAGATCAAAGTGGGTGTGGCCTACACAGTTGATGACAAGCCTCTACCCAGTTTCCCAGGTAGGTGTTTCACTCTTTGACCTGTTTATCCCCCACAGTGTCCGTCCGTCCATCCATCAGTCATAACGTGACGATATAGAATAGGGACGTGTTTTTGGGGGCCGATTTTAAGAAGTTGGCCACTGAATTTCAAGTGCTGATGAATATTATACAGGGTATCTGCAGGGTCTTGAAAAGTATTAAAAGTTGGGAAATCAATTTAGGAAAAATCAAGACCCTTGAAAAGTATTAAAAAGTCTTAAGTCGATTTCAAATTCAAGACCCTTTAAATGTGTTACTTTTCTGATGTGAATAGCATATTATGTCCAAAGATGGCGCTCAGCAGCAGCACAGGGACAGAGGCTGTGTGAGAGGTGAGGCAGAGGGGTGTGTGTGTGTGGGGGGGCATGCTCAGCAGCAGCACAGGGACAGGCTGTATGTGAGAGGTGAGGCAGAGGGGTGTGTGTGTGTAGGGGGGCACGCTCAGCAGCAGCACAGGGACAGAGGCTGTGTGAGAGGTGAGGCAGAGGGGTGTGTGTGTGTGGGGGGGCATGCTCAGCAGCAGCACAGGGACAGGCTGTGTGTGAGAGGTGAGGCAGAGGGGTGTGTGTGTGTAGGGGGGCACGCTCAGCAGCAGCACAGGGACAGAGGCTGTGTGTGAGAGGTGAGGCAGAGGGGTGTGTGTGTGTAGGGGGGCGCGCTCAGCAGCAGCACAGGGACAGAGGCTGTGTGAGAGGTGAGGCAGAGGGGTGTGTGTGTGGGCGGGGCGCGCTCCGCAGCAGCACAGGGACAGAGGCTGTGTGTGAGAGGTGAGGCAGAGGGGTGTGTGTGTGGGGGGGGGCGCGCTCAGCAGCAGCACAGGGACAGAGGCTGTGTGTGAGGTGAGGCAGAGGGGTGTGTGTGTGGGGGGGGCGCGCTCAGCAGCAGCACAGGGACAGAGGCTGTGTGTGAGAGGTGAGGCAGAGGGGTGTGTGGGGGGGGGGGGGGGGGGCACGCTCAGCAGCAGCACAGGGACAGAGACTGTGTGTGAGAGGTGAGGCAGAGGGGTGCGTGTTAGTGCATCAATATTGAAGCTATGAGGCCACATGGCTCTTTCTGAGGAGTTGTATCAGTGACAGTTGATCTGATCTGTGTTATTTATGCTGCAAAATAGTGTTATGATTTAAAATGGTGTTATAAAAGTGCCTGTTGCAGTTAACTGTGAATCATTTACTGCTCAGTGTGTCAGTGCAGTGTTTCTCACACCACAAATAGATTTTGACCGCCACATATATTAATTTCAATTTAACCTCTTCATTTTGCTCTCAGAGTGCACCAGACTGATGCATCTTACTTTAAAATGTACAAAATGTTCTAGTTTAAATAAACCTGGCCTTTGGGTTAGTCACTCAATTTATTCTCTTGAGCGTTATTCCTGCCCAGCCTATCTGAATTATGTTGCATTGATACAGTGCATAGAAGTTATGGGAAACTAAGACCGTTTAGTTTTGCAGTCTCAAACTCAAAATGTATAGTAAGTGTTAGTTAAAGGTGTGTCGCTGATGTAACCGGTCACAGCTCGAAGTGGCGATGGGGTCTTGAAATTTATTGGAAGGGTCTTGAAAAAGGTCTTGAAAAGTATTGAATTTAACTTCAAGATTGCTGCAGTTTTTTTTTTGCTGTTATAGTTATAATGATGTACTGGATCTTTACAGTCAACTCAACAATTTAGGTGGCACACCTGACAAACAAATCACTGAGAAAAAAGTATTTGTTCAAAGTTTGATGTCTGCATGTCCTGAGGCAAGGTGTTCTAAAGTCAAGAGATTGCGTGCTTCAGCACATTTTGGCATTACCGTAAATTCCGGACTATAAGCCGTGGCTTTTCCCCCGTTTTTTGGCCTTTTTTGGCCCCTGCGGCTTATATAACGGTGCGGCTTATCTATGGATTTAAAAAAAAAAAAAAAATCTCTCTTTTTTAGCACTCTTTCTAACTACCGTAAATTCCGGACTATAAGCCGCGGCTTTTTTCCCGTTTTTTGGCCTTTTTTGGCCCCTGCGGCTTATATAACGGTGCGGCTTATCTATGGATTTTTTCCAAAAAAAAAAAAAAAAAAATCTCTCTTTTTTAGCACTCTTTCTAACTATAAATCCACTTCTGTTTTAATTTCCTCTCTTGCCCTTTTTTCACCACACCGCGGACACTGTGTGCACTGTAAAAAACAACACAGGTGGTGTTGTGTTATGTTGTTTTGTTGAAATGTTAATAAATGGGAGCTTCCTCAAACAGCCATCTCTTTCCCGACAATCCCCTCTGTGCATGAACCCTTACATATGGTAATTAAACATTAAAACACAATTAAAAAAAAAATATATATATATATATTAAAACTAGGGATGTCAATTTTCGGTTAATTTCACTTTCGATTAACCGACGCTAATAATCGATTAACCTATCGGTTAATTCATAATTTTTTAATATTTAAAAAAAAAAAAAAAAAAAAAATTTTTTTTTTTTTTTGTCTATTTACTCAATGAACTCATGCCCAAACAAGGCGTGTCTATTTAGATGCTGAAATGTTAATGCTTTTTGTGTTAGAATTTCTAACACAAAAAGCATTAACAAGCATTAACAAAAAGCATCAACATTTCAACACAAATTCTTTTTGTGTTAGAATTTCTAACACAAAAAGCATTAACATTTCAGCATCTAAATAGACACGCCTTGTTTGGGCATGAGCTCATTGAGTAAATAGACAAAAATTTTTTTTTTTTTTTTTTTTTTTTTTTTTTTTTTTTTTTTTAATATTAACTGATAGACCGACAGCAATA
This sequence comes from Poromitra crassiceps, assembly GCF_964638095.1. Classification (NCBI taxonomy): domain Eukaryota; kingdom Metazoa; phylum Chordata; class Actinopteri; order Beryciformes; family Melamphaidae; genus Poromitra; species Poromitra crassiceps. Next base: position 105,338,705 of record NC_139623.1, read on the forward strand.
ACCGAACAACGACGTTAGCGACGGTTAATCGATTAACGGTTAACCGTTGACATCCCTAATTAAAACACCCGCGGCTTATAGTCCGGTGCGGCTTATATATGTAACAAACAGTCAATTTTGCAGGTGCGGCTTATAGTCCGGTGCGCCTTATAGTGCGGAATTTACGGTAGTCTATTTAGGTGCATCATATCTGATCAGGTTCTCGGGGGTGACTGCATCCAGCTCCGTTCCGTTTGTCCAGCATGTCTTCTACTGCCTGGATCACGGCCATGTTCCTGGAGGGAAATAATTAATATTATTTGTTAATAATGTTATTTATTAATCTGCTTCTATTCAAGCTAATATGGACGTGTTGACGCGGGTGTCGGTGCAGTACGAGACGTTGCCCGGCTGGTGCTGCAGCACCGAGGCAGTGCGAAGCTTTGAGCAGCTTCCCTCACAGGCACAAAATTACATTCGCTTCATTGAGGACTTCTTGCAATTGCCAGGTTAGTAAAGAGCTGTAGTGCAATAAGGTTCAATAAGGGAGAGACTGTCTGCCGTTAAACTGTTCTTCAGTTTGAGGAGCCTTCATCGTGTTTTGTCCTTTTTGTCTTTTCAGTGAAATGGGTCGGAGTTGGCAAATCCAGAGAAAGCATGATCAGACTGTTTTGATCTGTTGTCATTCCCGGAACTGATGTTTCTTGCAAAGGCGACGACAGCTCAGACGGGAATTTCATGTTGTGACGGGATAACCTGATTGAGTTTAAAATATAAACTCTATCCTAAAGAAATTACATCACCAGCAAAGTCATTTGTGGGTTTTTTTTTAGTTGTTGCTTATGCTTCACATTTACAGTAATTCTTCATAGATGTAATTTATGCCGCATTCCACAAAATGTTTCCTATATTTATTAGGGTGTTACGTTTTAATAGCTGGTGCAACTTGATTGATCACTCTTGAACTAATTCCACAATAAAGCATGATACATTTTTATTTTGTTTCATTTGAAGCTTAAAACCTGCTATCACTTCACCATATAGCTTCTTTTTTTTTACACATCCTTTTGAAGAGCCAATGTTGAACAGATGTAAAAGCCTTGGGATGAAGAGGCAAGTCATGAGGAAGAGATTATTTGCAGCCATTGTTATGAGAAGGTTTAGGGTGAAAGTAAGGTGTGAAAGCTTTCATCATAAGATCAATAAGATTGAACTTTTTTTTTAAATTGGACAATTTTAAAACATGATAAAATGCATCTGTTATCAATGTGAACACATAAAACTAAGACCTTAACATAGACGGCACTGATTATTAGTAATATTGATAAAACTCCCTAAAATAAAACAAATCGCAACACTAAGTAACTGGTATTTCACTTAGTGTTTTCCTCACAATACTTAGACTTGTAGAATTTCCAGTTGCATAAAAATATGTTGGCTGGTAGTTTTACCTTTTGGAAATGAGTGGGCCTCACTCAATGTGCCAAAGCTTCAAACATATCTCAGTATGTTTCTTATCACATTCCATTCATTTTGTCAGAGAAGTGAATAACACTTGCTATATCAATAAAAGACAATTGTAAAGTTTAGTGTGTGTGTTTTGTTGTTGTTTTTGGTCATAGTAGTTTACCTCTGTGGGTTATAGGAAATGGTGGGTTTTACAATAAATGATCACTTATAGTTGGAAAAAATACATGTTGATAAATGTGTGTGGTGGCTGTCTAGAGCGGCCTGTGTATAATCTGAACCCTGACAATAAATGTGCTACCTTAGAGTTTAACAGGTAAATGCATGTTATTCAGCGTCAGTACTCATGCATATCCAGTAGATTAGAATGGTTGTGATGTGGGAGCTGCCAGTGAGGAAAGGTTCTTTCTAAATGGAGCATGGAAGCTCTTGGCAGAAAGACAAAGGAAACATTCACTGCATATTGATGGTCGATGGATTGATTACAGCTTCACACTAACTAAACAGTCTGTCACTTGCTTTATTTGGTGCCATTTTGAACTGAACACAATCCTATGAGCAGCAGAAGCGAATGTGACTTTAATATACTGAACATGTATGACTCAATACAGACTGAATACTGGTCTACATGGCTGAGTTTGTGGATAAATAATAAAACTTAATTTCAAGGAGTCGGCAGCAGTATGTGCTCTCTTCTTAATTTGTAAACCTTTTATACTGAATTTTGGTGAAATTATCTTTGTTTTAAGCTGCTGGCACATACATTGGAAAGAAAATGTGAAAAGATACAGAAATACCCATTGTAATAGGTGAGCACATCAACAAACTACTGTGTGTCATATACTTACAGTATTGGGTAGAAAATGAATTTTTGATGGCACAAATAATTGGTCTAAAAACATTTTCCCCTTTCAGTGTAACTGGTTGAAAACTTAATATTGTTTGGCCCACAACTCGTTATGTTTTTCAGTATGTGGCCCACAACCAAAAAGGTTTGGCCACCCCTGCCTAATGGCCTAAACCAGAGGTTTTCAAAGTCTGAGACTGTGGGCCTCCCCCAGACAAAGCTTGGAAAAAAGGTGCCCCCCCCCCCTCGCTCAATTCCTGGATGCCAATTTGCTTCTGACTCCGAGAAAGTGGGAAAAACCGTAACATTCCACAAAACTATTGTATCTCTGAACTACCTCTTTAACCAAATCACACACATTTAGGATATTCTGTGTGATCTCCTTTTGATAACTAAATGTAATATTTTGTCACTTCCATTCACTAAACCTCCCCTGAAACTGCTTGGAGCCCCCCTGAGGAGGCCCGCCTCCTAATTTGGAAACCCCTGGCCTAAACATTCCTAAATGTTCTTAGAGCTCCAACTACTGGGGAACTATGACAATATTTGATTATTGCATAGGCTACATAATGCTCACTCTTACAAACTTGCCCTTCAGGTAGTAGACTAGAGATATAACTGCACTGTGCACAACATAAAAATGCCTAAGTCTCATAGGCTACTATGAGAGACATCTAATACATGAAGGAAACTGCCATGGCTTCAACCATCTATCAGGGAATCTGGTTCAAGTAGTTATGCATCAATATTCAATACAAATCATTTCATAAATAAAATCAATTGATTGCATAGCTCCTTTCTAAGTAGCATACTCAAAGCACTAGACATAATGGGAGGGGTGGGGGACTTAACTCATGCACGGCAGCCAGGTGGAGCCAGAACGCTCACCACACATCAGCTGTCATGGTGGAGAGTAGAGCACTGGAAGAGCCAATTAGCTAACGAGGAATGATTAGGTGGCCATGAGGGAAGAAAGGCCTGTGTGGGAATTTTGCCAGGGCACCGGGGTCACACCCCTAATCTTGCGCTAAGTGCCGATGGGATCTTTATTGACCACAGAGTCAGGACCTCGGTTTACCGAAGGACGGATGTTGATTTTGAATGTAGGAGAAACAATGTCAGCGAATAATACAACAAAATGCGTTGTGGTGCAGCTAGAAGTAGACCTAAATGTGACACTCAGCTGGACCAAGCTGGTTTTGAAATGCCCACAGGCACACAGCACCTCACATTAACCAATTCTCACGTTATTACCAATTATTTCTGGACACTCAACAATGTGGATTTGCCCGCATACTTAACTGTGGGACTTCCATGTCCAGCGTCCGCACTAAAAAAAAAAAACGTTTGCAGTCGTCTATGCAAATTTGAATTTCAATTGTCGCAGCAGAGACCTGAAGTCGATCCGACGAACCGTTCATGAGATATATACACAGACAGAGATTCCTCACTTTAGTAGATAGATAATGCATCCACTTTACACTTTCTTGCTTCCTCTATTCCCTTATCAAATCATCCAAACGGAAACTGAACTCACTAGCGCAAGGTCTACGAACAGGAAGGTAGAGCTTTTAGTTCACAGTAAATATGAGGACAGCGCACATTCACAATGCTGCAAAGCCCATGAAGGCTTGAAGGCCGATGCTCGTCCTCTGCACTGATGGGAACTGAATGGGCCCCTTTGCATTTCGTGTCTGAGTTTGTGACGGGTCAAAAGGTCACAGCTTCAGTCTTTGAATACAGCGTTGATCGAATAACAAGACTTCACAGCTCATGCATGCACATAAAGAAATGAAAATCCAAATGTCTTTCTTTTGTTTGTGCTACTGTTTGGTTGCTGTTTCTTGTGCATATGCACCTAAATGTTCACCTAAATTGAGAATACGGAGTGATGTTTAGGTGTGAGTTTCCAAAATACATATCTCAGAATTGAGATATTTTGTTTCTTCATTACAGCTGGGATAACTTCACTGATTTGAGTGAAAGTTGCATAGGAACCGGGCATTGGCACCATAGCTGACATTTGAATGGGGACATCTGTCGATAGTGCCTCTGTAGATTCTACAGAGACACTATCGACAGATGTCCACTGACTCATTGTTCTGTGAGTCAGTGGCTTTGAAAGGGAGACGTGTTCTGGGTGTCTGTGATTGTCGGTCAGACTGTAACATTTCTTCTTTGAAAGGGAGACGTGTTCTGGGTGTCTGTGATTGTCGGTCAGACTGTAACATTTCTTCTTTGAAAGGGAGACGTGTTCTGGGTGTCTGTGATTGTCGGTCAGACTGTAACATTTCTTCTTGGGTCTTTTCGTACTTCACACTCCTCGGTTATGTTAGCTTCCCCTCCCCAGTTTAAAAGCTTTTCAGAACGTAGAGGGATTAGATTAAAGTCTAAAGTGGATTCCTTGGCAAATCGATTAGAGGTGTAACAATGTGCTGGTATTCCACTGTCTTTCTAATCGGGTAGGTCCATTTATCTGAAGAAATAATAGGCAAAATGTTCTTTGCTCATGTTTCTGCAATGAACTAGTGTAGTGTACATCCCTGTACTAGCTTATTAGAATCCTTATCTATCTAATAATTCCAGCAGTGTCAGTGTGTCAGTATGTGTAGTACTGCAGTACTTTCAAAGGTTTTAAGTCCTCTGTCAAGAAGTGGCTGAGAGAGGGTCAGTCCTGTGGCCACCTATAGGCATTAGTGTGGTCTCATGTTGTTGTGTTCTGACATTGTGTATTTATTTCTGATCATCTCCTCATTTACCACTATGTGATCTTAGGGGATTGCTATCTACCTATGTGTTATATTTTACTGTGTTATATATTACTAATAGTAAGTATTATCATTTTTTTGTACCATGTATATTGATTGTTTAGACACTAGGATTTTCTTTTATTTCTGTATTTGATATGTACTATGTTCAAGATTCAAGATTTTTATTGTCACTCCGTAGTACAAGTATCACGTGTGAAATTATTGTGCTGTGGACTCCGTTTACAACATAGTACAAAATATAACAGGGCATATGAGTGCAGGAAAACAACAAGAGACACAACAAGCAATAAGGCAGTAGAGTGATAAGACAAGTCAGAGACAGTGGCATATTCACTGCACATAGGTGCACATGGCATGTGCATACTTTAGACCAGGGGTGTGGCTATATTTCATTATAAGGATAAACTTCTCTCTTTATATCAAAAGATATTGAGTGTGTGAGTCAGGATGAGTTGAGGTAACTAGCCAGCTGGCTGCAGTGCGGAGCATTGTGAAATGTTTGTGCAGTTTATTGTTGATGCAGTGTGGCACTTGTACCATCCAGCAGGACAACACCATGTACTGATTTCTATCTTGTGTGACAGTATGTGTGTAAGAGATTACTGTGTGTGTGTGTGTGTGTGTGTGTGTGTGTGTGTGTGTGTGTGTGTGTGTGTGTGTGTGTGTGTGTGTGTGTGTGTGTGTGTGTGTGTGTACGTATACGTGTGCATATACTGTGTTGTATGGATCCATGTAACATGACGCCCCCCTATCTTAATTGTTGCTGAGTTGTCTCATTTGGATGAGCCATTAAACTGAGGTCCTGACTCTGTGGTCAATAAAGATCCCATCGGCACTCAGCGTAAGAGTAGGGGTGTAACCCTGGAGCCCTGGCTAAATTCCCACACAGGCCTTTCTTCCATCATGGCATTGGCCACCTAATCAACCCTCGTTAGTGAATTGGCTCTTTCAGTCCTTTCCACTTTCCACCATGATATCTATCACCGTATCACGTGTGGTGAGCATTCTGGCGCATCACCCAGGTGGGTGCTACACATCGGTGGTGGATGAGTTGAGTTGTTCCCCCATATGTGAAGCACGTTGAGTCACCTACTTAGAAAAGTGCTATACATTTAATCATTATATGATGATGATCATGATCAAGCAAAAATTAATCAATCAATACATTTATTTGTAAAGGGTTCAGGTGAAGTAAACATCAAAGATGCTTTGCTACAAGCAGAAACTGCAGGAGCTACGATATGTTGTCCTCACGGTGGTATTCCTTGGTGGGAGTGTGGTCAGAGCATTCACATTGTTGGAAACCCTTCTACATCCTCAGCAGGTATCTCAGGGTCACCAGCGTTTTGCCCCTTAGCCTGTACGCCTCGCCTGAGTGGGGCTGCAAAGATTAACCTTCGCCTGCAGAAGGGTTCCAACTGCGAGCTCTAGTCAGCCACACCCATCTTGAGCTGGTCTCAGCTGCCATGGCTATCTCCCTTGTGGCTTTCTTCAGTTGTTTGGGTTCCAGGCCGACCTTCTGTAAGAAATAGCGCACGGATGTTGCTGGGAAACCACGGCAGCCAACTTCGATTGGATATAAAGTTGCGTGCCATCCTTTGAGAAGAGCCTCGTCAATCAGATCTTGGTACTTTGCTTTCTTCAGTTGGTGAGAGATAGCTAGCCTGTCCTCCCAGGGCACTGTGAGTTCAGCTAATATGATGGTTTTTGTGCTTCTGGATAGAAGAACCATGTCTGGTCGGAGTGAGGTTACCGCCACCTCCTCCGGAAAGACAAGTTTTCTCTTTAGGTGCACTTGCATCTCCCAGTTGGAAGCTCGATGCAAAATGGAGGGCAGGTTCTTGGCAGTTGTTCTTGCCCTAGGAGTTGTATCTCCTTCCTTTTGGAAATTGACAGATTGGGGTGGTGATGCCTGATGTTTGTTTGTTTTGACCCTCTGTTGGTCCACCCAATTGGCAATTTCCATGACTGCGTTTCCCAACAAAGAAGCTTCTTAAGGAGTTAAGAAGCTTCTTAAGGAGTTAAGAAGGAGTTAAGAAGGCTCCAAAGAAGTGTTTCCCAAACGCCTTCTTAACAGCCTTCTTAACACATCGCTAAAGAAGGCTCTTAAGAAGGGTTCTGTGAAAGGTGCTATATAAATCCACAACATTCTTATTATAAAATGAATCCATTCTGATTAGAGGAATATAGCCTACGGTAAAACATTTAAAACACAAGTAACCATATTACATAGAGGAGAGATTTTCAAGTGTTCCCCAATTTTAAAAACTAAAGGGTGCATGAAAGAAAGGAAAAAGGGAAAAACACAACAGTGGACACTATATTATTATCTCCTTTTGCCTGACGCAGCTGAATCTGCGAGTGTTTCGTTGTTAAGAAGGTGTTAAGAATGCCCCAGACCCTTCTTAGAAAACCTTCTTAATGAAAGATCATCTTAGGCTAAGAAGCAATCGGGAAATGCGTTGGCTTCGTTGGCTTCTTACGGGAGCCTTAAGAAAGGTCAAAGAAGCTTCTTAGCGCTAAGAAGCCTTTGGGAAACGCAGCCATGCCTCCACCTGTATCGGCCTTCTCCAAGTGATTTAGGACATCCAGTCAAGATGTGATTCAGTGTGGAAGGAGTTACTCCACACTGTTTGCAGGATGCATATTCTTCCTTGCCACAGATGTTTAAGTTGTTTTGGGTTGGCAAGAGGTCAGCCACTGCGCGCAGGAGGAAGCTCAGCTTGCCCTGGTCAGTACTCCAGAGCTCCTTCCAGGACAGCGACCGTTCGAGTGCCTGGTCCCACTGCATCCACTGTCCCTGGCAGGCGAGCCCTACCGCTTTCACGCGGCGGTCTTCTTCAGCAGCCTCTCGGACCCTTTGCACCACCAGTTCTCTCTTGCCTTTGGCACTGGCCTTGCTCCACCTCCTGGCGTTGTAATTTCCAAGTCCTAGCCGTCCTTGACAGACCACCCCGATGATCTCCTGATGCTTCCAGTGCACGTCTGCTTCCTTCACTGCTTCCTGGGGCTTCCACTTCCTGCTGCACTTGATGATGTTGTTAGGATGATGAACTTTCTCATCCTCACACAGAAGCAGTGTGCTGACTGCTCTTGCCTTGGTGGCTTTGAATTCTTCCACCACCGATGAAACTGGTAAGCGGAGCTTGGAGGTCTTGCTGTACAGATTGACTGAGCTGAAAGCTGGGGGAACACCAAGCCATCTTCACACAAATTTACTGCACAGTCTCTCCATTGATTCCACTTGAGTCATCGGAAAATCGTACAGCAGGAATGGCCATTGCAGTCTGGGTATGATGCCGTACTGAAAGCTCCACACCTTAAACCTCCCAAGTAGCTGGCTGTTGTCAATTGCCTTCAGCCAGATGTTTAGCTGAGCCTTGGTGTCATTGAGGTTCCCGGTGTCCCTCAGGGTGCTGTCATAATACTTTCCAAGGCATCGGATCCCTTGTTCTTGAATCGTTGGAATCTCAGAGCCTTGAATGTTGAAGATGTTTTTTGTTAGCTTTCCTTTCAGGATACTTAAGCTATTTTCACACATGAACTCCGGATCAGGTGAGCGTTGCTCCCCACTGAGCCTGCCCCGGATGATACGTGAAGTGTACCCTTTCACACATGAGGCATGTTGCATTCTCACATGAGTAGCACCTCTGCAGAGTTTGCCATTGAATCTTCACAAACGCTGTGTAAACGTTAAATCAAAGGCATGGACGCAACCAGATCCAGATACCCTACCTAGCGATGTCCAATACTGGGAAGCGGGACGACCCTCGCGTCCAAAAATGCTTATTAAATGTGTGTGCTGTGCGAAGCAGACATGAAATCAGATCAGAGCCATGAGCCTTTCCCCAGCAACATGTTGGCTGTCGCACACGGAGCAGGTTTGAGCTTCATTTGGAAACCAAATGGCATGATGTGTTTTTTGCTCGCTCATTCACATCGACTATTTATATAATAATAATCTGTCACAATGTCTCTGTCCTCATGCACTCACTGAGCTGACTACTTCACGGAGCTCTGGAGGGGGGGGGGGGACAATCCGCTCCTGCGAGTACGGCTGGGGGTACACTTCCCTCCGTCTAGGAGGAGGCTCGCGGGAGCGCGCATGAGCCACGAAAATCTGTTCACCCATAGAGCGCCATACGGATGGCCTCTAGATAACTCCTGAATTCCAGACATGTACGGTGAAAGCAGCTTTAGGCTCCTAGATTTCCCTGGCTTGAATTGCATCCGTGACCATGTAGCCATCTTCTCTAGTGAGCTTAAGATCCACCGAGTTCCCTGGATTGATGGAGTCATCACAGTTATATCATTACTATATATCATATAGTAATGTAAATGTACCCGAGTTAGCCAGAAGGCTAATTTTCATCGGGAGTCCCTTTGCCTGGTGTTGATCGGCATCCTAGAATAAAAAAACCTGTAATAGTTAAAACCTAAAACAAAACAAAAATGAAAGACAAAAAAGAAACACCATTGTTAAGAAAAAAGAAGAAAAAGCACATACGGTACAATACAGGTAAAACAGGATATATTTTTTATTTAACCTTTATTTAACCAGGTAAAAGCTTGAGATCACTCTTTTTCGAGCAACACCTGGCCAAAAATGGCAGCATAAAAACAAGAAACAAAAAAACTAAAACAAAAAACAGACCAATAAAAAAACAGATGGACAAAACATCAGGATGGACAGTGAACACAAAAGTAGGGAGGGAAATAAAATAGAGCAAGCAGTAGCCTAAGCATTATGTTGTGAAGCAATTACACACTCCCAAGTCAGCTGTTAAAGTCTGTGAGTTGTGCTTTAAAAACGTGCACTGTTACAGGAGACTGCTTCAGAGTTTTTTGAAGTCCATTCCAGGAAGAGGGAGAGGTGAAGATTAGTGAGGAGCAGTATGGGTTCATGCCAGGAAGAAGCACGACAGACGCACTGTTCGCCCTGAGAATGCTGATGGAAAAGTATAGAGAAGGCCAGAAGGAGTTACATTGCGTCTTTGTAGACCTAGAGAAGGCATACGACAGGGTACCAAGAGAGGAGGTGTGGTATTGTATGAGGAAGTCAGGAGTGGCTGAAAAGTATGTGAGAGTAGTGCAGGACATGTATGAGGGCAGTGCGACGGTGGTGAGGTGTGCAGTGGGAGTGACTGAGGGGTTCAAGGTTGGGGTGGGATTGCACCAAGGGTCGGCCCTCAGCCCATTCTTGTTCGCAATGGTGATGGACAGGCTGACAGACGAGGTCAGGCAAGAGTCCCCGTGGACTATGATGTTTGCAGACGACATCGCAATCAGTAGTGAGAGCAGGGAGCAGGTGGAAGAAAATCTAGAGAAGTGGAGACATGCGCTGGAGAGAAGAGGGATGAAAGTAAGCAGAAGTAAGACAGAGTATTATGTGTGTGAACGGGAGGGAAGATGGAGGGGGTGGGGGGTGAAGATGCAGGGAGTAGAGGTACCAAAAGTGGAGGAGTTTAGATACTTGAGGTCAAAAAAGTAGCAGCGACAAGCAAATATAAGCAGATAAAAACCACATAGGTCTCATAAGCGGACAAGATAGACAAGGGATGGGGATGTGTAAGGAAATGAAGGTGGTTGAAGAGTAGAAATCAGTGTTGACATTGTTGGTTATCAATTAGCCATTTCTTAACGATGATGATGATGATGATGATGATGATGATGATTACAGTATTATTATTCCATGAGTCTAGTCAACTTGATGAAATCGTGAAAATGAGCCTTCCTCAATTTCTCTGATGTCCACAATGGTTTCTCATTAGGATATAGATCTTTTATAGTTTCTTGGCCCATCTGAAAGTTTCTGGGTCATTGGCTCTTTAATGGTATGCCTTTATACTGTAATTAGAAACGTTTCTCGTTGGTATAAGTTGGTATGTGGTAATAACGAGAAAATATGTCATAACGGGAAAATATCTTGCTATAATGAGAAAAAGATCTCATTATAACGAGAACGGTTTCTAGATATAACGAGATGCTGAGCCACCCCCCCCCCCACACACACACACACACATCACATTAGCATCAATACCCTGCCGAATAATATAAGATTAACAGGCAATCCCATCTCAATACTATCATTGGAGAGCTGTCTGTTCTTTGTTCGGAGTTGAAAGGCACATTGTTGCTCCGATCGCCTCCAAAATTTGCCAAAACACTTTTCAGGGGTCTGGAATGAATCTGGTGCAAAAAAAGGGGGGGGGGGATCCGCCCACGGGGCACTATAGCTAGCGTATTTTACATTTTTAGGCCTTCATACTCACAGAGCCTTCCCACTGATGATGTCATTGATGATGTCACTGTTGACATTGTGACATAATTTACATCACTGATGATGTCTGTTGACATGATGTAACAGATGATTTCACTGTTGACATCACTCATAAAGGTGAGGCTAGGTGGTTTAGGTAGGACTGGTACTACACTACTTGACTGTGCCAACAATGCCCAAAAGGAAGGGACCGGCACTCTCCAATCCCGAAGCCAAGCGGAAGAAATTGGCTCGAGCCAGAGAAACTCAGTAGCGAACTGCTGAGGAAATTGGAGGGAAGATTGGAACTCCAACCCCGTGGTCTCCTCAGAAGTCTGCTCCAAGCACCGCAGTCCTGTCATCCCCTCTGCCTGCCACACCTGGATCTTCAGCTTCACCCAAGTTCAAAATGAGAGAGCAGAGCCTTTTTTTGGCCGAGGCCATAGCAGGTTTTGTGAAAAAAGACCCCCCTGATGGCACCTGGCACTTTTCAAACCTCGACAGTAAAAACACCACCTGGCACTTCTCAAGGTCCCTATCACGCTCCTCAACCACTACCAATGCAAGTGGACAATCAGCGGGGAGCGGAGCAAGGGTCAACTGGAAAACACTGATCGACGTTAAGGATGATGACCACTGATGTCGTGTCATGCCCCACAATCGCCAAGTGATGTCATACTCACTGATGATGTGGATGACAGGGCCATGAGTTGACATGAGTTTGGTTATAACAACAAAAAAAGTGTCCGCCCTAGAAATCAAGCATGTGCAGCTTGAGTTATGTAAATCAAAATGCCTTATCCCTTTAAACCTACAGTTATTTTTTGTTATTATGACTAGAAACAGAGCTCCTTTTTAGTGTCCTTCGGCATGCTGCTAGTGCTCATTTCTACCGTGCCTCGTCGGTTTGCCCTCGAGGTTTCACCCGCTTCGTGTGTTTGCAGATACAGCTTGGCCGCATCGCACCATCGGCCTCTTCAATTATAGTAGTGGAGATTATTATTATTATTATTATTTTAAGAACTGTTTTTTTTTCTCCCTAAGAACTTTAATGGCTTGTACTTCCCATTTTTTATGCTGCAGCCCTTATAAAATCGAAACAATGTCTTTTTCTGTTGTTTTCTCTACAATATTGAACGTGCATCTCCAGGTAAATGGACAAAGTTGCAGACGTTTGCTAACCAGTCAATTTCCAGACCTTGAAGTCCTTGCATCATCAGAAATGGCAGAAAGTGAGCTTACATGCAAGAAGGCTTAATTGAAAATAAAGTGCTCATAATAGCAGTGAAGTCATCCTCCTCCTCCTCACTTTTCCCTCTTCCCCCTCCCTCTGCGTCTTTTATTTACTACCACCTTCCTATACATGTGTAATTGCTTGCATATTTTACATCAGGTCAATCAATCAGTCTGAGCATTTTATTCCCATGTAGTTACTTTTCAGATGTTGAATGCCCACCAGCCCTTGGACGGCCTTATCCCTTTTCATCCATCATCACTTGCTTGCTTTTCCTAAATCTGTCTGTTTCTCTCCATTGGATGTACCCTTATTAGTGTGTCTTTTACAGTGGTACGAAACCCCACACAGATAATCATAAAGAAGATCATAAAGAAAGACAACTGGAAGAAGAACAAGTGGAATTAAAGCCATAATCAACCAGAAGGACAAAAAGTAAGATCTTTACATTTTCTCACTTCCTTGCATGAACGAGTTCAGCTCTGATTTTGTTTTGTGTTATTGATATGATCAGAAAACAATGACGCATAGTATATCTGAATTACAATATATAAGGAAAACATGAATATGACACATATTATGACAGAAACGTCTGTCTATTGTTACTTGAACATGTAATTTCTGATTTTACAGTAGAGATGTAATTATACAGTATAGTTTTGGTATAAGCAGGGACTTCTGAATTATATCAAATATGATTTTTTTTTCTGGGAATAAATTCTGCAGAGAGAAGAAAATAACATGCTATGCAAAAAAAAAAACTGTTTGATTCCAGCTTTTGTTTGCAGTATTTTCACTCGTGTTCTACACTGCCTTCAGCTAAATATTGATCAGGGCATCTTTTTCTCTTTCTTCCTCTTTCTCTCTGTTTTCATTTACCTTAACGCTCCTAAAGCCGCGTATCTCTCATATCGCACTGTATCTGCACTCAGATTTTGTCTTGATTTATTCAGCCAAAGTAATGAGACACCTGTTTCATAGCAGCTGGACTCAGATCCATTTGTGTGAGATCAAGGCGACAGCAGCTCTCACACAGATTGAATTGAGGGAGCTAACTGTATTTCACAGTTTATTTGGTGAGTGCATAAAGCAAATCACATTCTGCCGGTCTGCAAGTGAGGACAAAGTACAGGATATCTGCAAGAAAAGATAAAGATATATGTCAAATGTATCTCTCGTATGTATCAATTACAAATCAAATGTATCAATTGCATATACTCTTTCAATTAATGTAGAATCAGAATAAATCATGAAATACAGTAATACTGTATTTACTATATAACTATAATTGCGCAGTCGACCAATTGTTCCCCGCACGTGTGGAACACCTCTGCCTTATTATAGTATTGAGATACTTTGATGCATTATTTTAAATACATGTGCAAAAATCAACTGTCATGGTTACAATAGTTAGCCCCAGTGGTGTGTGCTTTGTGGAGTCATTGGAAATGTACACGAACCAGTTGGCTGTTTATTCATTACTTGGGCGGGGTAGAAAAGTCAATACTCTCTCCTGATTGAAAATTGTAAAAGTGATTTTGTGTATTATAATGTTGGTATTTGGGTTAATATTTTATTTATGACTGTAAAACAAATGCAGATATATTTTACACCTTTATGAAGGACTCTACTCTTGTTGGTATCATCAGTGCATCATTTTACTGCAGCCTTGGCTCTCTGGACCATTGACCAAACTACACCCGTCCAGTGTCTAAAAGAGCTGGCAGATAGCAGCAAGTCTGAGTTAAACCATCTCAGAGCCAGTTTGTTTCAAATTCAACAACAAAACAGTGTCTACGTTGCAATTGTCTCTGCTAGCACAACTACTTTTGTGCTCACGAATCAACACTCGTGGTTTTGGCCAAAAACGCTTCAGTTTGTTGAACCGAACATTTATTATATTACATTTGACTGAACTAGAGCACAATGTGTGCATGTTACCTACGTAGCCTTATGTACAACTGTTTAATTGTTCAAATGTATACAGCGCTATATACACTACAGTAGACTGACACCACCGAGTCCACAACATGTCAACTTGTCATTTCCAGCAGCAATAGGCTGATAGGAGCTCTTAGCCTGCTGGGCCAACCAGTTCTCACTCCCAAGTTGTCAAATACTGACATTTGGTCAGGACCCCTTGGTGTAGAGCTCAGATCGGGCCCCCCAAAAAAGCCCAACCCGGACCCGTTGTGTCTGAGCCCGACCCGGCCCATCCCACTGGTTCCATTTATGGGCCTGAGCCCGGAATTTTCTTGGTAAGTTGGCTGTTTGTCTAAACTATATCCATGTTGTCTGTATATGAATATATAAGGTTTTAAGGTTACAATGTTATAACATTCTGATTCTCACACCAACTATTACCCCAATTATATTTAACAAATTGTATTAGTGGTAGCCTATATCTGATCACGAGCCCGGCCCGATCGGGGCCTGAGGAATGGAGGGGAAATTCCGGCCCGACATACGGGCCGAGTCGGGCCAGTCTCGGGTTTGGGCAGAGATTCTAACCCAGACCTGGGCGTCATGCGGCCCGGGGGCCAGGAGCGGCCCTCATGATGGTTCTGCCTGGCCCGGGAGGTAAGACAAACCACTCCATTTTACTTATGAAGCTAAAAAATCAAATGAGATGAGCTAAATTGGCTGTTTGGGGTAATTTTCAATATGCTGAAGAATAAATTCATCATTTTTCGACGTGCAGGGTAGTCCTGACTTCTATAGAACTCCCACAATGTCTGAAATCAATGCCAAGGGAGTGTAACAATGAAATAAAACGGTGGCGGAGACCAGGTTGATTCCTGGCGTTACATTTATACCGTAAGCCACATTGAATGGTTTTCTTATTGAACCCTAACCCAAAGCATTTATTTATTTATTTATTTAAATGAAGGAAAAGGTGGCATTGAAAAATGATGAAACGGGTGGCATAAAAAAAGGTGGCATCTGGTGTGCGCTCCAGTAACCCTCCCCCCCCCCCACCCCCACAGGATAGCGAAGGCATGTCCCACCCTACTCTGCCTCTGATTGGTTTACCCTGATATTTTACCCTAAGTTAAGTTAAGTTAAGTTAAGTTATCCTTTATTTATCCCCTTGAGGAAATTCATCCTCTATTTGACCCATCCTCTACTAGGAACCTTCCTAGAACTAGGAGCAGTGGGCAACCACTGTGCAGCGCCCGGGGACCAACTCCAGTTCTTTTTGCCAGTACCTTGGTCAGGGGCACCGACAGGAGTATTTAACCCTAACATACATGTCTTTCTTGATGGTGGGAGGAAACCGGAGCACCCGGAGAAAACCCACACGGACACGGGGAGAACAATCGCCATAACCCTCATGCCTAAACCCAACCAATCATCTCTCATCATGCCTAGACCCAACCCAATCAGAGGCAGAGTAGGATGGGACATGCCTTCGTCATCCTGGGGGGAAAAATGCTGTGTGGCGTTGAAAAATGATGAAAAAGGGCTACTACCCATTGCGCTTAAATGTGACACCAAGGAGGGTCCTGATCAAACGTCAGTATTTGACAAGTTGGGAGTAAGAAGTTTTTGCTGTGCTGCAATGACACACTCAGCAGGTCAATACAGTAAGCCTTTCTACGTCAAGCAGTTACAATACAGTAAGCCTTTCTATGTCAAGCAGTTACAATACAGTAAGCCTTTCTATGTCAAGCAGTTACAATACAGTAAGCCTTTCTACATCAAGCAGTTACAATACAGTAAGCCTTTCTACGTCAAGCAGTTACAATACTGTAAGCCTTTCTACGTCAAGCAGTTACAATACAGTAAAACTTTCTACGTCAAGCAGTTACAATACTGTAAGCCTTTCTACATCAAGCAGTTACAATACAGTAAGCCTTTCTACGTCAAGCAGTTACAATACTGTAAGCCTTTCTACGTCAAGCAGTTACAATACAGTAAGCCTTTCTACATCAAGCAGTTACAATACTGTAAGCCTTTCTACGTCAAGCAGTTACAATACAGTAAGCCTTTCTACATCAAACAGTTACAATACAGTAAGCCTTTCTACATCAAACAGTTACAATACAGTAAGCCTTTCTACATAAAACAGTTACAATACAGTAAGCCTTTCTACGTCAAGCCGTTACAATACAGTAAGCCTTTCTATGTCAAGCAGTTACAATACAGTAAGCCTTTCTACATCAAGCAGTTACAATACAGTAAGCTTTTCTACATCAAGCAGTTACAATACTGTAAGCCTTTCTACGTCAAACAGTTACAATACAGTAAGCCTTTCTACATCAGTTACAATACTGTAAGAATTATACGTCAAACAGTTACAATACAGTAAGCCTTTCTACATCAAACAGTTACAATACAGTAAGACTTTCTACATCAAACAGTTACAATACTGTAAGCCTTTCTACCTCAAACAGTTACAATACAGTAAGCCTTTCTACATCAAACAGGTACAATACAGTAAGCCTTTCTACATCAAACAGTTACAATACAGTAAGCCTTTCTATGTCAAACAGTTACAATACAGTAAGCCTTTCTATATCAAACAGTTACAATACAGTAAGCCTTTCTACATCAAACAGTTACAATACTGTAAGCCTTTCTACGTCAAACAGTTACAATACAGTAAGCCTTTCTACATCAAACAGTTACAATACAGTAAGCCTTTCTACATCAAACAGTTACAATACAGTAAGCCTTTCTACGTCAAGCAGTTACAATACAGTAAGCCTTTCTACATCAAGCAGTTACAATACAGTAAGCCTTTCTACGTCAAGCAGTTACAATTCAGTAAGCCTTTCTACATCAAACAGTTACAATACAGTAAGCCTTTCTACGTCAAGCAGTTACAATACAGTAAGCCTTTCTACATCAAGCAGTTACAATACAGTAAGCCTTTCTACATCAAACAGTTACAATACTGTAAGCCTTTCTACGTCAAACAGTTACAATACAGTAAGCCTTTCTACATCAAACAGTTACAATACAGTAAGCCTTTCTACATCAAACAGTTACAATACTGTAAGAATTCTACGTCAAACAGTTACAATACAGTAAGCCTTTCTACATCAAACAGTTACAATACAGTAAGCCTTTCTACATCAAACAGTTACAATACTGTAAGCCTTTCTACCTCAAACAGTTACAATACAGTAAGCCTTTCTATGTCAAACAGTTACAATACAGTAAGCCTTTCTACATCAAGCAGTTACAATACAGTAAGCCTTTCTACATCAAACAGTTACAATACAGTAAGCCTTTCTACATCAAACAGTTACAATAAAGTAAGCCTTTCTACATCAAACAGTTACAATACAGTAAGCCTTTCTACATCAAACAGTTACAATACAGTAAGCCTTTCCGTCAGATACAATACAGTAAGCTTTCTACGTCAGATAAAATACAGTAAGCCTTTCTACATCAAACAGTTACAATACAGTAAGCCTTTCTACGTCAAGCAGTTACAATACAGTAAGCCTTTCTACGTCAAGCAGTTACAATACAGTAAGCCTTTCTACATCAAACAGTTACAATACAGTAAGCCTTTCTACGTCAAGCAGTTACAATACAGTAAGCCTTTCTACATCAAACAGTTACAATAAAGTAAGCCTTTCTACGTCAAACAGTTACAATACAGTAAGCCTTTCTACATCAAACAGTTACAATACAGTAAGCCTTTCTATGTCAAACAGTTACAATACAGTAAGCCTTTCTACATCAAACAGTTACAATACAGTAAGCCTTTCTACATCAAACAGTTACAATACAGTAAGCCTTTCCGTCAGATACAATACAGTAAGCTTTCTACGTCAGATAAAATACAGTAAGCCTTTCTACATCAAACAGTTACAATACAGTAAGCCTTTCTACGTCAAGCAGTTACAATACAGTAAGCCTTTCTACGTCAAGCAGTTACAATACAGTAAGCCTTTCTACATCAAGCAGTTACAATACAGTAAGCCTTTCTACGTCAAGCAGTTACAATACAGTAAGCCTTTCTACATCAAACAGTTACAATACAGTAAGCCTTTCTACGTCAAGCAGTTACAATACAGTAAGCCTTTCTACATCAAGCAGTTACATTACAGTAAGCCTTTCTACATCAAACAGTTACAATACTGTAAGCCTTTCTACGTCAAACAGTTACAATACAGTAAGCCTTTCTACATCAAACAGTTACAATACAGTAAGCCTTTCTACATCAAACAGTTACAATACTGTAAGAATTCTACGTCAAACAGTTACAATACAGTAAGTCTTTCTACATCAAACAGTTACAATACAGTAAGCCTTTCTACATCAAACAGTTACAATACTGTAAGCCTTTCTACCTCAAACAGTTACAATACAGTAAGCCTTTCTATGTCAAACAGTTACAATACAGTAAGCCTTTCTACATCAAGCAGTTACAATACAGTAAGCCTTTCTACATCAAACAGTTACAATACAGTAAGCCTTTCTACATCAAACAGTTACAATACAGTAAGCCTTTCTACATCAAACAGTTACAATACAGTAAGCCTTTCTACATCAAACAGTTACAATACAGTAAGCCTTTCCGTCAGATACAATACAGTAAGCTTTCTACGTCAGATACAATACAGTAAGCCTTTCTACGTCAAACAGTTACAATACAGTAAGCCTTTCTATGTTAGTTACAATACAGTAAGCCTTTCTACATCAAACAGTTACAATACAGTAAGCCTTTCTACATCAAACAGTTACAATACAGTAAGCCTTTCTACATCAAACAGTTACAATACAGTAAGCCTTTCTATGTCAGTTACAATACAGTAAGCCTTTCTACGTCAAACAGTTACAATACAGTAAGCCTTTCTATGTCAGTTACAATACAGTAAGCCTTTCTACGTCAAACAGTTACAATACAGTAAGCCTTTCTATGTCAAACAGTTACAATACAGTAAGCCTTTCTATGTCAGTTACAATACAGTAAGCCTTTCTACATCAAACAGTTCCAATACAGTAAGCCTTTCTATGTCAAACAGTTCCAATACAGTAAGCCTTTCTACGTCAAACAGTTCCAATACAGTAAGCCTTTCTATGTCAAACAGTTACAATACAGTAAGCCTTTCTACATCAAACAGTTACAATACAGTAAGCCTTTCTATGTCAAACAGTTACAGTAAGGCTTTCTACGTCAAACCGTTACAATAAAGTAAGCCTTTCTATGTCAAATAGTTACAGTAAGGCTTTCTACGTCAAACAGTTACAATAAAGTAAGCCTTTCTACGTCAAGCAGTTACAATAAAGTAAGCCTTTCTACGTCAAGCAGTTACAATACAGTAAACCTTTCTACATCAAACAGTTACAATACAGTAAGCCTTTCTACATCAAACAGTTACAATACCAGGGTATCTGGTGTGCAGGCTGGCCTGGGGGAGCAGCACACATGGGAGGAAAGTCCGAGGGCCTCTGGTGGACAGATGGGGAATGGCATCTGACACTAGATGCCAGAGACACACCCAGGTCAGAATCAGAATCACATTTATTGCCATAATATGCCAGATTACATACGAGGAATTTGTCTTAGTGTAAGTATGCAGCATAGTGGTCATATCAATATTCAGAGATAACAAGCATATATCTAATGCATGGACATTAAATATGAATTTACAGCTCAAACTCTTAATTTTGCCTGTATGCGGAAACATATTTAAACAAGCATTATTTTTCGGAGTGGTTAGACATGTTTTCAGTGCATTAGGCGATTGTATTTAGGTTACTGTCAAAATGTGGTGGGCTGCCCAGTGCAGTCGCTTCTGGAAAGTTTGCGTTTTCCTTTGAAATCCTTATTAACCTGAGTAACAGGCTAATGTATTTGATCTCCACTGACAACGAGGGTTTTCTCAGTGGGGTCCGGGGACCTCCAGTGGTCCTTTAAGGGTTCCAGGGCGTCCGCAGCAAAAAGGGTCATTTATTCTTACTAGAATTATACCCATAAGTAACACAATGACAGAATGTATGACTATTTTGGTCATGGGTTTCATACACTTTCTGTAATAAAACATCTAAAAGTGTGACGACCCTCCCACTCTCCTGGCCCTCTTGCAGGAGCCTGGTGTTGTGGTCGTTAGGCTGATTGGGTGCACCTGGGCCTGGTGTACTCGTTGGGCTTAAGAAGAGCTTCAGACCGTTGAGTCCCTCCTCACCGATGCACCTTTTGTGTTCTTTTTGCTTGTTTAATGTAGTTTGTGTGGTCTAGTTATTTTCCCCTTAGTTTTAGTACAGTAATACATTATTGTTTTAACTTTTACTTTGGTGTATGACTCCCCTCATATGTTACGACCCACATTATGAGGAGAGTCATACACCAAACTAAAAGTTAATAATTTTTGAACGAAAACTAGGGGAAAATCACTAATCACAAAGTACATTAAACAAATGAGCTGAATAAAAGGTGCATCAGTGAGGAGGAAGAGAGACTGAATGGTCTCAGGTGTACCCAATCAGCCTTACGACCCCAACAGACTCCTGCAAGACAGGAGAGTGTCAGTTTAGGGTTCCTTGACTTGAAAAAGTTTGAGAACCAGTGGCCTGTACTTCTCTTTTAAAAAAAAAAGACAAAGATTTAATGAAATCTGACAGTTGCTTGCATTGTTTGTATCACTTCATTAGTCACTCCATGATGTTACAGTGGAGAGAAAGTTTATATTGTTTATGCTACATCACGTTAAAATAACCCAACATATTGCAACATATTCTGATGAATGATAATGTAGCATTGACTATATTATTTAGTCAAATATTTAGTGTGAAATGATGTGCTTGGCAAGTTTGTATAAATATGAAGAGAGCCTGTAAACTTGTTCTCTCCTTGTCGTTTATTCTAGTCAGCTCTATTTAGTAGGCTACTACTGTGCCAAAGAAATGTTCACCACTTTTTGATGCGATGAATAAGCAAAATGCACAACACAGCCTTTCCATATTTTATGTTGATGCACAGAGACATGTACAGAGAGAGAGAGAGAGTACAGAGAGAGAGAGAGAGAAACAAGCCACAAATATATTTCACGCATTTGACAAGTGGGCTGAATGCAGAATAAGACTTAAAAGGCAACAGAAAGACAATGCAGTCCTTGTTGAGGAGTAATTGATTAGATGTAAGGTGATTACGAAATATAATATAACTATTCAAATGACCGTGTGAATAAGTCATTCATGCTACATATTTTGATTGTGCAGTAACCCAAGTGTAATCAGGGTAATCGTTACTGATTTGGATTAATGAAATCAATTATGTAATGGTGTTGTTTCCAACCAGGAATCAGAGTCAGAAATCGGCAACAGACTTTTGGAGAGCTGCTCACTGGGTTGTGCAATGATTCGGTCTTGCAAAGGAATAGCTGAGAGTTTTCTTTCAATCTCTTGGATGCGCCTGCGTAACCTAATCACATCCCTGTACATGCGTCACACACACACACACACACACAGACACACACACACACAAACACACACACAAACACACACACACACACACACACAGACACACACACACACACACACACACACACACAGAGAAAAGAGAGTGGCAGCAGTTGTGTCAAGCAGCCAGCTTGTGAGGAAGAGGGGATATTGAATGCAGGGTGAAGGGTGTGTGAGCTGGCCTCCTGCAGTCGGCAGTGTAGCACCAGCAGACTTCACAGATTTTTCTTATTTTATTTTATTTTTTGCAGCCGCACTCTAATAGCAACATCAATATGTACGCAAACATTTGGTCACAGAGATGAGTTACCACTACACATTGCAACATAGTAAGCTTGTTTCAAGGGGGAAACAGTATTGCAATTACAGACACACATTGTGACAATGTGGCCTACCTTAACAGATCCATGCTCATTGTGCTGTCATATACTGTTTGCATACTTTGATCAAGTACAGACTTCTAGCTGAAAGCACGCATCTCAGCTCTGCATGCGTCTCTCTGTCACACTGCACCGCACTGCTTCTCCTCCCCTATACTGTATATCTCTCTGCTCTCTGTTTAATTCACTCTGCCTCTCGTTCACCCCACATAGTCACTTTGATTGAGTATCTTTTTCTCTCTTCTGCACTCAGCAACAGCCTCTCTCCCCCCTCCCCCCCCCCCCCTCACACACACGCGCACGCACACACACACACACACACACACACACACACACACGCGCACACACACACACACACACACACACACACACACACACACACACACACACACACACACACACACACACCACTCTGTGTGGGGCTGCCTGAACTCATGAAATACTCTGCATGAGGCGACTGGTACACAGCATTCTTATGGTGTTCATTTTGAGGTAAGCGGACAGAAGCTGGGCTGCCTGGTGCACCGGTCATTACCATAGATCTTATGGACCCACAGGGACTCTAAGACAAGTGGTAATAAAATGGGATCTCTAAGGCTATGGCTTGGTTGCAGCAATACTGTTGGCAGTTAATGTGAGCCGTGCTACAGTTTCCTTAGTCTGCTGGTGCATAACCTGTCTGGCATGCTGTGTTGCTGTGTGAGGTAGGTACACAGTAGAGATATGCTGTGTTGTGTATTTTCTTTAAAGCATCTAACCAGCCATGTTTGATGCATGTTTATACTGTAGATGCACTTTGCATGTCCAGATATTACTTTTCTCTCTAGTTGGGCCAGAATAAGCTATAACAATGTGTTTGGTGTGAAATCCAAATATATACTGCATTACAATACATATAGTGACTTACATTTTGACAATCACACTTGTTTCATTTGCACAGTGGTTTTTCATCTAATTTTATATACTGTATGCATGAAATATGAACCAGGTATGCCATTGAAACTATGGGAATATAAGTGTGAGTTTTACATAATTGCTAACTATTTTAATGTAAAATGTCAATATCTTTAATTTAGTAAGTGGACTGTTCATTTATTCCGGGAAGCTCCAGAGCTGTTTGGCTAGGTAGGGTATGCTATTTTGCTGTCACTGTGTGGCAGTTTATTGGTCTACTTTTGAATCGAGGCCAGCAGTTCTGCTGACTGAAGGACTGCAATGACACAAGTTGTACTTTAGGAGAGGAGGGTTTGCTTTATTCTGGCTTTCAGTGCAATCAGTGCAATGATAGTGCAAACTGCAAAAATGGCCAAGCTCCTGGTCCAAATGATAAAATCCTACCTTCTTGAATTGTTTCAATATTTCCTGGAAAAGGGAATGTTTTCACTGACTGACATCAGCCTCTCAGCTCTGTTGCTTAAACACATCAGACTATGTAGGAGGACAGTATGTTATGAGGAGTATACAGTAGCTGCTTCAGCCAGAGAGAAGGCAATATACTCAAATGAGAAGAAACCGCCAAAGCTGACGATATATAGGACAAATATATCTGTTTGAGAAGATAGTGGCAATTCCCTGCCTAATTGAGTGGAAGAAATTGTAATTTGAGGGACTGGTCTCAACAAGGACAGCTGCACCGCACCGTCCCAGGTGAGCCGGGTTTCAACAAGAAACAGGCAGTCTAATTTATTTTCAGAGATAAAAACATTGATTGTAAAGCTCTTAGTAGTGACCGTTCCTACATTCGGTAGCCTATAGAACCATATTAGTTAAAGATATGACTGGTTGTAGTAGAATATGCCGAGGTACAGTTAAAATATTAGTTGGGTTTCTAATTACAGTGGAATCCGCTTATAGTGATCATGGTTATAGTGATTGTTGTAGAATGGAATTTCACCACTCCTCATCCTATACACTGTTTAAATGCTGTTGAAATAATTTGCTTATAGTGATCAATACTCCGCTTACAATGATCATTTTGGGCCTTGACCCACCTGAAAACAATGGAGAAAAATGTTTAAAACTACAGTAATTTTATATTTTTTTTACTTACAAACTGCCAAAAATGAGCCAACAAGATACAGCAACGATACTCTGTGCATGTCTGTCTGTATATGGAGAGATCACAGGCATCTGTGTCTGTGGAGAGATGGTGGTGTCTGCGAGAACGCTGTGTTTGAAACAGCTGGAGCTGGAGGCCTAACTTACTGTATGGATTTTTAAAGTCAATAACATTCCTTTACTTTATATGTACTGTATTCATGTAATACATATACAAATGTCAATTAGATGTTAATCTGCATGAGAAATAAAGAAAAAGGAAAAAAATCAGTTATAATTATCATCCGCTTATAGTGATCAATTTGAGCCATCCCAAGGTGATCACTATAGGACGAATCAGCGTGACGTCACTTGCCACCCAGAAATGCGGAACCCCGTGGCAGTTATTAGTATGAGTTGTGCCAAACAAACGTTAATATCTCAAAAACTATACATCACATCGCTTATATTTTGACATTCTGAGTGAGAGCAGAAGTAGCTCAAGAGTTTGATATATAATATATGCACGTCGTGTTAAAGTTGTGTGAACTGTGGCAGTTTTTAAAATGTAAACAGAGTTGGCCAGGTAGAGTCTGAGTCTGACACTCAAGCCTCGCGCCACTCGGGCTCCATAGGGTTCCATTGCCGTTGCCACCCAGTGACGCGGTTTGTTTACAAAAATCCTGCTCGGCTGATCCCTCGTATAAGAGGAGTGCACTGTACAATTGTATCTGGAGCCTTTGCTTTTCACTGTTCATCGGGTGGAAATCAAAGTAGGGGTAGGTCTTGGAGATGGAGTCTCTGCATTAGAACAACAGGCATTATGTAATGTCATTGTATGACAACAGTCGGCTCATCTGAGGTAGTGATGCCAGAAGTTACCCTGTAGAAAATACTGCCAGATCCATTGACATGCACAGTGTTGTTACAATCAAGACCCGGGGAGCAGGGAGCAGCGATGCTTTCTCTACACAGCATGTCAATGCCTGAAGAGGAGCCATGTTGTCAGAGAGCAACATGGCTCCTCTCAGGTTTGGGTGAGACCATCATGCTTCAGTAGGCTGGGCCTCTCCTCCTAAGGGGGCACAGTAACCTTGTAGCCAGGTGTGAAGGGAGAACAGTCTGACTCTGAACCATCAGCACGGTGCGCAGGTGAGGGGATGCATGATGGTGCTGGGGGAGACAGAAAAACTTTGGCCAGTAACAGGGTAGCAAATAGCAATAGGATAGAAAGTGTGAGCAGAGGGCTCGCTTGTGTGGCTGGTTTGGTGGACCAGCTAGTAAGCTAGTGGGTTAGTTAAAATACTGCTTCATGTGAGAGTCTACTATGACCAACATATAATCTCAAAAGACCCAAACAGGATTCATTGCTGGATGCCACTCCTTCAAAGTTGCTGCATCTTTAATGTTTATTGTACTTATTTGGCAACTGTTACTTTGCCATGTTCCCTCATTAACTGCTGATGCACATCACCTAAACAAAATATACTTTAAATGTCTCGCTACAACATGACATGGCCGTAATCCACAGCAAGGGAGCCACTGAGTCCTTGATGCAAAATATATACAGTACAAAGCTGCTGTCTCTCTGCAAAGCCTCATACATACATGCTGGATATGCTCAAAAAACATGCTTACACATCGTTCTGTGTGAAGCTTGGGATTCATTACAATCAAACTTGATAAGAGAAGATGGGCACCGCTACATACCTTAGAGGCCATTTACGCACTAACATGTGTTTTCTGCCATCAGATTGCAATCAGATTGTGCTTGACCACTTGAAAGTACAGGTGTAAACGCCCCCAAGACACATTGAAGATGGATTGCAATCTGATCGGCCAAACCACCTCCGGAGGTGGTCAGGGATGCATTGTGTACACATTGAGCACAAGTGTAAATGCAATGTGTCCTCTCAATCTGGATACAGCAACTGTATGTGGATTGAGAGGACACCCATTTTGGGTGATCAAATTGCCATCAGATTGCAATCTCATCACCCAAAACGCATGTTATTGCCAGGTGTAAATGAAATCAGGCTAATGTGGTCAACCACAATCTGATTGCAATCTGATGGCAGAAAACGCATGTTAATGCCAGGTGTAACGATGATAAGAGAAGATGTGTAGCGAAGCTTGATGGCTTGCTGGAGGCGAAGCGTTTGGGCTTGCCTCGTGAAGTGTGCTGGATCGTGGATGAGGGCTCACGCGCTCTGATCGGTCAGAATCACGGAGATGGAGATAGGGACCGACATGTCGGTCCTGGGACGCGGTTGAAATACCACTGGGATGACTGGGTGTAAGGCAATCAGGCGCCAGGGCCTGGCCGGTTGGAAGATGGCCAGGATTCAGTTCGGGTCCGGATTTAGTCGTGCTAATGGTTGACATCGTGAAGGAAAGGGAATCTCTGGAATCAAGCTGGAACCTCTTGGATGAGGTTAGTCAAGCTGGAATCTCTTGGATGAGGTTAGTCAAGCTGGGATCTCTTGGATGAGGTTAGTCAAGCCTAGAAGTGAGTCGCCTTAAAGTTAATATCCCAGTTGTGGCTTATATGCTCGCGTTTCGGTGTATGACATCACGTCATTGGTGATGTCACAACGTTCTAGGGAGCTATGACATCATCGATGTTACGTCTGACATTGCCGATGACCTCACAGGTGAGCTCTATGCTATGACATCATCGGTGTCATTGTTGATGATGTCATCATCATCACGTCGTGGCGCGCCGGCTGGTGGGCATCGACTGCCCCAAGAACAGGCTTGACGGTGGGCCATTATGGGCCCTTTTCTACAGCCGCTCCCAGATTCCTGTGGGGAATCTGTATTCTTCCAGAAATGGCCGGAATGGCCCTCTAGTCCCACCTGGTATAGGCAGGGCTTGGTTGATTATTCTGGGAGTGAGGGGGGCTGTGGTCCGCCTGGCCACCGGCCGCACGCCGTTGTCCAGTCCCGTACATCACAAGAGCCAAGATTTGGTGACTGTCCTCGTTGGCCAGGATGTGTGTGGGATCCTACTGCAGTAGCGAGCTGTAATGGCCTCTGGGGGCTGGAGCTTCCAGTTGACGAAACTCAGCGGCGTGAGGTCGGCGCGGGAGCCGCTCAGGAGCCAGGGGTCTATCCATCCTACCCATCCTACCCAGCTACTGCGGTAGTGAGGAGCCTCTGGTTCTGGTGGCTTGCGTTTCCAGTCGATGAGACTCAGTGGCGTAGGGTCGGTGCGGGAGCAGTTTGTCTGCCCTCGTTGGAGGGAGGCCTCTGCCCCTAGTGTCTCGTTGGCCGCCCCGTGGAGCGCCGGTGTGGCATCCTCACTGAGGGCACCGAAGGTCGTACACTCCTCCGGCTTGGGGGGAGCCGACCTGAGGCCACCGTAACTCGGCTTCAACTCCTCGCTCTTATCCGCAGTCGTGTGGAGTGGGGGTGTCTTTGGCCAGCTGTCTGGGTTGAGAAGAGGGAAGGGGGATCCGCAACCCCGCCTGCTGGTGGTGAGTGCGGGAAGAGGCCTTCCCCACGCAGTGTCGATCACAACAGCTACCTGTGATTGCGGTGGGTCGTCCTCCCACTCTTCCCAGGCCTGCAGCAGCGTCTCAGGTAGAACTGGACCATCCCAGCCTGGCTCCCATCTCCATCGGTGGTGCACGAGCAGGACAAGATGGATCCTCCCGAACTGATGGAGGGGCAAACTCCTCGGGCGGGATTCCTGCTGCAGGGCGGTGATGGGGCAGGGCTGCTCGCCTAGACCAAGGTTCGGTTCCGCAAGGGCTCTCTTGGTGCAACAGGTCTGCTCTGGGCGACTTGCCGGCGAGACGATGAGGGAGACGGCCGCCCCGTGAAGCATCTGGGGCTCCTGCCTCGCCGTCCGCCAAGGCATGTCCACTTGCTCCACTTGCTCGGACTTGTTGGCCTCCCTGGAGACCTTGGCTGGAGTGGTCTCCGTGAGCCCGGGCAGGGGCAGGAGGTGAATTCTGGGAATAGGTAGTTGAGATGGCTGGTCCCGTCCTCTGGGGGGGTCCCAGCTGTCGACCTCGGCTATCCTGGGGTGGTTGATGCCGTCCAGCTGACTGTGCCCTGTGCTGTTGGTCTCAACGTTCGCCATGCCTCCCTGAGTCTGGTGTATCTCGGTGGCGGGCTTGGCCGCCCCGTTGCACTCTATGGTATGCTCAGGGTCGGCGACCTTTGTCGGTGGACATGTCCTAGGTGGGGGTGTTGGTGTTGGTGGCACTAGAGCAGTGGGTTCCGTAGTATGGGTCGTTGGCTCTGGAGCCGCCGTGCTGACCTGACCCTGGTCTTGGGAGGTGAGAGGCGCAGGTGGAACTGCCGGGTCCCCGGCAAGCAGACAGGCGCGAGGCCGGGCTGCTACGTGCTCCTGCTCGACTTGCAGCCGGGCACGAGCCCGGGCCTCGTGATGGGCCCGCTCAGCTTGCCGCAGGTGTCGGCTTCTCTCCAGGCGGCGGGTGATCCGCTCTCTAGCTTGGAGGGCCTCCTCATGGGCCTGTTGCGCCTCAGCGTGGGCCTGTTCTTGGGCCCGTTGCGCCTCTGCTTGGGCCCGCTTTGTCGCTCTGGTTTGCTCGTTCAGCCGCTGGTACTCCTTGTCGGCTTCCTCCTCCTCCGCGTGTTGCCGGCGAAGGTCCTCGGCCGCCAATCGTGTCATGTATTCCTCGTAAGCTGCCTCTTGGGCTGAGGAATACGCGTGGGCGCGTACGGTTGACCGTGAGCTGGCGCCAGAGTGTCGCGGTGCACTATGGTGGGAGCGGTGACTGCTAGCGCTGCGGCATACATAGGCGTCTCTGTCGTCATAGGTCGGACCTCCATGACCTGACCTGTCCCGGCTTGACTGGTGGCCACCTTGATGGGACCTGCCAGCGTGTTGGGATTCCTTGAAGTATTCAGTGATGTCCCGGTTGGTCTCCCTTTTGCGCGCGATCTTATGTTCGAACTCGGCCCTTGTCTGGGCTGCCTGAGCGGGGAGTCGGTGGTGGCTGCGGATGAGTTCCTGCCCCTGGTGGATCTTCTGGTCAGAGTGTAGGGGGTCTCGCCCTTTAGTACTACTCCGAACGCTGGATACTTGGCTGTATCCAGTATCGATCTGGTGGATCTTCTGGTCGGAGTGTAGGGGGTCTCGCCCTTTAGTACTACTCCGAACGCTGGATACTTGGCTGTATCCAGTATCGATCTGGTGGGGGAAGGGTTGCTCCTCTGGTCGACGAGATGTCGTGACCAGGGCGAGCTCACCTGACTCCTGCTCCATCTCTGAGGGTCGCAAGTCCTCGATCCGGCTCGAAGGACCAAATTGTAGCGAAGCTTGATGGCTTGCTGGAGGCGAAGCGTTTGGGCTTGCCTCGTGAAGTGTGCTGGATCGTGGATGAGGGCTCACGCGCTCTGATCGGTCAGAATCACGGAGATGGAGATAGGGACCGACATGTCGGTCCTGGGACGCGGTTGAAATACCACTGGGATGACTGGGTGTAAGGCAATCAGGCGCCAGGGCCTGGCCGGTTGGAAGATGGCCAGGATTCAGTTCGGGTCCGGATTTAGTCGTGCTAATGGTTGACATCGTGAAGGAAAGGGAATCTCTGGAATCAAGCTGGAACCTCTTGGATGAGGTTAGTCAAGCTGGAATCTCTTGGATGAGGTTAGTCAAGCTGGGATCTCTTGGATGAGGTTAGTCAAGCCTAGAAGTGAGTCGCCTTAAAGTTAATATCCCAGTTGTGGCTTATATGCTCGCGTTTCGGTGTATGACATCACGTCATTGGTGATGTCACAACGTTCTAGGGAGCTATGACATCATCGATGTTACGTCTGACATTGCCGATGACCTCACAGGTGAGCTCTATGCTATGACATCATCGGTGTCATTGTTGATGATGTCATCATCATCACGTCGTGGCGCGCCGGCTGGTGGGCATCGACTGCCCCAAGAACAGGCTTGACGGTGGGCCATTATGGGCCCTTTTCTACAAGATGGGCACCGCTACATACTTTAGATGATAAGAGAAGATGGGCACCGCTACATACCTTATGTACTGTAGATACATGTGTCCGTGGGGCATGGAAATAGTAAGAAGAATAAATACATAACAGATGGCTTTGGTTCCACAACATTTCTCCCTGTTGTCCATCACTGCCTGTCATCTCTGATATTGTCACAGCCAAGACGCTAGTGTTTCTGAGCAATCGCATGTTCTTTTTGTTTTTGGTGGGTAGCGTCGTGATAAAGAACCTTCCTTATGTTCACAGACTGCTTGATCAGCTTGCTTGAACTAATTAAATGGTTTCTGGTTCCTTCCAATTCAAAGCACTGCCATAAACATAAACACTGAACTCTAGACTGTAAACAAAGTTATGCATATCACATTTACTGTATTAACTGTGGTGCTCTCCAGTGTCCCCCACTTCAGAGTGTGAGGTGGACGGCCAGCCCAGTGATTACGGATCCAGGGACTCCATCCTCAGGCGCAGTGAGAGGAGGGACAGGAAGAGACGAAGGTGTGTCCAACAAAGGGAGACAAACAGGTAACCGTGGCTGTATTCAGGATGTTGATCGTTGATGTTTCAGAATCAGGGTTATTGCCAAGTAGGTTTTCACAATACAAGGAATTTGCCTTGGTATGTAGGTGCAGACAATAAACATGGAGGGAAATAAGAAGTAAAAAAAAAGACAACAAGTAAGCCTACTGCAAGTCAAGAAAGTAACGCATTGAATCAGATGTGAAGACTGTACAGTGTTTATGGGGGGAGCGGATAGGGTCCATGTCAGTGGGGGGGGGTCCCAGGCCTTGTTGAGGAGCGTTTCAAAAGGTTTGTGTCCAGGGTGAGAGAGGGATAATGAAGTTTGTGTCCAGGGTAATGAAGTCACATCTGAAATGCCAAAATGTTAAGAAGACAGGCTTTGTTGGGGATGTTGCATTCACTGTGTGTCAGCAGCACTGTGGGAAGCCTGCAGTCCATGTAATGCCCTGCTGCTTGCAGCTAATAGGCCAGCTGTGGACATGTAGTAGTGGGGCGGTGTGGTCGCTATGAAAGCCTGGTGTCTGTGTGGTTGCTGATGTGTGGGTCTGCAGCAGCGACTGGGATCCAGAGCGCTCCAGCACCGGGAGTGCGAGAGCCAGAGAAAGAGCCAAACAGCTGCAGGCTGCTTTTGGGCTGGGTGGAGGTGCGACCATGCGCTGCTCCACCCTGCTAGGCATCCTGACGGGGGTGCTGATGTACCTGGTGCTGGGTGCTGTGGTGTTCCGCACCCTGGAGGCTCCACAGGAGGAGGGCCAGCACATGCACCTGCAGGACACACGCCGCCACTTCCTGCTCAACTTCACCTGTGTCGGCGAGGACAACCTGCAGGCCCTCATAAAGGTACGTTACAGCTCCACACAGACAGACAACACAGATATCACTTTGCTTCTATTTTGGATTCACTGACAGCATTTGACCGATGTCAAATGTCGATGTTGATAGAGTCAGGTAAGTATCCCAAATGGAATGATTCTATTTGAAGAGCTAAGGGGTTTCTTTCCCTCTGTTCTCCCTTTTCTAGGAAGTGGGACATTGTGGTGGATTAACCTGCCATGTACCAATGTGAATTCAATTTATTAATATTGTTTAGTATGTAAACAAGTCTGCACACCTAAAAATATACATTAGACTTTTTTGGGTCCAACACATTCTCACTCCCAACTTGACTTTTGGTCAGGACCCCCCTTGGCGTCACTTTGTAACACACTGGTTAGAGAAATGGTTATGGCTTATAAGAAAAAGGTTTGTTCAAATGTTTAATGTGGCTTACAGTTTAAATGTACTTCGAAAACACTGGGAATTGAATCCCAGTCACATTGAAGGGAAACGTATATGCCCATCTGCCAACCTGGTAGCTCAGTGGTTAGCACTGTTGCATCACAGCAAGAAGGTCCCGGGTTCGAACCCAGGTCCTTTCTGTGTGGAGTTTGCATGTTCTCCCCGTGTTCGTGTGGGTTTCCTCCGGGTGCTCCTGTTTCCTCCAACCATCAAAGACATGTATGTTAGGGTTAATACTCCTGTCACTCCTCTGACCAAAGCACTGGCAAAAGAAGTGGTGTTGGTCAGGGCTGAGGAGTTCCCTCAGTAGCATTGTAAAGCCTAACAATGCAGAAATCCAGTTGGGTGTGTCTGCTCTGAGGAGGAAGACCGAATATATACTAGGTGATAGGGCATTCACAGACTAGTCGACTAGTCGACTAGTAAAACCACTAGTCGACACTGTGCTTAGTAGTCGGCTAGTCGTAAAAAACCCCCAAAGAACATGAGGTATTTACACGACATACATGGACTATCATATCCCATATCCCATATCCCCCACAAAGAACATCAAAACACAACAAAACAAAACAAGAAAACTGCATAAGATACACAATAATCCAAGAACAAACAAGACTATTGGACAAACAACCAAACAAAAACAATGCATTCAAAGTAAATACATAGATCTTGCCCTGTTGGCAGCTAGGAAATGCATAGCTTTAAATTGGAAAGCATCCAATCCCCCAGCTGTAGTTCACTGGTGGAATGAACTCTCAAGCTACCATACGTTGGATAACATTTACTACAAGAGCAAAGGCAGATTCTTAGACATCCCCAAGATATGGCAACCACACATACAGAGTTTGACTTTAAGAACTTTTTACCCCAGTGTCATTAGGCTTATCAGGCTAGGAGCTGAATGCATTGTTTTTGTTTGGTTGTTTGTCCAATAGTCTTGTTTGTTCTTGGATTATTGTGTATCTTATGCAGTTTTCTTGTTTTGTTTTGTTGTGTTTTTATGTTCTTTGTGGGGGATATGGGATATGGGATATGATAGTCCATGTATCATGTTCTTTCTTAAAGATAAAAAAAAAAAAAAAAAAAAAAAAAAAAAGACTAGTCGACTACCTTTAGGGACGACTAGTCGACTAGTAGAATTCACTAGTCGTGAATGCCCTACTAGGTGATAATAGACTTTGGCTTTGTGTCTTTGACAGACAGATGGCTCTACTTCATTTTTAATGTTTGTTGGCTTGTAGAGACTTGGTTGACACAGACAATGCAATGACTTATATTCTGTACGTAGTTTGGTGCCACCCAAGGGCCCCATGGCAATGAGGAACCTGTGTCACACATCTGACAGTACAACAGGTGCTGGCTTTACTGTCTGTAAGTCAGTGATAGCTGAGCCGAGGATAAGTTGAGTATTACGAGCTAGCTTGGCAGCTGAGCTGCAATCCCCTGATGTTTGTCACGCCTCTAGAATGATGATTGTAAATAACTTTTTTAGCCTGTAAAGCAGTGATACTCAACTTGCGGCCCGGGGGCCAGATGCGGCCCGTGACAGGGTGCAGAGTGTCCCCCCGACCATTTTCTAATAATTTCATGTTAGTTTTCATTGTGAATTAGAATCTAATTCACAATCAAAAACAAATAAAATAAAAACTAATATGAAATAAAGTTTGACTGAGCTCCAGCTAAATTGTCAAATACCGCCGTCTGCTCGCTACCCAGGCACTTATGTATGTACTTAACCTAACTAACTTAACCTAACTAACTATCCGGTGTGCACAACATTGTCAGACTAAACTCCGGCTGACACCCCAAAAACCTACAATCCGCTACAGAAAAATGTATATTGTTTGTTTATTAACTGGCCCATGGCCTCCTATCATTTCACGAAAGTGGCCCCCGGGCAAAGCAAGTTGAGTATCCCTAAAGTATATAGAGATGCAATAGCTGACGTTTGTATGCGAGTTAAAGTTACAGCAGGAGAACATATTAAATATTATGGCCAATGGTCAAACACATAAATATTTTGTAAGACAAAAATACGTCTTGTGTGTATCCTTTTAGGTGTGCAGGCCAGTTTACAGACTAGATTTAAAGATGAATTTCACAATACAAAACACACCAAGGTTCATAAAATGTGTATGATACAAACATGGATGATTACACCCAGGTGTAATCATGTCCCAGAGTAATATATTTGAAGCATAATAAGTTACAGTAGTTTGAATAATTCTTGAATGAGTATCTTCGTGACATGTGAGAATATCCTTTCATGAAAATATTCCCTAAAAATTGATTAATAACAATCATTATGTTAGTTTGACTGGTGCCATTTGGCTGAGCAGATTGACTAAAAGGTACGACTTTAAATGAACTCCAACTTATGGCAAATTCATAACACTGAGCAGCAGCTTCACAACAACTAGCAGAGCTTTCTGTCATAAATTGATGTACTGATCCACTGCTATGCAACAAACAAGTATTACACGTACATCTAATGAACAGTGACATAGGAACGTAATAAAAAAAAAATCATGAATGTGCCATATGGCTGTTATGAAGCTATTCTTCAGATGTTATTAATGTTTTAGTGTTACTGCCTCAAGTCTGTATAACAAGATGGCTATCAGATTTCAATATGCCGATGTCTACAGTGGAATTAAATGAACCTATACAAGCTTTTCATTTGAATGGAATAATCCATGCTGAGTAGAAATATGTTGGGTGTCACACACACACACACACACA
The DNA here is from genome assembly GCF_964638095.1 of Poromitra crassiceps. NCBI lineage: Eukaryota > Metazoa > Chordata > Actinopteri > Beryciformes > Melamphaidae > Poromitra > Poromitra crassiceps. Next base: position 105,373,626 of record NC_139623.1, read on the forward strand.
CACACACACACACACACACACACACACACACACACACACACACACACACACACACACACACACACACACACACACACCACAGCACAGATCAGTTATTTTTTACCTTGGACCTATGTTTTTTTTTTTTTAGTTGTGCACGCATTTGGTGAGTTGCTACAGCACAGATTCCTCATGTCCATATTGTCTGACAGCATTTCTCCTGTCCTCCTCATGTTCTTTTCCACTGACTTCTTGTCTTTTCAACCCTCTGACCCCAGGACGTGGTGGGTGCCGTCGGTGGCGGTGCGGATCCGAGTGCCAACTCCTCCACCTTCTCCAGCCAGTGGGATCTGGCCAGTGCTTTTTTTTTCTCAGGGACAATCATCACCACCATCGGTAGGTGTCCAATACAATTATCTCATTATATATATATATATATATATATATATATATATATATATATATATATATATATATATATATATATATATATATATATATATATATATATATATATATATATATATATATAATATTATATATATATATAATATTGCAATGCTGTCCAAAATTTTATGATAAACAGGTACACCATAACTACCTTATACATCTCCCATAATTACAAAATTGTTACCCCTTAATTTCTTGCCTTCTTTTTTTTGTTACCTTGTAATGACAGCATTGTAATTTTATTACCCCATAATTGCAAACTAGTTACACCGTAATTAGCAGGCTGCAAAACACACACACACACACACACACACACACACACTTGCGATATTCAATACCGTGGAGAATATCACAATATTTACAAAACATGTTGTCATATTAATTTTCAATATACACAGTCGGTCTGTGTGGGAACGCCCATGATACGTCACTAGGGCCGTGGGGGAAAACGGCAGAAAGGAGGTGTGACAGTCAGGTGGTTTCCCCCACGCTGACCCTACCCACCCAAACCCCACCAGCTATAATGCGTCTATGACAAGACATGCCCTGAATGTATACAAGCAACTACCTCTCCACCTTTAACCCCCTGTGTACAGGTTATGGAAACATCTCCCCCAAGACAGAAGGTGGGCAGCTGTTCTGCATCTTCTACGCTCTGGTGGGCATCCCCATGTTTGCTATCCTGCTTGTTGGAGTTGGAGACCATCTGGGTACTGGGCTGGTGAAAGCCATTGCCAAAATAGAGAGTATTCTCCTGGTGAGACCCTCAGCAGAGGCTTAATGTGTTGGTTATTTGCATTTTACCCCTTCATTGTCTGTCCATTTGACCTGTCTTTCACCACTATGTTGTTGGTTTCCTCCCCCGCTACAGAAAATTCGGGTCAGTGCCATGATCGTGCGTCTCATCTCAGCCATCCTCTCCATCCTGCTGGGGTGCCTGCTGTTTGTTGCGGTGCCTATCCTGGTTTTCCAGAAGATGGAGAGCTGGACTTTCCTGGAGTCGTCCTATTTTGTAGTCATCACCCTGACAACAGTGGGGTTCGGAGACTATGTTGCAGGTATCTACAGTAAAGCAGTCACCCACAACTTTCTAAACATAGCTTGTAGACAGCCGTCAACACTGCAGACGTGTGGCATTCTACTATTATAAGAATCATTACAATTTTACTCTGTACTAACACTTTATTCTGATAGTCCGCCTACTGAGTCTGCTCTTATGACATCACTGATGATGTCACAACTTCGCATCACCGAAGACATCTTAATTGCTCTTATGACATCACTGATGATGTCACAATGCCTGTGATATTATCAGTGATGTCACAATGCACAATTGCTCAAGTGACATCCCTGATGACATCACGTATGGCATCAACAGCGATTTATGACATCACTGATGGCATCATCAGTGGGACAAAAATTGAAACAGAGAACAAACATTGCCAACATTGCCCCTTTTATAGATATAGATCATCACAAAGATTTTCATCTAAATAAAAAAATAAAAAAAGAATAAGTCACTATCTATCGATTGATAGTGAGTTAACACAATGGTGATTGAGGCTATGTATGGCCCATTGATGGAAGCATTTGCAGTATATAGTGACATTATGTGACATTACTATGTCACATAACCTTACTGGAATGACATTACTATGTCACATAATCTTACTATGTCACATAACCTTACTGGAATGACATTACTATGTCACATAATCTTACTATGTCACATAACCTTACTGGAATGAACAACTGAAAGTATTGTGGAAGGGGATGAGGATGGCTGAAAAAAGTTTCCTAAGGTGTACAGATACGTGGAAAAAAACGCAGTTAAAAAATTATTTCAAGGCCAGACAACAAACTTTTGACAAGAAAATGCGGGCTTGCAAAATAAATTATGAGAGGGGGCAAGCATTAAAAATAGAGCATTCCAAACTAATAACCCACAGTCGTTTTGGAATTTGATAAATAATTTGGGCCCCAAAAAAGTTAAAAATATTCCAATGGAAGTGGTGTTGGAAAATGGATCATTTGTCTTTGCCATTGACTGTGTTTAAAAAAAATGGGAAACTGATTTTGGTTCTTTATTTTCTGGAAGTGACTGCCCAGTAGAATGGGATGATTGTTTTCTTGTAGAGAAAGTTTATCTAAAAAATACTATGGAGGCTAACATGCAACAGGATTCTTACTCTGTTAATCAATATTTAAATGTTTACATTACTGAAGGGGAAGTCAAAAGTGCAATTGGTAGACTCAAACTGAGGAAAGCAACGGGTGTTGACAACTTGTCAAATGAATTATTGAAACTACCCTGTTTATTTCAAACTTTAAGTAATCTTTTTTCTATTTGTTTTGAGTACGGTTCTGTCCCCTCAGTTTGGTGTAAATCTATAACCAATCCCTAAGTAAAAAAAATTATCCTAGAGTTCCTTTGAACTATAGGGGGATAAGTCTCCTTAGTTGTGTTTATAAAATGTACTCCAGTATTCTCAATGAGCGATTGTTTTGTTGTTTGGAAACATTTGGTCTGTTGGCTGATGAACAAAATGGCTTACGAAAGAAAAGGGCATGTATTGATCATATATATTCTTTATCTACTAGTTCATGCTAGAATACAAGAGGGGAGCTATTACAGCTATTTGTAATTACACATGAACACCAAATGTAATTACACAGTAATTACCAATAGTTATAAATGAAGTTCATATGTAGTTACATTGTAACGGACCTGTAAAATGGAGTGAGTCTGACCCCAGTGGCTTGTGTGCAAGTCAATCAGTATAGAACAGGCTGGTTTCCAACTCCATCTGATGTCAAACAGGGGCATGTACTTTCGCCGACGCTGTTTGCCGTCTATATAAACGATCTTGTTCTAGAAATCAAGCAAGCAGCTATTGGGGTCAGATTGGGTGACCTTACGGTTGGCTCTCTTCTATACGCAGATGATATATTCCTGTTCGCCGAGTCAGAAAATGATCTTCAAAGTTGATTAAATATTGTGTGTTGAGAGCCAAAGTGAAACGTCACTTCCTGCTTTCTACCAGCGCTGCAAAAAATATGAATGGCGGTGGACGGAGAATAAGGTTACTTTTTTTATCCCGTTTGAATTGTGCCACGGGGTGCCAACGCCAATTTTGTCAATTTATATGCTTGTCAAGAAAGTCGCAGTTTGTCGCCAAACTGTTGCACTAGAAGTTATAAATCAGAAAGACTAGACTACATACACTGTTGCCTAAGTGACGTCACTTTTTCTACCGGCAAAGCTGAAGACCGGTGACATGCCACGAGCTTCCACAAGCTATGTAGTTTTTATACGAAACTAACCCCTACGTTTCAGTTTGACGACAAACTGTGACTTTCTTGACATGCAAAGTTACATTTAAAATTGACAAAATTAGCGTTGGCACCCCGTGGCACAATTCAAACGGGATAAAAAAGTAACCTTATTCTCCGTCCACCGCCATTCATATTTTTCGCAGCGCTGGTACCATGGATGTACGTACCAGGGGGTACGGTGGCGCAGTCGGTAGCGCTGTCGCCTCACAGCTCGAAGGTCCTGGGTTCGATTCCCACCTGGGACGCTGTGGGCGCTGGAGTTGTGACCCCCCCATATCTTCAGTGCCTACTGCCCAGGTGGGCTATCTCGTCGAAAGGGCCTTTCTGTGTGGAGTTTGCATGTTCTCCCCGTACCCCCCAGGGGGTTCCTCCGTACATAACCCCCCACTAAAAACATGCAGAAGATCGTCATCCGACCAGTGACGACAACATCTGGAGTTGGTCCAATGATGGTCCAATGATGGTCCCCGGGCGCTGGAAAGAAACAGCGACCACTGCTCCTGGCCTGCCCCCTGGAGGAAAGGACAAGCCTGGATGGGTCAAATGCAGAGGACATATTTCACCGGCCACCGTCAGCATGAGTGTGTGTAGTGGCCGCATGTGTTGTAGTGTGTTCGTGTGACAATAAAGACAGGCTGCCGTCTGAAATCGTGTATTGGCTGGTACAGGGAGAAAGCAGGAAGTGAAGTTTCACTATTGATGTGGGAGATGGAGGTTCAGCGTAGGTTGAGCGTAGGTTGAGCGTTGCTTCGGCGTATAGTGTGAACGGGGGCTTAGGGTTGCGATCTTAAGCCCTTGTTCTCACAGGACGCCAAACGTAAGTAGAACTGAAGCTTGAAGCAGGCACAAGCTGAACTGACGCCTAACTGTTCACACAAGAAGCCTTCTTGTTCTTCTTCAGGCATCACGCTTGGAAAATAGGTGTGAATCCTGAACGATCGCTTGAGCAAGACGTGAGCGTGGCTTCGGCGTGACACGTGCGCGGGTGATGTGAACGGCTTCGCCTGTTAACAAGGACGCCTAAATGAAACTTGTGGGTTCAGTGTAGGTTGAGCTTAGCTTGAGCGTTGCTTCGGCATATAGTGTGTGAACGGGGTTGGGAACCACTGCTTTAACAGCTTATTAGTTGAGATTCAACAAACAGATTATGTTTGCTTCCCGTTCCACACACCTGTAGCCTACCTAGTGTAATATGTAGTTATGTTCATGAATTGTCACATATACTCTATAGATGTTTAAAATACATACTACAGCATGCGCTGGGACGCGTCATCAGTGATGTTAGCTGGGGTCGTAAGGTGTTTCGGGTCTGTCAACATCATACACCCTCGCACAGTAGACCCAGCCGAGGCCGATTAAGACCCCGACCCGCGTCCCAGAAGCAGCCGCTCACGGATCAGCCTTCCTACTCTGTCTGCAACGTTGCCCGCGGAAGGGTTGATCACGCCCAATCCGCTGCAATAGAGTTAGTGCTACACCGCAGTATTGAAAGACCCTTCGGTGCATGGAGGGTCTAAGGCCCTGTGGGTGACTCCAGGCCGGGCTCCTCCTTCATCTCACCAGACCCTCCCGGGGAAAAGGCAATCCTACCATGGGCAGAGAGGATGCCTCAAGAAGGCCTGTGCGCTGCACGTCATTTGCCTGCGCCGAGCACCTCGCTCTAGATAATCTGTTAAACCATTGAATTGTTGAATGTCAAATAATAAGCTGTTGCAATGTTACAAATACTCCGTAGATTCTCATAGGCAGACTATCCAAAATAAAGTGCTCACTTTTAGTCTCAACATCAACTTGTTTATTCAAGGCAGCGTTAACAGAGACAACATAGTTTCTACTCCAATTCATGGTTACATTTCACATGCATTTACCTTTAGTAACTATGTCAAATTTCTCTGTCTATAGATAATTTGGATATTGCTGGTAGGAATCTAGCGTCTTCACCAGTCATCCATACATATTTCTCTTGGGTGTAGCCTAATGCAATAAGTTACCTTAACACATTTACCTCTTGAATTATTCATGATTAATTTTATAGTAAGAGATTAATTATTGATGATCATCTAAATCTCTGACATAATTGTTTTGGCTCTAGTTGCACATTTGTATGTACTGCCTATTTATGCCACTGCCACTTATGTCCATGTGTCTTTGCTAAGGTGATTCTGGACATGCAGGGACTGACCACTGGTACAAGCCTTTGGTGTGGTTCTGGATCCTGCTGGGTCTCGCCTACTTTGCATCTATCCTGACCATGATTGGTAGCTGGCTGCGGGTTCTGTCCAAGAAGGCCAGAGCTGAGGTAACTCTCCTCTCCTTTCCTTTCCTCTCCTCGCTTCTCTCTGATCCCTCTCCTCTGTTCTCTTTCTTCTCCTCTACTTTCATCCCTTCTCCTCTTCGCTTTTCTCCTCCCCTCTCTGTTTATCATGCCTTGTTTCTATCCCTCGCCTTTCATCATGTGTTGTTGCACCATCTCTCCTTAGATGGAGGAACTGCGAGCCCATGCCGCCGCCATGGGCCAGAACATCCAGGGCATCGATTTCCGCATTCCAGGAAAAATCGACGACCCCTTCAAGCGCCGTCGGCGAAAGCGCCGCCAACATGGGCACAGCGTGTCAGCCAACGGCGACCCAGAGGGGAAAGAGCAACATCACGAGAGTCAAACGGGGTCTGGATCTTCCGGCTCCTCCGCCTCCTCTTCCTCCTCGAATGAGTCCGAGTCCGGCTCAGAGGCCGGATCTCAGGCCACTCAGACGGACCATGTGCCTGAGGGAAAAAGTCTTGAGGCCGAAAAGGAGGACGCTTTACCAGATCCCCTGTTTTCGCAGCCTCTGGACTACTTTGGGGAGAACCTGGCGTTCATCGACGAGTCTTCAGACGCACAGAGCGGAAAACTACATTTGGATCCTCTGCTGGATCCGGCACAGCCCAACTCTGCACGCGCTCGTCACCCGAGGAGGAGACGCCAAAGAAGACCTCTGCCGCACAAGAGCCCGAAAGCCAACGGCTCGCATGCCAGCAAGGAGTCTAACGGGAATGCAAGGCCCCTTCCAGATGTGCCTCTCAAATGTTAAGATTTGGGCTGATTACAGGAACTCATCTGCTTGCACAAATATCCCCGTCAGAGATATGAGATTTAGTCCAAATCTGACAGAGCAGTTCTTGATGTAGCAATTTATTTGTGTATACAGCTTACTTCCAGACGCCTTAAATGAAAATATGTTGTGGAAACCTAACCACTCACGGCTTGCATTTGATGCTCCAAGCATGAGAGTGTGAATGCCTCAATCCAATGATGATGAAGTGATTTTTATGGTCTTGTTCTCAACCGATTAATTTCTGTGGAGTTAGTGGTCTCTACTGGGCCAATATTGAACTGCACTCTCCTCTTGCCATTCCTTCACACAGGCTTTCGGCATTTCACCAATCCATAGTGTAAAGATGAAAGTAGGAAGGATCAACCCAAAGTCATTTTGGTCAGACATGTGCAGCCTTAAGGAAAACATGTTTTGGTCTGAGACATGTTACTCTTGAATCCTGCCAACAGTTAAACAAGGTCAGTGTATTAGAATACTGACATTACTTTTTTTTTTAGCACTGTGTACAACTATAATATTAACATTTTGAGACAAAAAATGTATTAATCGTAATGTATTGCATATATGTAATAAACATTTTTGGAATGAAAGCAGCACTGAGTTTTGCATGTTTATCATGCAGCGTTTATTCAAGTTCTTGAATTGCAACTTAAAAATGCTGTTGAGTGTTAAACTCTCACAAGGCTGTGGAAAAATATAAGTACCATTAGGATGGGCTGAATCACTTAGGAGTTATAAATGTTTATGTGAGCCCAAGCCAAACTATTTACTCACCAATCTGGGAACCCATCGGTTAAACAAAAAAAACATATTTTTCTCTAACCTCTGGGGGCAGCCCCGTTCCAATGTGGTGCAACAGGAACCCAAGAGGCGCGGTCGGCAGCGGAAGAAAATCCCTTTCCGCTCCCTGCAAGCTCTGCCATTGGCTCCAACCGACCGGCTCCGCCCATTAATGCATTTATTTTCCGCTCGCTGCGTGTCGCTCTCAAATCCGTCCGTCGCTATGAAACAACAATAACAACTCTAGCTCGTTGCTAATAGCAAGTAGAAAAAAGTTGCTACTTGCTATACGCTGAAAATTGTAAGTGTTGACTACACACCGGTCACGTTCACTTCATTTTGATCGGGTAAAGCGCAGCATGCGTGCAAGCGCTTTTACACCCCTTTTGACAGAGCCTGCCGACAGATTTTTGATGCAAGTCGAAAGTCTGCCTCGAGAGATTATTTACTCACTGACAACAAGTCAATTTGTGGCTTTCAGTGTCCAGCAAAAGCACTTCATAAACATAATCTGGTATTGAGTATGGTGTCAAGTTCCATGATGACGGAACATGTTGAGTGTGTTTCAGAAGTCACACCGTTTGGCAATTGTTTAAAATAGCCATGATGTTTGTATGTATACCAAAATGTGTATCTTTCTAGTTGGCTGTGTCAGATCTGGGTTAGGGCAATACATGCTGGACCTATGGAGGTCTGGCATACAGGAAATGTTACTCATCATCATACACACTGAGTCACATCATTGAACTGAGAACATCCCACCAATGCCTCTTGGTGGCAGTGTGGGCCTCTTCTGTATAAAACCAGGATCCAATAGATCTCTATCATTTGTGGTGTAAAAACTGAATGCATGCTGAATTACATAGAAACTCAAATATTATAATTCATATTTTAACATTTCTGATCATGAACATTATTTAGTATTGGTAGGTGGAGGATAAACAATTTTCTGTTAAAACAAACACATTTAAAATGTTTCAAAATGACATTAGCCAAAATATAAATGGCTCTGATATCTTAATTTTCAATGCCATTAAAGTGAAACATGGTACGACTTTCCCTTAGTAATGCTGTTCATACGCATAATGCCTCATGTGAAGGTTGACAAATTCTAAATAAAAATCAATTATACTGTAGATAAATTTGGGACACAATTGCTGGAAACTTTACATAATACTTTTGGACATGCAACAACGTGCGAATTTGATCAACCAACTCTTAATCCCCACGAAAACAAACTAAGACAGACATAATGATTTTTTTTTAATGTAGACATAAAAATGACTTTCACATTATTGATGGCAATAGTGATGGCTTCCAAATATGGATGAATGGAACTAAAAATATATATTTTTCTTGATTTTTAATAAAACCAGACAGTACATTTCTCAGACAGGCCTGCATAGCTCAAACTTGAAGAATATTAATCAACAGGGAGGGAAAGAGGTAAAGATATCCATGAACTGTCTTATCAAATACTTTGGATTTGATCAAAAAGCATCTGGCGGCTGAAACCTGTGTGAGCCATAGAGCTATTTATTGCTCTCCCTTGTTTTAGCAATGTGACGCAATCACACCATGCTACAGGGGCTGATTGTGAGGGAAATCAAGTCACCAAAAAGGGAAACTTCTGGGCTGTCCTGCCTACCACGTCAATGCAACGTCTTGGATTCAAAAATGGCACTGGCGCCCTGTTGCTTGCTGCATCTGCTCTCTCCCATCATTTCTGTCTCTTTTCACTGCAAATGTGTCTTTTCAATGTGTCTATCAAAGTTGAAATGCAATAAAAAACATCTTTGAAAGTCCAATGCTATGGTCGGGGAGAGAACATTCTGAAAACCTGCTTTTAAATGCTAATTTCTGGTGGATTTTGTACAGTGACATGTACAATCCTCTTTATAAGGGAGAAAATCACATTTCTGACCTCTCACTTAGAAATTGAGCAACTTTGAAATATCAAATAGGACCCTATCCAAGTGTTTAGCAAGATACTTTCCAAAAGTTTCCATGCAAGATAAAAAAGCACTCAGCCAGTTTTAGGATTTTTAGATCCAACTAAGCATGCACAATTGATACAAAATACCTAGTGTTGGTGTTCAGCAACTGAAATGTCCACATTCCTCCACAAGTTAATCACAATTTGATAATTTGATCAATAAGAGCCAATGCCCAACTCCTTTTGCCATTTAGAAGATTTCCAGGTTTAACTGCACACTGAAGAGGCATTTTGAGATCATCACTTTATTGTTGAAGAGACCAAAAGCAACCACACATTTAACAGCATGAAAAACAGCATGAAAATGTGAAGTAAAACAGATAGGTCTACAGTATTAAATGTATTTCCAGCTCCTAATAGTTGCTTCTCAATGCAGCTTGGCATCTTACAAACTTCGTGTCAGTGTTTCCATCTGGAGCTCCAGACATTTTTTCCACAGATTGGGCAAGTGGCAAAAGAGAAATATTCTCTGCTCACTGCTGAAGAGAGGGGAGGCATGTTGTGCAGAAGGCCTGAGCAGAGCAAACACTGCAGTGTAAATGTCCTTCAGCCCTTTTAGCTTCCATCTCCTCAGGTGATCAGTGTGACGCGCCATTAGAAATATCTATCTCTATTGGGTGCTTCAAAATGAACAAAGAAGAGCACCTAATATATATAGGACAAAAAGCACACAAACGCTTACACGGGCACACACAAAACACACAGGCACACACACACACACACACACACACACACACACACACACACACACACACACACACACACACACACACACACACACACACACACACACACGGTTATAGCTGAGCTATGGCTTTAGATAGCACAACTTTTATCAAAATGATCTGTAGGCCTACACTGGTATGCCTTTTGCAATATAACAGATATATTCTTCATGCTGCTACTATTACAGTCAATTAAAACCATTGATTAAAACCCATTTGGGAAAATGAATGCTGTTTTTTAGGAGCGCAACCAACAGATGGCGTAAGTTGACGCTTTCCGTCCCAATAGCAATCAGAACACGTCAGGCTCAGTCTGACTTAGACTTGTCATATTGTTTTATAGTTTGAAACTAGGCAAATGGCAATGTTGCTTATCTTGCAGCCCCTCTTATAGTAAACAAGCAAACTGATTTATCCCTGTAGGCTATTTCTTTCTTTTAAGAAGAAGCACCCTGTAAATGTTCATCAGCTCTTCGGAAAGGCTTTCCCAGACAAGGGCTGCTATTAGCTGGTGTGATCAGGAAGTGTGCAGGCAGTGATGATGTGCAGTGACAGTCGGTGACCTTAAACTGGAGGACACACACTCAGCTGCTGAAACGTCACCGGTCACATTACTGTCGTTTCGCCAACCGGCCACTAGAGGGCCAACAGCGGGATGATGTGGGAGATGTAGCCTATAAATTGTGCAATCATGGTAACAGCAAATACAAGCATGGACGCTCCTCAAAATGCAGTAGGCTAACAGTCAGAGCATGCTAGAAATAGCCTAATAGGCTATTATGTTCCCATGTATTCCCTTCATCCCATTCCCCCCTATCTCGTTGTATTCCCACCATGCATCTTGTTTACCCATTTGCCAACCCTGTTCAGCCTCAGATGGACCAGAACAGGTTGAGGACAACCTCAAGTCATAAATCCTCGAGTCACTTTCCCAATTCCTCTAATGACGGGGTTGGGACAGGAGGAAAGCCGCTGATGGGAATACTCTCTCTTCTCTCATGTTATAGTCGTGCGTGATGTGTGCGCCACATGCGTTTGTATTTCGGCCCACACCTGTCTCAGGTCATGGCTGGCTGTAAGCAGCACCTCGAGACCCCTCTGGCATCCGTCCATTAGGCTATTCTTTCTCCATGGTTTCAACAATGAGCCTTCCATACTGCACTACCATGAAGCAACCGTATAGCCCCACTAAAAGCCTAGCCTACATCATAAGGCAGTATCAAAACAAAAATATAGGACTACTTAAAGTGTTTCTCAGTGCAGTCTGAATGAGTAGCCTATAGGCTATAAGCATATGGCCATGTTTAGCCTCCGACAGGATGATAATGCAGACTCTGCACCAATATGATGCAGCCCGGCTGAATTGCAGTGTCTGCAGAGACTGTGGATGACCTTGCTTCAAGGTCGCAATGACACTGCCGTCAGTTTTTCCTCTCGTGCGCACGCCACGAAAATCCTGTGGCAGCCTCGAGCCCTCGCCGCCGTACACACACAGACTGTGGAACTAAAACCAGGAGTGTTGTCCTGTGAGTGTTGTCCTGCACTTTAAGAGTCTCAAGGCAAATTTGCTTATAATTAGAAACAGATAAGACAAAATAATTAGTAGTGATTTTCATGCATCCACAGGAATTTTGGGTTAATATGATACATTTTAATTTTTAATCAAATAAGCTACCTCCAACTTTTTATAGGCCTATAGCTTAATTAGCTATAGCCTATCCTTTGTAAATCAGGGGACACGGTGTCATGACAGCATTAACTACTTTGCTTCATCTCTCTGTGCCAGCTGTTATGGTCAAGTTGCAGGCATGAGGGCATGCGGCTTTTTTCACGAAGCAGGACAAATAAATAGCGGCAAATAATTGCCTTTAGTTATCAGTGTGATGCATAGGCTATAACACCCCATCTTTCCATTTTTCCATCCATCCATTTTCCTGGATGTTTAGCCTACATAGAGGAGATCTGTCAGAATCATTGCTTGGTTGTAGGCTGATCTGATCTGAACACTTTTGTTTTTATCTGCTTTTCAAAGCACTCTCTATATCTCGTTTTCTCATCCAGTTAGCCTATCCGCAGATCTCCACTTCCTTGGCTTTTGTCCAGAAAGCGCCTGCTGTAGTAGACTAGTGGAGGGAGCCGGGTCTGTGTCACAAGACCGACTGCATGACTACATTTTCCATGCTATCAGAAAAGAGATGCGTGTGCGTGTCTGTGTTTCATGGAATGTGTGTGTGTGTGTGTGTGTGTGTGTGTGTGTGTGTGTGTGTGTGTGTGTGTGTGTGTGTGTGTGTGTGTGTGTGTGCGCGCGCGCGTGCGTGCGTGCAACATTAATGCAGACTTTTATTCCTTCCGCAGTCTAGGGCTATTAGCTAACAAATCTCACAAAAAGCCATTTTAATATATGAAAAGGGGCTGAACCTTAAGATGTGGGTTACAATACAAATAGAAATATCACAGCAAAGTGAAAATAATATTGTTGAGGAAATAAGATAAATAAAGTATGATAATAGCTATAAATAGCCTACACAACTGAATATCACTGATATAGGCTATATAGGGGATAGGCTGGAAGAACATAATCCAGATTTGCACCGAGTTGCACGACATAGCCTATTGCGACCCTGAAACTCACATGGCTATTAGTTGGGCTCTTCTTAACTCTACAGCAGCAACGGGCCAGGATTGGATGCAGCAGCAGGATTAGAGTGGACTATAGGACTACCGGTAGGTCATATTTTTTGCATTTTGCTACAGGAGGAGGAGGCTTTTATGATGACGTTGGTGGAAGCTGCGTACGGACGTAACGGAGACACAGCAGACGCACTTGGGAAAGAGGGAGGAGAGTAGAGCACGGGATAGAGGCTGACGTCACTGGGCTGCGTCAAGCCAGCCGTAGAAAGACAGAACGAGAACGGAGGTGTCGCCTTCAAAATAAAAGCGTCGAATGTGTCACTTTTGAAAAATAAAATGAATAGGTTAATTCCGCTGTGTATACGACGTTTTCATTTAGTGTGTTAATCGTCCCATACAATGCATGACTCAATAAAAGGTGCAACGTTATAACCATAGAGACTGTATAAAGAGAGGTATTCAAACATCACTGACTGTTTTACATTGAAACGCTTGACCGGAAGTTGTTTTTCTTCGGTCGGGCTTGACGCTGCTGGTACGTAACTACAACCTCTGTTGTGGCAGCTAAAGACGGGAATATAACACCACTGTACGGAACCGGACAGGCTAATAAGAGAGTGGTCGTCAGGCTGGTTAGGGTAATTACACGGTACTGATGCCATGTTGGCAAACCTGCGAGGCAAACCCGTGAGAGGAGGCTTGGATTTACCCCGGCCGCAGCGAGTTGGTTGACTTGACTTAAAATACAAGCCTGCGATGTTTTTGCATTTCCCAGTAAGTAGCCTCACATTGCCGAGACGGGGCATCGCATGTTTATCAGTCCCTTTTGTTGGACAAACTGTCATCTGCATAAAAACGACATAGCATAGCCTGTTTGATTTGCATGCACGATTCGCCTGGCAAAGCGAAGTTTGCGTGGTGAACACGTTATTGGGGGTGGGGGCAGCCAGCAGCCAGCAGCGATAATCGCTGTAACAATTTGCCACTAAACCCTATACTGTCAAGTAGCAACATACATCTCATTCTTATCAACTGACCGTCGACTAATCCACACGGCAAGGCAGAGTGCTGCAGCAATCTGTACAATGGGATATCCTCAAATCGCCAATAAAATCCCAGGGAATTTCCCCAAATAATCCGCAATAGAATGTCGACAATGCATAGTAGATGACGGATGGAGGCCATCCGATGCAGGGATCAGGACTGTCCTTGTCTGGCTCTCTGTCCTCGGTCCTGCCTGGGCAAATTGCACCCACACTTCTCCAACTAGGCTATAACAACAACCCGGCTTTGCATTTGAACGCCCTGTGTTATTCTCTCTACTCTTTATTTCAAAACGGTGACCTGTGCAAGTCACCGACCCTACTGGACGTGGATTGGGATTGCTGATTTTAAAGGCATAATCCACTTTTGCAATTAACCTTTCACCGATCCGAGATCAGCAGGCAAGGTCACCCCTGACTGCTGTTCTCGCCGCCTCCACGGTGTGCCGCATGTAAAGCCCTCAAGTGAGTTTAATGTACAGTAGGTTGCACTATCGGTGACCTATCCCACGCCGAGTACACCGCTGCTGCTGCCTGCTTAATATCAGAGATAAGAAACCTTAAAACAATCCCAGAGAAACGGATTAGGAGTGCAGAGAGAAGTTTGGCGTTTCATTTGTGAGGAGAGGAAAAAAGTATATGCGGAAAGAACACCTAGCCCAAGCAATCAGTTGAGTTTATGCCAATTTATAGTTTGCTATACTTTGAGTGAGTGAATGAAATCTTAAATGCGTGGTCTCCAAATCCTTTAAATGTAACTTTTCAAAATAAAGTTAAAATGGTTCTAAATTGTCATGGTTTATGGTAATTTCCAAGAAACTATGTGCTTCCATACAAAGTTGTCTCTACACATTGAAGTCTTGCAGCTCAAGGTTAATCTTGCATGAAAGAAAACAAACATCTGAGCTCATATTTCATTGCTTTATTTAATTACGTCTTCTTTTTAAAATGTCAAAAGGGTATAGTCATTATTTACATGATGTCTAAATGTATTGTTTCATTTTACATGTTCTTTTTAACCAGTCTCTTTAATTATTTACAGAGCATTATTATTACTAAAGCTACTAAGCAAGGAGAGTATGAGAGACAAGGTGGTGGTTTTACTCTGTCTGCCCTTCAAGCATTCCTGTGACTGTGACCTTTGGAGTGTGTCACTGAACATAAGGGGGAGGGGAGGAGAGAGGAGTGAGCAGAAATGTGTAAAGATACAGTGGCCTATGTATTTTAGGAAGGGAAAAGTCACTGCTAAGGGCATGTAGGTACCATACTGCTAAGGGCATGTAGGTACCATACTGCCACAGACAAAATGAAGATCACTATAAGGTTCTCTGCTGCATGTTTGAACACTCGCACTGGTCAGCAGGACCTGATTATTCATCTGTTTTATTGATGATAAGAGAATACTTCCAACTCAGACTTCATGGTAACCATCGTGAAACCTAATTGTACACTATCATTCTGTGTTTTTGAAAGTTTAAATCACAGATGGGAGGCTAACATGGAAAATGAAAACTAAATTCTGTGCACTCAAAACACTCTTGCCTCTTTTGCAGGTGTCCTGATAACTGGAGAGTTCAAACCATTTTCTCGGCCTATACTCCAAACCAACAGCACTTCAGTGAGCTGCTACTGGAAGAGACGGATAAAGAGGGTCCAAACTGCAGTTTGGTAAACAGGTAATGAGTCTTTTTGGCTCTTTTATGACTGATGCAAATGTTGTCTAACTATGCTATGCTTCAGTTAGGATCCAGTGTTATTTATTTGTGTAGTATAGCGCAAAACTTCCCTTACAGTTGGGGCTGGGCAGTAATTCTATAGTATTGTTCATCTTTCAGTAGAATCATATCGTGAATTTGGGATATCGTGGCACACAATTCTGGTGTCTAAATTGATTATAACAAACAAAATTAATGAGAAAAAAAAGAAAGGAAAACTAGACTGTTATTACACCTAACATTACCATGACATGTTCAAAGGGATGAACATTCATTTGATTATTTAATGTGATTTTGTGAGCTATATTGTGATACTGTATATGGGGGGGTATGCCTTTGGTGATATTGATTTCAGCCACATCATCCAGACCTGCTCCATATTTGTTTTGACCATGCAGTTGTTTTCAAGGCAGCTCCAGATATGAAGCCTACTATGCCTAAAATGACACACTAAGGCCGGAGATATACTTACTTTTGTACTTGCGTTCGCATATGTATCCTGCGTCTATTTGGTACGTTGGTCGTGCACGTCCTATCCAAATTAATGAGACGCGTATGCTCCAAACAGACGATGCAGGATATGCAGTGCAGACATCATGTGAACGCGTAGTTGACAACAAGTATACTGTATCTCCACCCTAAGACGGCTAACCTATACGTTACCGATGGCAACAGCAATAGCCTGTGACTGGAAAGCTGCTGGTTTGAATCCAGACCTTCTGGGAAAGTGGACAAATGTTGGTTTTTCCTCTCCATAAATAACTATAAATGTTGCCCTGATCAAGGTAGTTAAACCTGTGTAATTCTGAGGAGTAGACTGCAATGTAAGACTATGTTGTACTTGGAGGTGGCAAAGATAATGCTTGCTGCTGCTAATAGGAAATTACTCATAGACAAGAGGCAGGATGGAGACATGGAAGAGGAAAGTTATGCAACAAGAATGGAGAATGATCTTGAAAATGTTGGCATGAATTTTCAAAATTTTAGCCTATATGATCATTTGGCGTGATGGGGGGGGTCTCTGTTATTAGCCAATCCCCGGGGTAACACCTTTTTAAATACAACATAGCATTTACTCACATTTTTATAATGGTTTATGCACTTGTACAATTTTTAATGATGGATGTCCTCGGCCAACATTATTGTCTTTCAGAGGCTGTAGCAGGCTTATTTTTGAAGCTAGAGTGAAGCTAGCCTGCTAGCCTGTCAGGAAGGGGGCTAAATAACGCTCCAAAATCTGGCTAAATTTTTGGCGAGGCAAAAAGTGTTATGGTCATTTTCAAAGGGGTCCCTGACCTCTCACCTCAAGATATCTGAATGAGAATGGGCTCTATGTAGAGCTGCAACGATTAGTCGATTAGTGAATTGTCAGAAAATTAATCGCCAACTATTGTATAATTGATAATTGTTTTGAGTAATTTATAAGGGAATAAAACAAAAATTATCTAGTTCCAGCTTCTTAAATGTGAATATTTTCTGTCTTCTTTCGTCTTCTATGACAGTAAACTGATTATCTTTGGGTTGTGGACTGTTGGTCACTCAGGACAAATAAGACATTTAAAGGACAAATAAGATATTTAAGGACATCATCTTGGGCTTTGGGGAAAAAGTGATCAACATTTTTTCACTGTTTTGTGACATTTTATGGATCCAACGACTAATCCATTAGTCGAGAAAATAATCGACAGATGAATCAATAATGAAAATAATCGTTAGTTGCAGCCCTAGCTCTATTTGGGTACCCAACCTGTAGAACATGGTTCCTCTCTGTTAGAGGTGGTGGTGATGATGATGATGATGATAATAATAATAATAATAATAAAAGGGTATATTTATACTAGTAGTGATATGATTCTGGTTTCAGTTCTAGTCTTTCAGTTCTATACTTATATATATACTCATGTCATGGGCAACTGAAGTTTATAGTTTATCAACCTTTTTTATAACGGCGTGAGAGAACTGCCGCAGACATATAGTTTAACACCCCCCCCCCTTTTTTTTTTTTTTTACCATACTTACAGCCCTGAATATAACTTATGTAGATAAATCTGACTTATTTCTCATCCAAAATACTAAGGGGGCGAAGCTATTAAACCAAAAATAATGTGTTGCTGATTGCTGTTGTTTTGAGCATGCTACTGTCACTCTGGGGACCAAAGAGCTGCGTGTTTCATGAAAGCAGGGCCAGTGGCTCCACAGTTGCACCTTTGAGTGAATTACACAGACACTACTGAGTTGTTGTTGTTGTTTTACTTTGTTTCACTGACAAGGATGGGAGCCCCGAAATAGAAGGCAGTGATTGACCTATGAATTAAGGCAGTTATGACACAGCAGGCAGTGATTGACCTACTATGAATTAAGGCAGTTATGACACAGCAGCAGGCAGTGATTGACCTATGGATTAAGGCAGTTATGACACAGTAGCAACAAAGGATTACTGATGGTTGAGAGTTTCATTCCAAAATGAGATATCCACCATTTGAAAATGCCTCCTCTAAGAAAAAGATAGCTGGTAGTAAAGTCCATTATGGGTAATTGTTACTTAGGAAACAGTTATGTGTTTGGGGTTTTAATCATCTGCGGTTTGATGTATTGTCTGATTAAATGTAGGAAGCAAAATGCATGTATAGTGTTTTGGAGTGAAACCCATCAAGTAATAAAGGGAGGGCATTGGGCCAGAGAAGATTGCACTGTGCGAAATGCAGAACAAATGAGCGAACTTAGTGAAGGTATCTGAGAATTTTCAACAACAACTTAAAGTGAGGAGAAATGCATCAGTCTGAAGGGCACATTGACATTTTAACTTTGCATGAAGATCACATTTTTGGGGACATTGTTTTTTCATTATTTATGAGACCTTATATATTAGGTGCTGCTTTTTATATTTTATGCAGGCCAATTTTGCTTTCTGCAACATTTTCGTTTCAGCAGTATTAAATATTTTAATGTAATTTCAATGTAATAGAACTGAACCCATCCAACATAATGTAAAGCAACTTTGTCAGAAATCTGCTTCCAAATGCATGCATCACCTTTCATTAAATAACCACCAATCGCCAGTCAAATGCTAGTAAATCTTGGCAGGCAGCCACCCATCATTTGGATGCTCTAATGCTCTTTTGTATTCTTTCTGATAAAATAACTTGAGCCTTTGAATTCATTACCATTATGTGCTGCTGTCAGTTATGAAGCTGCCAGTTTAGAGATGAACAAAATGTCTCCAAATGCCTCTCGTTTGTTGTTGTTTTTAAGCTTTTTGTGCTAAACCAACCAACTCTCCTTGTTATGTCGTGTAATCCTGGCAAATGGCTTTACAGTGTTTGTTCTCCAGCTGTAAACACAAAGCGGTGTGCATGATGAAGTCGTTACTGTATAATATCCATCCTTTTTATTTAACTAGACCCATTTGCAATTTCTCATTAGTGAGAAAGCCTCTTTGTAGCCCGGCCCAGCCATATGCATTAAGACCTCCCATCTCAACAGTCAACACGAGCTAGCAAGCGTTAGCTACTTTTTTGAGGCGTTTTAAACAAGTTAAAATGGTAAATTACGTTTGGGGACAACATTTCTTCCAAACTTGTGCGATGTTGTAACAACGTGGGGAGACGAAAGTACAGTAGTCACCGTTGCCAGGTAAGCTGCCTTCAGTACAGCCTGGGCCCCAGGAAGAGAGCTTGGTCAGCCAGGATTAGTTTAGCTAGCTAGCTCGCTAACGTTAGCGTTAGCTAACCCGCAGTGGTAGCTAATGCTAACGTTACCCCAGCATGTTGGCGGATGTGCATTACTCACGTTTAGGCTATCAATAAGATGAGACTGTAACGTTAACGTCACATTATTTCGCTAACGTTATCTTGTAGTATAACGCTATTGTTAACAGCTTTATCCAGTGGAATAAATTACCAATGAGCTAGCCTATATCAAGTCCTTTTTCTATTTTCTAGCTACTAAAATTCACGTTTCTTCCTTTGCCAATTGCAAATGACATTGGGATGTACTCCTCAAAGCCAGAGACAAATTGCCAGCCATTGGTATTCAATCAGGACTCACGGACTACCCTAGTCCTCATGGTCTTTCATTGAACTTGTAAATGCAGTCCAAAGAGGTTGGATTTAAAAACAGTCGAGATTTTGCTGTCACTTCTCTGGCTGCCTACAAACAAACAAACAAACAAACAAACAAACAGTGCTACAGGGTGCAGGGTGCAAACTCCAGACAGTGCAACTGCCAACTACTGGATTTATTTTCATGAACCAAGACAAAATGGGAAAGTGGGAAACATCCCGCATCTTATTTTTTTTAGACTAGGTCTTGAGGTTATTATGTTACCTACCACAACATTAGTTAGTTATAATAATAATACTAGGGTATCGGCCAACCCTAGGCTGCGCAGGCTCGCGCAAGCTCGGCCTCGCTTGCAGCTCGGCTGCTGCGTGACCTCGCCTGCTCTATTGGCACCCTAGGCTCGCCCGCTGCGTGGGCTCGCCGCACACAGCTCGGCTGCTACGCGGCCTCGTTCACAGCTCGGCTGCTGCATGGCGCCTCGCTCACAGCTCGGCTGCTGCGTGGCCTCACCTGCTCTATTACCATGCACAGTGCACAATCGCCTGCTCTATTGTTATGCGCAGCGCACAATTGCCCAACTCGCATCACTGATGACATCACTGTCACTGATGATGTCACAATGCCTATGACATCATCAGTGCCATGTCATAGAGAGGCATGCTTCAGCACTGTACCAGAGATTTTCATCCGTTATTTATTTTCCCATACACATTTCGTAAAATGCATATAAAAATAGTTTCACTGGTTCAAACCAAACGGTACAGATATATTTAGAAACAGGAGAGATTGCATAACATTTCACTGGGACCAAAACATTAACAAAAATGCGCGTTTAAAGAAAATATTTTTTCAATCTTGTTTTTTAAAGTTTTGGTCCGACTGAAATCTTCTATGGTCTCTCCCGATTATAGCGTTTGGTTTGACGAAGTAAAACTATTACTACTTGTACTATCTGGTACAGTGCTGAAGCATCTATAAGATGATTTTGATCAATAATGATATGACATCACTGATGATGTCATAGACATTGTGACATCATCAGTGGGACAAAAATTGAAACAGATATTGGACAGACAAACATTGCCCACTTGCTCCCTTTTATATAGACTACTAGGCATCTCGCGCGCCACGCGCGCTCGATTCCTAGGCTCGCCCTGCAGCTCGCCGAGCTGCGTGGGCTCCCCTGCTCTTATGACATCAATGATGATGTCACAACTTCACATCACTGATGACATCACAATTGTTCTTATGACATCACTGATGATGTCACAATGCCTATGACATCATCAGTGATGTCACAATGCACAATTGCTCAAGTGACATAACTGATGACATCACTTCCGGGACAAAATTGCTACAGACAGAGAACAGAGATTGCCCACTTGCCCCTTTTATATCCACCTTATTTTTGAATGCCCCACTGTAAAATGATTATGGGTACAAGCCAGGTCCGGTCTAGAATGTCACTGTTTGTTGCAGCTGGTTAACGTTACTTGTGGGCAGAGGGACTGCGGCGCTCGTACTGAGCGAATTTCCTCGTCAAACTCCGACGCCGGGGAAAAAAAAAACTCAGACACTGGAAAAAAGTTGCCTGTCACGAAGAAATAACACTCGTTTGACGACGTATTTGAGGGAATGTAATAATGTTATCTATCACATCCGCTAACCTGTTGCTCTTTGAACAACTCAGGATATACTGTATATCAGCGAGATGTTTGGCCAAGCTGGACGTGATTTGCTCCCTTCGCCTGCAGATTCGAAACATCGTTTACAGACGGGCGTCCATGTCGGCAACGTAACGGGGGGAGGGGACTGGGAGGATTACACCGGAAGAAGCGCCCATGCAGCTAGGAATAAGGTGGATATAGACAGATAGATGTGATGCTTTCTTGGGAGGCAGATTCGTATGCCTCTGCCGGCGATAGCCAGGCCGGAGGCATTATGGATTCGGGTTGTCCGTCTGTCATCCTAACATAACACGATGTTCATTGACACAATATCTGAGGAATGCCTTGACGGAATTTCATCAAATTTGCCTCAAACGTCGACTTGGACTCAAGGATGAACTGATTACATTTTGGTGGTCAAAGCCAAAGGTCAAAGTTCAAGGTCACTGTGACTAGGGATGGGCGGGAGTACTCGGGTACTCGAGTGCTCATTCATAACGTCAGTACTCGAGTAATGTTTCCGCTGTTCGGGTACTCGCCCCACCCCTTTAAAAATGGTACACACGCATCGTCATGTGGATCTGGCTATACAGGCAGCATGGCTGTGTTTCAGACAGGCATAACTGCATGGGCGTCAAGTCAGCCAGAATGTAAAAGTATGTCATCTGCTTTAGGGCTTTCAAATAAAACCCTTATTGTAACATTGGCATTAATATTAATTTTGAGTAATGCTTTACAGTCACAGTTTCACTCGTAATCGTAGTATTTTGATACAAGGTTTGCTGCTTTGTTCGTTGAAATATACTATATAATATTATACCGGACATGTAGGCCTCTTGGAAATTAGCCTTTGCTTGTTTTACAAGTCTGCTCGAACGAAGCGCTAACCAATGCCATCCAACCACCGGAGATCTGAGGTAGGCTAACCCTAACAGCTGCAGCTAACGTCACCTAATGATCCCTTTCCTCACAAAAAGTGCTACAGGTAGTGCTTTTTCCATGCAAAAATGCAAACGTTATGTGTGAACAGCCCCATACACAGCAGATTACTCCTGCACTGTCATTACCATACTAATAGATATTCGAAATTAACTGCTTAACACATTCAGTGCCACAGCGCTTCAGTAAAATTGTCTGGAGCCTGTGCCAGATTCACTTCCATTCAGTTGAAAACAGCTATAGAATTTTTTCTATTATGGCTATATTAACGGGGCTGGACTTTAATGAAAGATTGAACACTCCTGCTTCTTCCAAAGAAGAAATTTTGTTTCTAGACAGTTCCATTATGAAATTACAGCCTCTCAAAAAAGTGCACTTTCAAGGGTTTTCTGTCGTTTTTTTTTTCTTTCCAAGATATAGCCCCTTTTATGAATACCTTTTGCACTCTAATTTCGAGCACATTCACTGACTCTGGCTGGTGTTTTCTGATGTGGTGGCGTGTGGTGTGGTTTCTGTGCAGCCACACACCCCTCTCCCCCCCCCCCCCCCCCCCCTCTCCACCTCTGAGCTGCGGGCTCCTCCCACACGCACAGAGTTTGCTTTCTCGACTCCGTTTTTGCCCCGGACAGATCCCAGCTTTGCTGCGCGCATCATTTCCTTGATGGGCATCAAGGAAATGATGCGCGCTGGCAAACGCGACTGAACGAAAAGGCTTGGCCCGTTCGGCATCGGAAATCGTGTGGAGATAGATAGAAGCATAAGAGCTCAGTTGTGAGCGCGGATGCAGCCGAGCCCACTCTCGCTGTAGACGGAGCAATATATACGGCTCTGGCAGAAAGCATGCATCGGTTTCCACGGCTTTCTCCGCTGTCTCCTGTACAAAGTAAAGGATCTGAGGTGGGTGGAGCAGCTCCTGTGACGATGTTTAAGGTGGCGCCGTGTGATCCCTTGAAGGGATTCATGCTCACTGGCTGGGTACGACCTTAAACAGCAGAATTATGGAATAATATGAATTATGATTTTAGGACGTCCACAGACGTCCTTGGCACTGAACGTTACTTTTTTTTAGGACGTACACAGACGTCCTCGGCACTGAATGTGTTAACATAGCCAAACTTGGGTTAAGCGTGTGTTTCCACACGGTCCAAACCCGACCCCCCCCTTCCCCCCAGCGAGTACCCGATTACTCGTTCATAATAGGAGAGTACTCGAGTATTTAAATTGGTTAAAATGCCCATCCCTAACTGTGACCTCGCAAACGCCATTCCCAAGTTCTTTAACGAGATATCTCAGGAACGGCTTGACGGAATTTCTTCCAATTTGGCTTAAACGTTGACTTGGATGCAAGGATGAACTGATTAGATTTTGGTGATCAAAGGTCAAGGTCACTGTGACCTCGCCAATGGCCTCGCCATTTTCAAGCTTGTTGACGCCATATCTCAGGAATGCCTTGATGGATTTTCTTCGAATTTGCCTCAAACGTCCACTTGGACTCAAGGATGAACTGATTAGATTTTGTTGGTCAAAGTTCAAGGTCACTGACCTCACAACCACCCGTTTCATGTTCGTTAACGCAATTTCTCAGGAACGCCTTGACAGAATTTAATCCAATTTTCCTCAAACGTCCACTTGGACTGAAGGATGAACTGATTAGATTTTGGTGGTTAAAGGTCAAACTTCAAGGTCACTGTGACCTCACAAACCCCATTTCCAAGCTCTTTAACGCGATATCTCAGGAGCGCCTTGATGGAATTTCTTCCAATTTTGCTCAAACGTCGACTTGGACTCGAGGATAAACTAATTAGATTTTGGTGGTCAAAGGTTACAGTCACTGTGACCTCACGAACGCCATTTTCAAGCTTGTTAATGCGATATCTCAAGAACGCCTAGACGGAATTAATTCCAATTTGCCTCAAACGTCCACTTGGACTCAAGGATGAACTGATTAGATTTTGGTGGTCAAACGTCAAGGTCACTGTGACCTCACGAACGCCATTTTCAAGCTTGTTAACGCAATATCTCAAGAACACCTAGACGGAATTTCTTCCAATTTGCCTCAAACGTCCACTTGGACTCAAGGATGAACTGATTAGATTTTGGTGGTCAAACGTCAAGGTCACTGTGACCTCACGAATGCCATTTTCAAGCTTGTTAACGCAATATCTCAAGAACACCTAGACGGAATTTCTTCCAATTTGCCTCAAACGTCCACTTGGACACAAGGATGAACTGATTAGATTTTAGTGGTCAAACGTCAAGGTCACTGTGACGTCACAAACACCATTTTCAAGCTCGGTAATGCCATATCTCAGTAACAACACCTTGACGAAATTTCTTCACATTTGGCTGAAACGTCAAAGTCTGGACAGACATGCATGTCGAGTTTGTCGACTGTTCACTTGTTGGTGGAGGCATATATCGGCGGTGCGGTCGGTTTTTTCTTCTTTTTTCCCCTTTTTTCCGCATGCTCTTCCCAGGGGAGGTCAGGGTCAGTTGCATAACTGTGACCGTGGAGCTGGTAGGGGTCCAGTGTCTGGCTCTGTAGCTTGAACATAGGATCTCAGAGAGAAAGATGGTCTCCCATTAGCACACCTTGCCGGCGCCGCCTCTAAATAAAATGTTATGTATTTTTTCATTCGGTTTGCTGTCCCATACAGAAGAAAGAAAAATAATATGTTCAGAGAACATATGACATCTTCGATGTCTTTGATTTGATCTTGATCTACTGATCTTTCTCTCTTTTATGTCCTTTGACATCCAGTAACCGATCCAGTTTTCCTCACAGCACGACTTAAACTTAATTTAAACTTAAACTTAAACCTAAGTTTGATATTTAAATTGTACACCCTTGGTCGCTTTTAAAATTGTATTTCACACATGCTCAGATACCCCCTTAAAGTATTATTCCTCCACACGACATAGGCAAAAGTAGGCCACAGGTTATTAAAAGAGTGTTTGGTAATCAGTTGGTATTATACTTACATAATGGAGAGCACCAAGGAGAGTAATGCACTCTTGATGCCCTTGTGAAGAAATAGCGATCATGTAACAATTCTTCATAATCTGCAGAATTACTTGGACAGAGACAAGCAGAATACTGACATCTGGCCTTATTGCTACTAGAACTGATCCTGGTACGGGTCCAGGAGCGAACCTGGGGCTTTAACTCAAAATAACCCCAAACAATAGGAACTACATCCTACTGCAGTGCATGCGGGCGAGGCATTGGAACATTGGACCGACCATAAACAATGCATTTCCAATATTGCAACACTAGGTAAACATGCAGGTTGCAACTGGTTCCTTGCATTGGATTGCCAGTTTTATATGCATGGGTTGCGCACTGGTCCTGATATTTGATCACATGGAGATCAATTAAGCTGGAACAAGAGTGCATTAGTTAAGTAATGGATTCTTCAGCTCCACCTTTAATGTAGTCCGTGTCTGTAGTCTTATTCACACCGGCCTTGAAAGGGGTAAATGTTACGGAATTTGTAATCCGCATCTCCGATGTGAAAGTGATGTAAGCGGAGTTGTGGATAATTGTGTTACACCTTTCGTTACGCCAGTGGAGGTAGTCATAGCGCCGGATCAGCCTCCACCCTGCCTCAGCCTGAAAGCATAGGAGCGGCGACACGGAGAGGTGCGAATAGTCAGCTCATTCATAAAAAAATGACAGGGGAAACCACCTCACACAGCAAGAAAGGCATAAGCGAACGTAAAAAAGTAGCCTATACAATCATGACTGCAACAGGGGCGCCAGGAGGAATGCTCCATGCGTAACAGTTTATGGGTAAGTAGGATAGGCTATTTATGCTCAAACGACGTTGACATTAGTAGGCAAAATTAACGGATATAAAAATACGCTTCAGAGGACGTCTCGTGCATCTGTCTGTGGCCAGTCGGTCTGAGGATATTATTCCCTCTGTTCTTCAATCTCTCCTCAAAACAATCCCAATGTTTGGGAAAACCAGCTCCAGAACTGCAATCTGTCTAGTAGCCTGTTGTGCGTTCCCTTACGAAAAACAACTAACGTTATAGTAGGCTATTCATGTGCATTTATGCTATTCCCCCGACGACGAGTAACGTTATGCAGACTGCTGCAGCTGTTTGACATGGGGGCGTCCGCTTTCAGAACGGATTTAGGCTAATTAGGCTACTTCATGGGAATAATTTGCTTTACAAAATACTTGAACCAAAAGGTAAGAATTAGCCTTGTACCTAATACACGATTGTGCCTCTGTGATCCTGTCAATCAGATGAATATTGAAAGCCTTGTGTTACCATGCTGCCTTATAGAGAGCCGCAGGGATGACGTATTTTTGTAGTCGGAACGCGGAAGTCCCGGTCTTCCTGGTTCTTCACTGTTTCTGCCTATGGGATTTTTGAATGGGTTTTTGCCGCGATGCTTCAAATATGGTCTCTGTGCAACGCAAGCTTAATCAAACGCGAACCAGTGTTCAGCCGGATAATCTTCACACATGAGATTCAAGATTCAAGATTCAAGATTTTTATTGTCACTCCATGGTACAAGTATCACGTGTGAAATTCTTGTGCTGTGGACTCCGTTTACAACATAGTACAAATATAACAGGGCATATGAGTGCAAAAACAACAAGAGACAAGAAGGAGGACCACTTTCATGAGTTTTGAAGCGTAAATGCGAGCCCTAGAAGTAAAAAGCTCGTGCTAAGATAATCCAGAACTACACACAGTGTCGCATAGGCTTCCCCGTCACGTCACCACTCAACCTGGACTGTTGTTGATGTGTGCGCTGCTGTGCACTGATTACCCCGGGCTGAACGGGGCTGAACCAGGTGAGGGAAAGAGAATTTCCGTGTTCGTCCTTTGAAGTGATGATGTTATTGACGTATAATATCCCCGTCAACTCAACAGTGTAGTCTCATTTAGCCGTTTGCTAGCTAGCCGCCCTTTTAACGGCACGTAAAAGCTTAAAAACTCATAAAAGTGGTCCTCATGTGTGAAGATTATCCTACTGAACACTGGTTCGCGTTTGATTAAGCTTGCGTTGCCCAGAGACCTTATTAGAAGCATCGCGCCAAAAACCCATTCAAAAATCTCATAGGCGAAAACAGTGAAGAACCAGGAAGTGTTAGCATCAATGTTTTCCGGACTCGTTTCTGCGGCCTTGTGAAAATATTAATTTAGGCTACTAGGAGGAGCTGGGTGGAAATGCTTCCCCTTGCCTCATTTCAATCTGGGAGGGCTGGATGTAACCTGAACCGGCTGTCTCCGAGTCCTTACTGGATCTCTGTGTGAAAGTGGCGAGTGTTTGGCTGTCTCCTTACTGGATCTCTGTGTGAAAGTGGCTAGTGTTTGGCTGTCTCCTTACTGGATCTCTGTGTGAAAGTGGCTAGTGTTTGGCTGTCTCCTTACTGGATCTCTGTGTGAAAGTGGCTAGTGTTTGGCTGTCTCCTTACTGGATCTCTGTGTGAAAGTGGCTAGTGTTTGGCTGTCTCCTTAGTCCTTACTGGATGTCTGTGTGAAAGTGGCGAGTGTTTGGCTGTCTCCTTACTGGATCTCTGTGTGAAAGTGGCGAGTGATTGGCTGTCTCCTTACAGGATCTCTGTGTGAAAGTGGCTAGTGTTTGGCTGTCTCCTTACTGGATCTCTGTGTGAAAGTGGCTAGTGTTTGGCTGTCTCCTTAGTCCTTACTGGATGTCTGTGTGAAAGTGGCGAGTGTTTGGCTGTCTCCTTACTGGATCTCTGTGTGAAAGTGGCGAGTGATTGGCTGTCTCCTTACAGGATCTCTGTGTGAAAGTGGCGAGTGATTGGCTGTCTCCTTACAGGATCTCTGTGTGAAAGTGGCGAGTGATTGGCTGTCTCCTTACAGGATCTCTGTGTGACTGGAAGTGGCTAGTGTTTGGCTGTCTCCTTACTGGATCTCTGTGTGAAAGTGGCTAGTGTTTGGCTGTCTCCTTAGTCCTTACTGGATCTCTGTGTGAAAGTGGCAAGTGTTTGGCTGTCTCCTTAGTCCTTAGTGGATGTCTGTGTGAAAGTGGCTAGTGTTTGGCTGTCTCCTTACTGGATGTCTGTGTGGAAGTGGCTAGTGTTTGGCTGTCTCCTTACTGGATGTCTGTGTGAAAGTGGCGAGTGTTTGGCTGTCTCCTTACTGGATGTCTGTGTGAAAGTGGCGAGTGTTTGGCTGTCTCCTTACTGGATCTCTGTGTGAAAGTGGCGAGTGTTTGGCTGTCTCCTTACTGGATCTCTGTGTGGAAGTGGCTAGTGTTTGGCTGTCTCCTTACTGGATCTCTGTGTGGAAGTGGCTAGTGTTTGGCTGTCTCCTTACTAGGAGTCCTTATGGGGGTTTAATTACAGGAGTGGCTGTGTTCTGGATTAATGAGCCTAATCTGCAGAGCGCAGAGCAGGTTGAAGCTGGGATTGCGGTCACTTTCTCTGCCCATAGTGTCCTTGCTTGCACTCACCCAAACACAATTCACCCACTTGCATGCAAGAAGCACTCTTTATATACCCCCCCCCCCCCCCCCCCCCCACGCACACACACATTTTCATTTTATATTGAGATGTCTTTGTGCCAAAGAGATTAGGCTACTTTTAGACTAATTGTCTCATATTGTCTACATTTTCTGATTGGCATTACGAATCCAGACATCAGTGTTTGGCATTTGGACAAATCCATTGTCAATTGAATCACAGCTAAAAAGCATTCAACATTATTACTCATAGTGGTCTAACCATTCACATTATGGCTGAGTTTGTATTTGATGCAGCATAGTCATTCATAGCTCTACAATACCAGGGGTTCTCAAAGTCTGAGACTGTGGGCCTCCCGCTGACAAAGCTTGGAAAAAGGTGCCCCCCCTCACTGAAATCCTGGATGCCTATTGGATCATGATTATGTTCTTACTTATTTGATCCCATAGAGTCTATGGGACTACACCAAATACATAAAGAAGGTCTTTCTGATGGCATTTCTTAGTTTCTGACTCTGGGAAAGTGAGAAAAACAGTAAAATTTGCCAAAACTACTGTGTCTCTCTGAACTACCTTTAACCAAATCACAGACATTTAACATGATCACCTTTTGATAACTAATGTCATATTTCTTCACTTCCTTTCACTGAGCCTCCCCTGAAACTGTGGGTGGCCCGTCCCCCACTTTGAAAACCTCTGCTCTATACACTTCTTAAATTTATTCTAATTCCTTCTTTTAATTTTCCCTTTTTTACCCAAAGGAAGTTTTATTTCTTCATTAGCATAACCTTGGGCAGCATTTTGGCATGTTGCAGGCGCATTTTAATTTTAACCAATTGAATTTAAATCTTGGCTAAACTTAGAGCTATTGGCTCACTAAAGGATGTGAGTCACTGTCATGCCAGTCTGAAAAAGTGCTTTTCCATTTGACAATTAGATTACAATTAGATTTCAGTTCTTGAGAATTCCGTTTGCGTCTTTGTGGCAACCTCATCCCCAGAGATCGCCTCTCTTCCATGTATTATGATGGAGAATATAGATGCTTGTAAGAATTCATCAGAATAATATGAAGATTAGAATTGACAAATTATAATGTTTTACTGGCAAGTAATCAGTATAAATGATAAGCATCTATTGCAGTGATCGGCAGCTGGCAACCTGCAGACTGTATCTGACCCCTTCAATTTTGTAATTTCTTTCTCATTTATTAAGTTAGCGTTACAGGCTTGGTGCCAACACACAAAATGATATTAACCACAATTTGGAGACTTGTGAGCCTCCAGTGTGCTTGTAGTTATAATACACATATCTTTTATTGCAATTCGTACACAAGAAGCTGTATTTATGTTTTTTTTGTCTCTGTGTTTATCTCCTGTAGGAGAGAGAGCCACTCTGTACTAGAGGTGTAACGATACGTTTACGATATGTATCATGATACAAAATCATATTAGAATATTCCCTCTAAACAAAACATTTGTTTGAATATATTTGAATACTATATATATATTATATTAAAAACAAATATATATCTTTTTTTTAATTGATTGATTGATTGATTGATTGATTGATTTGTTGATTTATAATTATATTTATTTTTTGCGTGTGTGGTAAGGCAAACCAGTACAACCAATACATTTATTTGAACTTTTCTTTTTCAACATAAACAATTTCTTTTCATATTTATTCAGTCAGTACTAAATACAGTAGTAGCCTGCACTTTTGTAATGTTTTTAAATCACCAGGCAAACAATGTACCGTATGTTTTTATGTTGCCCTCTTGGCCAGGTTTTTTACCTGGTTAAATGTAAAAAAAAAAATAATAATAATAATAATACATTTGAATATAAATTTTCATATTCGAATATTCCTTAAATTTTTATATTCGAATATATATTCGAATATAGAATATTCTTTGACAGCCCTATGATACAAGGATGATATTGGCTCATTTAGAGGCCTTGCATGGAATGTTTGTGTAGTAGTGCTGCACGATTAATCGAATCGCAATCGCAATCGCGATGTCAGCACGTGCGATTGCATAACCGCAAAAGTGTGCGATTATTTTATTTTATTTTTTTCACGTCTTTTTGAGTCACACACACACACACACACACACTGTGTGTGAGAGCCTCCTTTAAACTAACGTTACACGCGACGCAGCAAACACACGTTTCTCAGCCATCACACTGGGCATCAATACTAGCGGGAGACTTCTCCCATGCACTCCCGCAAATAAGTAATGTTATGTGCAGCAAGGTACATATTATCTACAGAGAGGGCGAGAGAGAACATCCATGATCGCTAACAGCAAGCTATGCTAATAACTAGCTAGCCGTTCATTCAGAAACGCATGTAAACAGCCGTGTGATCAGTGAGAACGTCAGTAAAATAAGGAGAGAGCTGCAGGTGCTTATGCAGAACTAGTGCGCGATTAAGTACACAGTGGGGATGACCCGCTGTGATGAAGAATATAACGAGATTAACAAGGTTGATAGCAAAACACTGTCGCAGCTGCCAGCACTGGCAGCATCACCTCCAGGCTAGCTAACTAGCCTGTCACATGACGCCTTCATGGTCCCCTCGTTAAAAGTCTGCAGATGCACGTTCTCACCTCTCTCTCTCAAGAAGCGTCACGTGAGTGTGGCGTTTAAGGCCATCTGTCGCTACAAAATAAATAAACGGGGTGTATCATTCATTAGTATTGCTGGACAGACATGTAACTAACTTTGCAACTTTGCTGAGCCATCTTCTATGTGCTGTAACACAGTGCAGTTTCTATTTGACTGGTGTTTCTTTTTTACATGTTTGGGACAGGCAAATGTCTCAAAATGTTTTATTTTTTTGTAAAGATAATTTAATTTCAAATTGTTTTATTTTTTTAGTTTTAATATATTTTAAATTGTAACATATTTCATGTATTTTAGTCTGTGATATGTGAAACCGTGGTATTTTTGTCCAAGGTTATCATACCGTCAAAAACTCATGCCGGCACATCCCTAGATACCTAGTGGCAGTGGTGGCCCAACGGTTAGAGAAGCGAGCTTCAATCCCCGGGACCGGCAGGATAAATCTGGGTGGGGAAAGTGAAAAGGCAGCGCTTGCCCCTCCCTCATTACCACCACTGAGGTGCCCTTGAGCAAGGCCTTAACCCCAACTGCTCCAGTGGAGCTGATCAGTGGCCAGCAGATCAGACTGTGGTTGTACTGGTCAGCTTCCAGGTATGAATGTGTGTGTGAATGTGAACAGGGCACTCCTGAAAAAGAGAGCATTGCTCTCAGTGAGACTCCCCCTGTATAAATAAAGGTAAAAAAAAAACTCTTGTTTATTATATCGCAATCACAATCGCAATCGCAATATTGTCCACCCTAATCGCTAATCGCACCTTTTCCCCAAATCGTGCAGCACTATTGTGTAGTTCTATTTCTTCCAGTATGGCTGCCTGTAACCATTGGTAACCACCTTCAAAAGAAAATGCCTAATTTATATGCAGTGGTAGAGTAGAAACACTGGGAAAGCATGATATTACTATTCTAATGTGACTTGTTTACAAGAGCCAGTAATAAGACACCATGTTATGTTTTTGTTGATATATTTTTCATATATCAACACATAGCAACCGTTGTCTGTTAGATTTCCATGTACAAAAAATGGTTGCTAGGCTACAGACAGCCATCCTGGAAGAAAGAGAACTACCGTACTAGGGGTGACATAACGATACATTTTGACTACGATATGTGTCACGAATCACGATACATGGTTGCGGCATGATACGATATTGGCTCATTTAGCACGATGCGATAACATGTGTAGGAAGGAATATGAATCGATGCATCAATGCAATAGATTAATCATTACACCCCTACTGGCACAGTGGCTCAGTGGTTGGCACTGTTCAATCAGAGCAAGAAAATCCCGGGTTCGAATCCCCGTCCGTCCCAGGTCCTTTCTGTGTGGAGTTTGCATGTTCTTCTCCCCATGTTCGTGTGGGTTTTCTCCGGGTGCTCGTTTCCTCCCACCATCAAAGACATGTATGTTAGGGTTAATACTCCTGTCAGTGCCCCTGACCAAGGCACTGGAAAAATAACTGGAGTTGGTCCCTGGGCGCTGCACTGCGCCTGCCCACTGCTCCTAGAGGAAGGTTCCTAGTAGAGGATGGGTCAAATGCAGAGGATGAATTTCCCCATGGGGATAAATAAAGGGTAACTTAACTTAACTTACTCTGTACTGATACAGTACTGCCCTTCTGATCACTGAGAGGCAATTATGAATTACAAGTACCTAGGCGTTAGCAGGCATGCAGGATGTTGAGTCTCTGGCTGCTGAATTTGAACATAAGTGATGCATCTGTTTGAAGAGCACAGTGGTCACTCTGTCTGATCCTAGTGAAGTGACCTTCATGCAGTCACCTTGCCTACTTTGACCTCTAGAAATGTCACAGACAAAGAATTCTCACAGGGTGGGGACATATGGAGGATGTGATGTTTCAGATCAGGTGTAAGAACAACACATTTGGTTCTTCTGTTAGGTGGCTCTTATTCTGCTATTTCTGCTGATTAGACAATATCACATCTACTCATCTTTGGCATTGTGAGAGGTTGAGATTTTCACTGCACTGTCTCACTACTTCTGAGTGAGTTTTCACATTCAGGAATTACTTGCCCAGAACAATTTCACTAAGAACAGACTACAGCTGTAACATTTCACTAAGAGAACAGACTACAGCTGTAACATTTCACTAAGAACAGACTACAGCTGTAACATTTAACTAAGAACAGACTACAGCTGTAACATTTCACTAAGAACAGACTACAGCTGTAACATTTCACTAAGAGAACAGACTACAGCTGTAACATTTCACTAAGAACAGACTACAGCTGTAACATTTCACTAAGAGAACAGACTACAGCTGTAACATTTCACTAAGAACAGACTACAGCTGTAACATTTCACTAAGAGAACAGACTACAGCTGTAACATTTCACTAAGAACAGACTACATCTGTAACATTTCACTAAGAACAGACTACATCTGTAACATTTCACTAAGAACAGACTACAGCTGTAACATTTCACTAAGAACAGACTACATCTGTAACATTTCACTAAGAACAGACTACAGCTGTAACATTTCACTAAGAACAGACTACAGCTGTAACATTTCACTAAGAACAGACTACAGCTGTAACATTTCACTAAGAACAGACTACAGCTGTAACATTTCACTAAGAGAACAGACTACAGTTGTAACATTTCACTAAGAACAGACTACAGCTGTAACATTTCACTAAGAACAGACTACAGTTGTAACATTTCACTAAGAACAGACTACAGTTGTAACATTTCACTAAGAACAGACTACAGCTGTAACATTTCACTAAGAACAGACTACAGCTGTAACATTTCACTAAGAGAACAGACTACAGCTGTAACATTTCACTAAGAACAGACTACAGCTGTAACATTTCACTAAGAGAACAGACTACATCTGTAACATTTCACTAAGAACAGACTACAGCTGTAACATTTCACTAAGAACAGACTACAGCTGTAACATTTCACTAAGAACAGACTACAGCTGTAACATTTCACTAAGAACAGACTACAGCTGTAACATTTCACTAAGAACAGACTACAGTTGTAACATTTCACTAAGAACAGACTACAGCTGTAACATTTCACTAAGAACAGACTACAGTTGTAACATTTCACTAAGAACAGACTACAGTTGTAACATTTCACTAAGAACAGACTACAGTTGTAACATTTCACTAAGAGAACAGACTACAGTTGTAACATTTCACTAAGAACAGA
This sequence comes from Poromitra crassiceps, assembly GCF_964638095.1. Classification (NCBI taxonomy): domain Eukaryota; kingdom Metazoa; phylum Chordata; class Actinopteri; order Beryciformes; family Melamphaidae; genus Poromitra; species Poromitra crassiceps. Next base: position 105,408,308 of record NC_139623.1, read on the forward strand.
CTACAGTTGTAACATTTCACTAAGAACAGACTACAGTTGTAACATTTCACTAAGAACAGACTACAGCTGTAACATTTCACTAAGAACAGACTACAGCTGTAACATTTTGTAACAAACCCTGCTTCATTTACAGTGTGCTTAGTGCTTACTGTTTGCTGTGCTCATTCAGAGTGCAAAAATCTGTTGGGCTTTCTCACAGCCTCCACACTGACTCAGTGCTTTAGGTAGTTTTTGCCTTGTGCTTTATTGTAAAATAATTATGCACAACACAGTAGTCATTTATAATATTTTTAATCACTACATACATGATTCAGGCCAACTTAGCAAAGGCTGACAAAACAAACTCACCAAAGTGATAGCGAGCACACTCGAATGAACAAAAACGTCTCAGGTGCACGGCAAAAGATACACTGGATGATAGGAGAACAGCCAGCACTCTAGATGTCTTTTTTTTTATCCCATTTTTATCCCCCATTAGTGCTCATTTTAATTTATTGATCCTGGTTGCTGCTCCACCCTCTGCCGATCTGGGGAGAGCCGAAACTGGCTCCATGCTTCCTCCGAGACATGGGCAGTTAGCCAGCCGCTTCTTTTCACCTGACAGGGGAAGCTTCACCGGTAGGACATAGCATGTGGGAGGGTCACGCTATTCCAACGAGTTCCCCTCCCTCTGAACAGGCGCCCCTAACGACCAGAGGAGGCACCACTTCAGCAACCAGGATGTTGCATGTTTTGGTGAAGGGGTCCTACATGAAGGAAACCCCCCAGGGGGCACACGGGGAGAACATGCAAACCCCACACAGAAAGGCCCTTTTGACGACTAGATGTCCTTTGTAAGGTTTTTCATTTTCTCTTCAGGCAGACACAACAAACGTTTCAGCCCATAGGCCTTCTTCCGCATTCAAGAAGGCCTATGGGCTGAAACGTTCGTTGTGTCTGCCTGAAGAGAAAATGAAAAACCTTACAAAGGACATCTAGAGTGCTGGCTGTTCTCCTGTCATCCAGTGCAAAGGCATCATCTTGTTCACAGCGTGTCCTGAACTGAAAGGCATCATCTTGTTCACATCATGTCCTGAACTGAAAGGCATCATCTTGTTCACATCATGTCCTGAACTGAAAGGCATCATCTTGTTCACATCATGTCCTGAACTGAAAGGCATCATCTTGTTCACATCATGTCCTGAACTGAAAGACATCATCTTGTTCACATCATGTCCTGAACTGAAAGACATCATCTTGTTCACATCATGTCCTGAACTGAAAGACATCATCTTGTTCACATCATGTCCTGAACTGAAAGACATCATCTTGTTCACATCATGTCCTGAACTGAAAGACATCATCTTGTTCACATCATGTCCTGAACTGAAAGACATCATCTTGTTCACATCATGTCCTGAACTGAAAGACATCATCTTGTTCACATCATGTCCTGAACTGAAAGACATCATCTTGTTCACATCATGTCCTGAACTGAAAGACAGCATCTTGTTCACATCATGTCCTGAACTGAAAGGCATCATCTTGTTCACATCATGTCCTGAACTGAAAGACATCATCTTGTTCACATCATGTCCTGAACTGAAAGACATCATCTTGTTCACATCATGTCCTGAACTGAAAGACATCATCTTGTTCACATCATGTCCTGAACTGAAAGACATCATCTTGTTCACATCATGTCCTGAACTGAAAGACATCATCTTGTTCACATCATGTCCTGAACTGAAAGACATCATCTTGTTCACATCATGTCCTGAACTGAAAGACAGCATCTTGTTCACATCATGTCCTGAACTGAAAGACATCATCTTGTTCACATCATGTCCTGAACTGAAAGACATCATCTTGTTCACATCATGTGCTGAACTGAAAGGCATCATCTTGTTCACATCATGTCCTGAACTGAAAGACATCATCTTGTTCACATCATGTCCTGAACTGAAAGACAGCATCTTGTTCACATCATGTCCTGAACTGAAAGACATCATCTTGTTCACATCATGTCCTGAACTGAAAGACATCATCTTGTTCACATCATGTCCTGAACTGAAAGACATCATCTTGTTCACATCATGTCCTGAACTGAAAGACATCATCTTGTTCACATCATGTGCTGAACTGAAAGGCATCATCTTGTTCACATCATGTCCTGAACTGAAAGACAGCATCTTGTTCACATCATGTCCTGAACTGAAAGACATCATCTTGTTCACATCATGTCCTGAACTGAAAGACAGCATCTTGTTCACATCATGTCCTGAACTGAAAGACATCATCTTGTTCACATCATGTCCTGAACTGAAAGACAGCATCTTGTTCACATCATGTCCTGAACTGAAAGACAGCATCTTGTTCACATCATGTCCTGAACTGAAAGACATCATCTTGTTCACATCATGTCCTGAACTGAAAGACATCATCTTGTTCACATCATGTGCTGAACTGAAAGACATCATCTTGTTCACATCATGTCCTGAACTGAAAGACATCATCTTGTTCACATCATGTCCTGAACTGAAAGACATCATCTTGTTCACATCATGTCCTGAACTGAAAGACAGCATCTTGTTCACATCATGTCCTGAACTGAAAGACAGCATCTTGTTCACATCATGTCCTGAACTGAAAGACATCATCTTGTTCACATCATGTCCTGAACTGAAAGACATCATCTTGTTCACATCATGTGCTGAACTGAAAGGCATCATCTTGTTCACATCATGTCCTGAACTGAAAGACATCATCTTGTTCACATCATGTCCTGAACTGAAAGACATCATCTTGTTCACATCATGTCCTGAACTGAAAGACATCATCTTGTTCACAGCGTGTCCTGAACTGAAAGACAGCATCTTGTTCACATCATGTCCTGAACTGAAAGACATCATCTTGTTCACATCATGTCCTGAACTGAAAGACAGCATCTTGTTCACATCATGTGCTGAACTGAAAGGCATCATCTTGTTCACATCATGTCCTGAACTGAAAGACATCATCTTGTTCACAGCGTGTCCTGAACTGAGGAGTTGATGCCGCATTTATGTGTCCTGCCCTTATTCTTTGTGCCCTTGGTAATTTTTCTAGCTAATAAAAAAAAGATAATACGATAAATAATTGAGGTTAGGATTTTTTTGCCATAGTAGGCAGGAATACAATATTTTTAGGAAATCATCTAATCTAGGGGAATTCTGATTTCAAAGTGCTTTGCAGTCCGTTTGTTTTATAAGGTGCGTAGTACCAGAAACCAGTCTTGCCAGATCAGATTTTGTGGGTGGAGTGTTGTGATCTGGTACCACATTACTGGATTCAAAAGACAGTAGAGATGTGAAGTGCAAGGGTAGCTTCACAAAAACGCATTGCATTCCTCACACTTAAAAAACACTTTTATCTCTCTGTCATTTAATGTTTCTTCCTTTCCTTCCTCTGTAGACGTAATGTCTTCCAGGGAGCGTCGGACAGACCTCTACATAAAGGCAGAACCAAGCAGTCCAGAAGGAGGCGGGGGCGGGCGGATCAGCCCGGGCGGGGCGTCCTCGGACTCGTCCCAAAGTGGCGGCGGTGGGCCCAGAGGGGACGGCACCAGGCGTTACTCCCCCCCGCTCTACACGCCAGCTCTGCGCTGTCACTTCAAGGAAGAGGGAGGCGACGGAGCTGAGGAGGGCTCTGCGGGCAGCGCAGGGGGGCGCTGCAAGTACGCCCTGAGCACACTACCCAAGAGGCTGTGCCTGGTGTGTGGGGACGTGGCCTCAGGCTATCACTACGGTGTGGCGTCATGCGAGGCCTGCAAAGCCTTCTTCAAGAGAACCATCCAAGGTGTGTGTCAAGTCCAAGCCCAGTGTTTGTATAGTGGCACAATGAATGGATTCCTCTGACAACTTATGTAATGGAAAAGGTTGGCTTGTTTTATGTTTGGAGTGTATACAGTATGTATTGTGTTTTAATGCTCCTTCATCAGTCACCTGTCGGAGCCCTTTCGTCTTTTAAAACGCACCAATTCCCATGGAGGAAGGACTCTTTCATTGCTTTTGAAAAACATAATTACAAATGATCGTTAAGAGAATTTGGCAACTGGATCGTGGTGTCATAATCACAGCTGCTTGTTCCACAATAGGTATCATTTTCAGAAACTCAAACTTGATTTTTCTTTAACACGTTCACTGCCAATGACGTGTTAATACGTCAAAAAAAATCCAACGGTTGACTGCCAATGACGTGTTAATACGTCAAAAAAAAAAAGATTTTTTTTTTTTTGACCGTGGGATGTGCATCTAACCCTTTTACATCTCTTATATAAATATTGATAATATTGACCTGCCTCAACGGAGCTGCAGGTCTAAAGACACACGCCAGAAGAAGATATAAATATTGGAGCCACCGAACTAGGGCTGGGTTCAAAAAATCGATTCTCCGATTTTTAATCGATTTTCATTTTAATCCTCGATTATCGATTCATATGTCCAGAGATCGATTTTCTTTTTAATTAAAAAAAAAAAAAAAAAAAAAAATTTTTTTTTTTTTACTAAACAGGCTAAAATATTGTGCTGTGTGTGGTAGTTGAAACATAGTTTCAAGTTGACGTTTAATTATGTTTGTAGTTGAAACAAAAACATAAATACTGTAGGCTACATGAATGGAAATGTTTGATCATTATTAATATCTACTTTTAGAAATTATATAGGCTGAAATCAAATCACTGTGCATAATTGTGAAAGTGTCTTTATTGACAGATGAAAAGGCTGTTATTTACCCTTTGTCACCACGTGGTGAGTAAATATATGTGTAACTAAAACCATTAAAATTGACAACAGGTCTGCAACTTTTTTCCCCATGTATCTACTTGGCTGGTTGGAAACCCCTGTGTTACATAACTGGACAGTCATGTAATTCAGGGTACAGCTCAAAAACCACGTTTTGGTATCACTAACCAAATCAATATTGAAAATTGATCGAATCGGAATCGAATCGAATCGAATCGAATCGAATCGAAATTAATCGATTCGCAACCTTGTGAATCGGAATCGAATCGATTCTTGAAATTTGAACCAATACCCAGCTCTACACCGAACGTGTACAACCCATTCCACCGACCCACTAAGTGGGGACAGTGCTCTCCAGACTAGAGGAAGGCAAGCAAAAAGCAGTGTGAGGAAGCCATTCTCATGAAAATGGATTGGCGAAAACGCTTTCGCTTTCGCGCTTGGGAGCTGGCGGTGCGGGATTGCAAATTTGCATAATAGATTACGGGTGGAACACACTTTGAAACACGCAGCATAAATAAGACCAGAATCGCAAAAGCTTCATCAAAGCTCTCAACCGAAACTCCAAGAAACGAGCGAGCCCGTCCAGACTTGCCCAGCGGCCGCCAGCAGACAGGCACAGCAGCAGCAGCAACAGAAACGAGCTTGTGACACGCCCGCTGCAGCCAAGAAGAGCACACACGGAGGGAGGAGTTTGAAGGAGAGGGGTGTTTCCTGCTGTTATGGAGGAAATTACTGTTCAAAACTATTGTTTAGATGTCTGACGTCTTACTGATGCCAAAAATGAATGGTTAAAGTGACTGTTCTATCGAATTTCACAAAAAGCTATTTATCTCAGCTTAAAATTTCAGACGCTGAAACCATGCTGTATTCAAGTGCTAATGCCTACATAACTACTAACTCTACAAACTAACTCTTTTAGACAGAGAAAGCACACATTCTATTAGTTCTTTTGAGATATTTTGTGTTCACAAAATCTTAGCAGAAAAGAATCCTCGGGTCTTGAAAGATGAGCCAGAATCCTCAAAAAAAACCTCTGGCAGAAGCTACCTACAGTAAAAAAAAAACGGCTGGCAGTGAATGTGTTAAATTAATGAAACAGATATAATTATGTCAAATCTACATTTTTACTTTGGTCATTTATTTTTCATATCCTATATCTGCTTAAATGTATGCCCAATATGGAAATCTTTTATGTCTGAGGTAAATTTACCATCTCTAAAATACTACTATGATCAATTTGCTCAGATATATGGAGAATATGAACATGGTTGATGAACTGATTGTTATATGATGATTGTTATAGAAGGGCTGAAGATGCAGGAATGACAAGGGACCCACATGCTAATGGTGTTATGTTATTCTTTAAAGGAGAATTTTGGTTTTTTTCAACCTATTTTCCTCACTATGTGTCTAAGACTCATCGTGACATATTTTTTTCAAATTGGTCGAGTACTCACCGAGATAGTCTTGTTTACAGCTCGAGCAATGTGCTCAAACAACTATCAGTGTAAACTACACAGGGCAATCCTGCACCGCATCGTCAATACACGTTCGCTAATAAAACTACTTGTTTTGCCGTCTGCGGGAAGGCTCAAACTGTCATTATAGTGTTTGGCAACATGGAAACGACTCTATACATGAGTATTATTCTCCGGGGTTTACTGTGGGACAGAGAAAATGTGCGTATGAAGAGGCGAGGGGAGAGAGAGAGAAAAGAGCACATCACAGCGCTGTTGACGAGAGGTGAAATCCTCCGTGTTGACACAGTGCAAGCTTCCCTGCTCCCCTCGCTGTCTCTCTCTCTCTCTCTCTCCCCTGCCTGTTCACGCCCATTTTCTCTGTCCGGAGAGGCGTTTCCATGTTGCCAGACACTATAATGACAGTTTGAGCCTATAATGACAGCATTACAAACCATTTCACCACAACCAACCCCATATGATACCATAATGGTACGTTAAACAAAAAAAACACAAGATCCCACTGTTATGTATTCATATTGGTGGTTTGTTTAGTTCTGTATCTGTATGTTCAAGAAGTTCAGGTGGATAGAAAAACTGCAACTTGACATCTAATTTTCACCTGGAGGTTTGTGATTTCCACTGTGAGTAAATTGTGTGTTTAAAAGATCAGAAAGAAGGATGGCCAAGAAAATTGAAGGGGGCCGGGATTCATATTCAAGGCCCACCCAAATATGTCTTCTTTCTTCTTCTCCTTAACTCTAAGCTGACATTTTGTGTCGTCCCCAAAAGGTAACATTGAATACAGCTGTCCGGCATCGAATGAGTGTGAGATCACCAAAAGGCGCAGAAAGGCTTGCCAGGCATGCCGCTTCACCAAGTGCCTCAAAGTAGGCATGCTGAAAGAGGGTGAGTGCTGGTGATGGGGTGCAAATACAGTTACTTGAACAAAACCAGAAGCTGTTTTTTAATCAGGCTTTGATATCATATTTAAATTTGAGACATTTAATGCCGTTTCCCAGCCATACAATACATCCTGATTCTAACGGGTTTTATGATGCAGGAGTTCGTCTCGACCGGGTCAGAGGAGGAAGACAGAAGTACAAAAGACGTCCAGAGGTGGAGAATGCAACATATCAGAGTGCCCCTCTACCCCTGAGAAAGGAGGGCGAAAAAGGTGCTTTTTCAGCTCGTATTCTACGACGGGCAACATTGTAATAATATAAGAGAGCCTGTTTCTGGTTTAGGTTTACTTGACTTTGTCAGTTGTCACTGCTACTATCAGCCAAAGCTAAATTGTGTTCTGCAAGTTGCTCCATTTATAGTTGTACCATTTATAGTAGTTTTTTCATGGTGCCGGATCACTCCATGACAAGAGGTTTCAATAAAGTATCAACTGACCCGCACTCAGGAAAACCATTGATTTATTTTATTTTGACATGATGACCATAGTGCAGCCAGGTGTTTGGGCCACTGCCTTCCTCAGTAGCTGCATAAAGTGTAGTGTTGCACTTTATGCAGCTACTGAGGAAGGCAGTGGCCCAGACACCTGGCTGCACTAATGGTCGTCATGTCAAAATAAAAGAAGTCAGCTGTTTTCCTGAGTGCGGGTCACTTTATACTTTACTCCATTTATAGTAGTACCTCAGTGCTAATTTATCTGAATTGACATGATTTATTTGACTCCAGTTTAGGTTTTGAGTAAGTTTAAAACAAACAAAAACTGTGAATAGGAATATAGATACTTGCAACATGAATACAGTAGTTCCAGTTGCATACAGACCAGCATGTTGTATAATTAAAACCTTTATGCATTTAGATGACAGTGTTGATATTTTGTGCATTACCATATCTGTGAATGTTTACTATTTTTGTTTATCTGTGCAATCGCAATGACCCATTGTTTTCCGTGTGTTTTGTGGCAGGTTCCTCCAACATCATTGTATCCCACCTACTAGTGGCAGAGCCAGAAAAGTTGTTTGCCATGCCCGACCCCTTGCAGCCCGATACAGCCCAGCGCACGCTCACCACCCTCTGTGACCTTGCCGACCGCGAGCTGGTCGTTATCATCGGTTGGGCCAAACACATTCCTGGTAAGGGATGCGGGAAGGGTCAAATAGAGGAGCTGAGATAGCAGGGTAGCAATGGCACAGGCAATCAGTGATCTGATCTCACTGACCGGGAGGAAACTCACCGTGTCATGTCTCACATCGGCCGTGACTTCAGGGTCTATTTTCAGATAATTAGAATACTATTACCATACTAATACCATTATAAAAATGTCCTGGGTGAACTCGATTCTGTCTGATGGCTGAAAGGTGTAATTGATAGAGGTAAGATAAGATCATTTCAGCATCATCAAATAGAATTGCATTAGTTCTCAGTTCTTCAGTGAAATACCAAGTTGGAGTATTTTAAGATAGTATTGGGGCCCATTCTGAATAGACTGCTTTCAGGTGATGTAACACACACTCTGGTGGCCTTATTGGAGGTCCACTCCTCTTGGGCAACAATGGCTGTGAACAGCTGATTGCACTAGTTGCTCACTGTAAATTCAGGGGACGACCGCTCGCTAGATTGTAACCATCCAGATTAGGGATGCACAAGGGATGTTTTTTTGCCAATATTCGATATGCCGATATTTTCTAATACTTTTGGCCGATGATATACCGATTTATGCATGCATCCCCCCCCCCCCCCACACCTAATTTCTGATAACATCAAGTCTCTCCTGTAGTGGAATACAGGGTTCTGCCAAGGTGCTTGAAGTGCTTGCATTTTGAGAAAAAAAAAATCAACTCCTGGAATACCTTGAAAATAGCCCCTTTTTTAAACAAGGTGCTGTCTGTCAGGGGCTGTCACGTCTTATATTTTGACCAAAGTTTGTATTAAAAAGACAAAAGGCGCTTACACTACTTACTGTAAGGCGGGACCTCTAGCAAGAAGATAGACGTGTGGGTGATTTGATTGGATCGTTCTGGAGACTGAAGTTGACATTGGCCAATCCTGGTGCTTGCTGAGAAGCTGAGACCTTTCTGCAAAGCCCGACACGCAGCTCGAGCGCAGCGCTGCATTCTCAGCGCTTGCTGAGAAGCTGAGAGCTTTCTGCAAAGCCCGACACCAACTAACATTACGGGGTTAAATGCGGGGTTAACAGCCTTTTTTTTTCAAAGAAGACATTAGCCCGCGTCTATTCTTGTACAAAACATAATTTTCTGCAAAGTATTAGTAAAGTTATAAGCGAAGATCGATTCACAAGGATCTGACAGCTGTCTCCGCCATTTTGTTTTTTCTACATTGTCATTTGAGGTAACCAAAGCCTTTTAGTAAGAGAGTTGCGTCTCATAACCCATGGCCATGGGTTATGAGAGTGGGTTACGGTATTTATTGGTTCACAGCCATTGTGGCTGTGAACCAATCAGATTGCTTGTTTTGAGAGAGCCGTTTTATAAATATGCCACAACACACTGGCTCTCATGCTATATTGCTTATATATATATATATATATATATATATATATATATATATATATATATATATATATATATATATATAGCTCCAAATCCGTTCATGTTATGTTTGCATTAAGGTTAGCTAACTTACTGCGTGATAAAAAAAAATAACAGGAAAATTTAATGTGCTAGATATCTACCGTATGGTCATCACAGTGCCAGTCATGTATCCACTTCCTCATTATATATATATATATATATATATATATATATATATATATATATATATATATATATATATATATATGTGTGTGTGTATATATATATACACACACACACACACACACACACACACATAGGTGCATACATACACCCAAGCATATAACACATTTACAAAATTGACAGAACATATATTTGACCCTCCTTTTACCATCTCTTTTATCTTGTCATATGCTCGCTGTGCCGATATTCTCGTGCCTCCCTAATCCAGATCTCTTCCACCAGTTGATTGAAACATATCCTGTTCCCCCACAGGCTTCCTGTCACTGTCCCTAGCAGACCAGATGTCTGTGCTGCAGTCTGTGTGGCTGGAGGTGTTGGTGCTGGGTGTGGCGTACCGCTCCCTGGGCTGTGAGGACGAGGTGGTGTTCGCAGAAGATTTTGTTCTGGATGAGGAGATGTCACGTGTCGCAGGACTGACGGAGCTAAATGCAGCCATTAGTCAACTCGCTCGTCGCTTCCGTGCCCTAAACGTGGACCGAGAAGAATTTGTCATGCTAAAAGCCATCGCGCTCACCAACTCAGGTAATTTTGGTGTACATCACCAGTGTAGTTGCACATTTATACAGGGCATAAACCATATACTCAGTAGTCATCTTGTGTATAGTATACCCAGCCGGAAAACAAGTTTTTCTAACCTACCTTTGCTTACATCTCACAGAATTATTGTTTTCATGTTTGTAAATTGTAGTTTTTCCCACATCACTAACCATGATTAAACCAACCTGAGACCTAAAAGTGAACCTCAGTGATTGTATTGATCACAAAACTAAATGGAACATACATACCCGTCAGTGTAGGGAATTTAAAAAGTATTTTTGGGTCAACTTTTACCCCTCTAAAAAATTATGGCATTTACAAAATTTTGGGGCCACTTAAAGTTCAGGGTTGCCACGGGTCTGTAAAGTACTTGAAAGTGCTTGGATTTAAGAAAAAATAATCAAGGACTTAAAAGTGTTTGGTTTTATAAAGAGGTGCTTAAACGTCCTTGGATTTAGCTGAGTTTGAGCCTCGTGCACTCGGTAATCTCAAAATTCACCTATGATATTTTTTTTATGTCATCAGTAGTGCTGGGCCAACCTTGATACACTTTCTTCCGTAGTGCTGGCCGGGCCAAGCTTGATACAGTTCCTTCCTATCTACAGTATCACTCTCCACGTAGGCTACAAGTATACAGCGGTTTGCTGATCGCTGAGCTGTCATTGGCTGTTGTGCTCTCTCTCGTAGGCATTCTTAGCTCAAATGTGGCTGGTCACCTGGGTAACCTGTGGTGGATACATTTTTGTTTTAACCTCTTTTTCCCCAGGCTTTATTGCTTGAAAACTGCTTGAAATGTGAACAACAGTGTAGTGTGTGTGTCTGTGAGTGTGTTCTTCATCATCATCTTCTTCTGGAAAACAGCTTGCAGGTGCCGAGTGTGTGCTAGAGATGGAAATGGAAATTAAATTAATTGATTGTAAATAAAATGATCCACATCTTGGGGGAGATTTTTGCCCCTCGCCTTGATCACGGTTTTTAGGGACATTCTGAGATTTCTTGGGGCATTTTTCCCCTTGCCCCTGGCTAATTTCCTACACTGATACTGGTAACAAAACATGGCTCTCTGCCCCCTAGTGACTAGTGAGACACACTGAGAATTACTATAGCTTGTTTTCAGGTGACGACACGTCAAGGGGCGAGACCATTGACCATTGGCTTGTTTGCAAACCATGTGATCATGCTGGGTAGGAAAGTAGTATTTCCATTTTGCTAGTATTTCCTATCGGAAATACTAGCAAAATCGGAAACGTTGCTGGGAAAATCACTTCTGGTCATTGTATATGGATCATATCCTATATGTTTTGCAATCTTCTGGCGATACCTGCAGCATGGAGCGGCATCCAACCCTGTTGCATACTCGCTTTCCTCCATTCTCCATAGTAGCTCTGAGCAGCAGTTTGACTTCCTGCAGACATCATCCCAATCAAGTGGTCGAAAACAAGCTATTTGGGCTCTAGACCTTTTTTGTGATTAGTACAAATGAGTTCATCTAGGTCTAGGACAACTGTGGGACTGTATACCTTCTGCCATATGAAATGAGCAGTAAATCAAGGATGTTATCTGTCCTCATCTAATTGGTAAATTTGGCGTGGGTGGCAGCAAAGAGAATAGATTGGGAGGAGGCAACATCTGTTGTTCAGTTTTTAGTTGGAAGTGCTGCACTACGTAGTGTCTACTGCACACAGCCACTAGATGTGATCATGTGCATTTCAGTCTGGTCCAGCGCCGTTTAATGGACCTTTCAGTTTTGAGGTGAAGACTATGGGGGGGGGGGGGTTCTATACAGAGATGTATAGAACAGAGATTAGATGAATAGGGGAGTGTCATGGAATCCATTCACGATTACTGTCAACAACAGATCATCCAGTTTGCGTGCACTAGATTCACCATTTGTTTTGTAAATAAAGGCTGCCATTAGTTTGCACCTGTGATAAATGACCTAGCCAGACAAGCTTTCACTCTTTTCCCTGCGGCAAAGACAGAGTAATGGGACGTTCCATTCAAACTGGGAAATGGGAATATGACGGTTCACAGGTCATGAGCTCCAACGGTGACGTCACCAGTGCTCGTATTTCCTCTCCCAAACTCGGAGGAGCATCAGCAGCCCCGCCCTCCAAAATCCAAGATGGCTGCTCCGCGCATCAACAGTAGTTAAAGTCGTAGTAAATACTGTTTATTAGCACTTCTGTCTTTTTGTGTCTTATTAAATCAGTTGTACACACAGCACTGTCTTAACTTGTACCTGTGGGGACATGTTGCTGCAGTGTTTGTATGGCTAGCCTAGAGCTAACTAACCCTGGCTGGTTTCCCGACTGTTTAAATGGAACATCGACAACTCAGGTGTGACGTCATTCAACCGTCACATTCCCGTTTCCCAGTTTTAATGGAACGGATCGTAAATAGCAGTGCCCTAACACACAGCCTGGCCCTAACACACAGCCTGGCCCTAACACACAGCCTGGCCCTAACACACAGCCTGGCCCTAACACACAGCCTGGCCCTAACACAGCCTGGCCCTAACACACAGCCTGGCCCTAACACACAGCCTGGCCCTAACACACAGCCTGGCCATAACACACAGCCTGGCCCTAACACACAGCCTGGCCCTAACACAGCCTGACCCTAACACAGCCTGGCCCTAACACACAGCCTGGCCCTAACACACAGCCTGGCCCTAACACACAGCCTGGCCCTAACACACAGCCTGGCCCTAACACACAGCCTGGCCCTAACACACAGCCTGGCCCTAACACACAGCCTGGCCCAAACACACAGCCTGGCCCTAACACACAGCCTGGCCCTAACACACAGCCTGGCCCTAACACACAGCCTGGCCCGAACACACAGCCTGGCCCTAACACACAGCCTGGCCCTAACACACAGCCTGGCCCTAACACAGCCTGGCCCTAACACACAGCCTGGCCCTAACACACAGCCTGGCCCGAACACACAGCCTGGCCCTAACACACAGCCTGGCCCTAACACACAGCCTGGCCCTAACACAGCCTGGCCCTAACACACAGCCTGGCCATAACACACAGCCTGGCCCGAACACAGCCTGGCCCTAACACAGCCTGACCCTAACACAGCCTGACCCTGACACACAGCCTCACCCTGACACAGCCTGGCCCTAACACACAGCCTCACCCTGACACAGCCTGGCCCTAACACACAGCCTCACCCTGACACAGCCTGGCCCTAACACACAGCCTGGCCCTAACACACAGCCTGGCCCTAACACACAGCCTGACCCTAACACAGCCTGGCCCTAACACACAGCCTGGCCCTAACACAGCCTGGCCCTAACACACAGCCTGGCCCGAACACACAGCCTGGCCCTAACACACAGCCTGGCCCTAACACACAGCCTGGCCCTAACACACAGCCTGGCCCTAACACACAGCCTGGCCCTAACACAGCCTGGCCCTAACACACAGCCTGGCCCTAACACACAGCCTGGCCCTAACACACAGCCTGGCCCTAACACACAGCCTGGCCCTAACACAGCCTGGCCCTAACACACAGCCTGGCCCTAACACACAGCCTGGCCCGAACACACAGCCTGGCCCTAACACACAGCCTGGCCCTAACACAGCCTGGCCCTAACACACAGCCTGGCCCTAACACACAGCCTGGCCCTAACACACAGCCTGGCCCTAACACACAGCCTGGCCCTAACACAGCCTGGCCCTAACACACAGCCTGGCCCTAACACACAGCCTGGCCCTAACACACAGCCTGGCCCTAACACACAGCCTGGCCCTAACACACAGCCTGGCCCTAACACAGCCTGGCCCGAACACAGCCTGACCCTAACACAGCCTGGCCCTAACACACAGCCTCACCCTGACACAGCCTGGCCTTAACACACAGCCTCACCCTGACACAGCCTGGCCCTAACACACAGCCTCACCCTGACACAGCCTGGCCCTAACACACAGCCTCACCCTGACACAGCCTGGCCCTAACACACAGCCTCACCCTGACACAGCCTGGCCCTAACACAGCCTGGCCCTAACACAGCCTGGCCTTAACACACAGCCTCACCCTGACACAGCCTGGCCCTAACACACAGCCTCACCCTGACACAGCCTGGCCTTAACACACAGCCTCACCCTGACACAGCCTGGCCCTAACACAGCCTGACCCTAACACAGCCTGGCCTTAACACACAGCCTCACCCTGACACAGCCTGGCCTTAACACACAGCCTCACCCTGACACAGCCTGGCCTTAACACACAGCCTCACCCTGACACAGCCTGGCCCTAACACAGCCTGGCCTTAACACACAGCCTCACCCTGACACAGCCTGGCCATAACACAGCCTGGCCTTAACACACAGCCTCACCCTGACACAGCCTGGCCCTAACACACAGCCTCACCCTGACACAGCCTGGCCTTAACACACAGCCTGGCCCTAACATAGCCTGGCCTTAACACACAGCCTCACGCTGACACAGCCTGGCCCTAACACACAGCCTCACCCTGATTTGATTAGATTTTTTTGATTTATTGATTTTTGCACTGTAAAGACAATACATGCCAAGCGTATTACACCTGGAGGGGAAATTAATAAAATACAATACATTTCAGTGCTTGGAGAGGTAAGAAACCCTAGAAGGGCTTATCGAGAACCTCACCATGTAAAAAATATCTATTTATATATATTTCTAAAAGATATATATATTATAACCAAGGAGATAGTACAGATAATAATACATAGATAGTACAAAAAAAATAAAAAATAAAACAAAATAAACAAGACTTAATTGACCAATACATCAAAAGAAATAAAAATTACAATGGCAACAGAATTTTTTTTTAACACAATTCCATTGAGGACAGATGTTCTTTTAGTTTTCTTTTGTAGACGGGTAGGGAGGGTGAGCTGTCCATCAGGTGGATATAGTTGTTCCATAGGATAACACCTTTGTATTTGATGGATAACTGCCCTCTGGTGGTACGACAAAGTGGAATATGCAGGAACTTAGATTGTCTAGTAGTTCTGGAGTGAATGTTTGAGTTTTTAAGAAAATATTGTTGAAAATGATATGGAAGTGTGTGACCCTGATACTGAACCTTGAAAAGAAAAATACATGTTTCCACAATGTTTATGTTATAAACAGTCAATATTTTTAATTTAGAAAATAAGGGGGCAGATGTGACTGTGGACTTGGAACTAGTGGCTATTCTAATAAAACGTTTCTGAATTAAATGGAGTTTATGTAGGTATGTAGGATAAGTGCTGGCCCATAGAATATTGCAATAAGTTAGGTATGGATATACAAGACTATAATATAACATTAATATACCGGATCTGTTGAGGTATTTGTGGACTTTTCTGATAATTCCCACAGATTTAGACATTTTTTTTGACACCAAATCAATGTGTTCTTTCCAGGAGCATTTTTCGTCAACAATTACCCCCAGGAAGCGAGTGGAATATACTCTCTGGATTTCTATTCCTTCAATAAATACTTTAGCATCATCAAATTTCTTCCTGCCAGCAAAGATTATAGCCTGGTAGAGATGTGGTAGAGTGTGTGTATAGATTGCAAGATTATAGCCTGGCCCTAACACACAGCCTGGCCTTTTCTTACAGACTCTGTTTACATCGAGGACATGGAGGCTGTGCAGAAGCTCCGGGACCTCCTCCACCAGGCACTGTTGGAGCTGGAGTGCCAGCGGCGCCCTGAGGACCCCCCGCGGGCAGGGCGCCTCCTCCTCACGTTGCCTCTGCTCAGACAGACCGCCGGGCGAGCTCTCACCACCTTCTACAGCATCAAGACCCGCGGAGGCGTACCCATGCACAAACTCTTCCTCGAAATGCTGGAGGCCATGATGGATTCCCCCTAGAGGGAGAAGCAGCGAAGAGCAAAGAGGACACAGGGAAAGACTTAACACAGATCTTAGTCTACAAGAGTGAATGATTTGGTGTGAATGGAAAGATTTTATTGGGGGAATTAATACTGAGGAGGATAATCCATTTTCTATTGAGGCTACGAGAAGAAATGATAAGAATATGAGGAAAGGAAAACCTCATGTATTCATGTCACCAAGCGGGAGTCAGTTATTGAAGTCGTAACTGCCAAACTTCAGTGAAAGACTCCGGATCCACATCAATCCAAATGTGGAAAAAGACCTGAAGTGCAAACATTGAACGCAAATGCCAGAATACCATTGAGCTTCTACCATCCTTCTGGTGTGTCCATTACAGCATTTATCTGCAGTTGCATAACCACTGAAGAATGACGTTGAGGTACCCAAAAACCAGACTGCAACCATGTGGCTTTTGAACTCTTTGCAAATAATGCAATATCTACTCACGAAAGCCATAATGAAATATCCAGCGAACGGCCATTGACGAGGGTCCAGTATAGGCTCGGATTGACACGCACCGAGGAGTGCTTGTATTTTACTATAGTTTAGTGTGCCTTTTATAGGCAAATTCATAGGAACTACTTGCAATATGTTAAAAAAAGCAATACAATGACTCAATTGTCAAGTCTGTCACATTTAAAATGTGGATAAAATGGTGAGGCAAGCAGTTGTGTGTGTGTACATCAGTGGTTCTCCACTCTGGGCCTCAGGAAGAAGAAGTGTGGTTGGTTTTCATTCTAGCTGTCTTAATGGTGACAGATTTAGGCCGGGGACACCAGGTGAATGTAATGAACTACCTGGTAAGATTGCAAACCATCAGCACTCTGGGTGCTGCTGAGGGCTGGAGTTGGGAACCACCGGACACAGCAGGTGATGTGGAGAATGCTTTATAAAAGGCTGTGCAATTGATCTTTAGTCCAAGAAAAGCGAATATAAGGATTGTGTACTAAGAAAATGCTCCACTTGGAAGTTAATATATTCAATGTTGTATGTAAATCCTATAGACACACAACAAACTGGCTTCCATAAAGGCAGGCATGTGTGTGCATGTGTGTGTGAAATCCAAAACCAATGAGATACACTGAGATCA
Source organism: Poromitra crassiceps (assembly GCF_964638095.1). NCBI lineage: Eukaryota > Metazoa > Chordata > Actinopteri > Beryciformes > Melamphaidae > Poromitra > Poromitra crassiceps. Next base: position 105,425,770 of record NC_139623.1, read on the forward strand.
GGGAAAAACACACACACACACACACACACACACACACACACTCTGACATGAACGCTACAGCAGTGGTTACAAGAGAAGAGGAACGCAAATGCCCGATTTGCTTTTTGATATTCTCCTCCACCAGATCTAACCAACATTTTGACTAACAGAATGTGATGTTCAAAAATTATGGTGTCATTCATGACCTATTTGATTTGTGGGCTATAATGTGGAACACTAACTCATACGATTGATAGTTGATAGATTTCGCTTTGTTTTTGTTGTTGTTTTTTTGAGGGTGGGGGTTGTGAGGGGGGGCAGTAGGTGAAGACCATTGCATAAAGGATCTTAATTGTTTTCGATATGAGATCCCTTTGTTATGTGTTGAAAGTTATAGTGCCCATAATGGGCTCAGGGCAATGAGAAATGCAACATATTATCCTCATTTTCGAAGTTACAACCTTGTCTAAGATCATTCTGTAAGTCCTTCTCATCGTTTGGCTGGTTTGTATACTTATGATGTAAATGATCGTTTCAATATAATACGCTTCACATGTCACGCACAACTATCTGCTATCTGATGTCAAAATCGGATCCCTAAAAGTAAGATTTTAACATTTTGCAAGTTGAAGTGGCAAAAGGGCCATTAATCTTGCAGCTACATAGAATTCCAGTTAGACAATCTGCAGAAACATGCAATTTATAACAAACATAATAAAGTCAGCAAAATGTAACAGAAATTCCCAGATACAAATTATATTTGTGCAGCTTACAAATTATTGAAATTTGTAAAAACTTCAAACTTGTTTTTTCCCCCATACATTTTACTTTCTAGGATTTCAAGCTACCTTATTTAGATTGAGACACTCAGCTGTGTGAATTGAAATAAAGCGATCCGTTGAGAATATTATGAAAGCTACTTTTTTAAAACATGAGTTGTGTATTTTATGAAATTGATTGTCATTTTAGGGATCAATTGAATTTACTATATAGATGGTGTGCATGGTGAGGCTACAGAGGGATACCTCAAGAGGCAGAGTTGGCCGGTTAGCCAGCCAGATAACTGTGGAGACAAAATATGTAATTTTTGAGGTTTTAAATAATTTGTCAAGTTAAACTTAGATATTGGATCTTACCGATGTGCAGTTGTATCAACTGAATACCACTTTTTTGTCCTAACTTTTAGGTATCTATTTTAAGGTATCTGGCTGATTAATTGTGCTTCTCGAAATACCCCCATGTACTCTGTACACGGTGGCACACTGATGAGCTGAAGGGCAAGCCCACATTTGATTTGGTTTCACAGCATTATTGGTGCACCTCCAAAGCACTGGAGGCAATTCACAGCATTTCAAATTTTCAGAAAGTTTAAACTTTTAACACAGCTCTTTGGCCACATTGTCTTTTAATCGTATCTGCGACAATTCAAGTTGGCTGTCTTGTCCACCTGTGTTCTGTGTTTGGTTTTGTTTTCCTGTTCCAACTCTTCATGGGTCCCGAAAGTGTGAAATAATACAAGATTTCATAGGTTGTTACAGCTTCCCGTCTTGTAAAAATGTTTTTTTCTTCTTCTTTGTTTCTGATTTGTTGTTTACTAACTAATATCCCTCAATTAACAATTAGAGTTCTGGAAAATATGTACACAAAATAGATGCTGGGTCCAGTTTAAAGAGTTGTTAAAAAAAGAGTTTGTCTCCATAATAACTTGGTCATTGACACAAAGCTAGATTTTTCATAAACATACCAATATGTTGTAGGTACGGTGGGGTGAGCGGCTGGGTCATTTGCAGTGTCACTGTTTAAATTATACAGTCATTTGTAGTTTCTATTATGTGCGCATTAATATAAATGAGCAATACAAGAAATTACCAAACCTCTCTCACATTTCCTTGTATAGCCACAGTGTAAATTTAGCATTGCCAGTTATAATGAAGAATAGCTGTACTAAATGTTATATTATTTAGAAGTTAAAATCAATGTTTGTATTTTGAAAGACTATTTAAATGATTAAATTCTATTTTTTACTCAATTTACTGTTTATTGACACTTGCTTTATTTTTGTGTGTGATAATGGCTGTGAATTTCTGTGTATAGGCTACTTTTTTTCCATTTAGATGAAACGGTTTAATGTCCATGTCTAAACATGTCCACATAAAAATCACTGTGAAAAAAGTGAAATCTTCCACTCTGAAGCAACAGGTAGTGGATTATTGTAGGTGCTTTGTGTTGTGTAATAAATGGACACACCACCACCACATATCATGGTTCTCATTATGTCTCCGTGTGTGTGTGTGTGTGTGTGTGTGTGTGTGTGTGTGTGTGTGTGTGTGTGTGTGTGTGTGTGTGTGTGTGTGTTGGAGGGGGTTAAATATATGTCAACTCATCTTCAAACTTCAAAACGTGGTGGATCTTGGTATACAAATTTCCTTAATTGTGGAAATTTTGATATCTAAGTATATCTCCTTAACATCTTTTCATGCCCATCTCATCTTTTACAAAAAAAATACATCTAGTTATTTATATTTTAACCATCCAATGCACATGGAAACAAACAGTTAAAATCACTGATGAATGCAAATCGTTTGTTAGGATTATTCTAAATACTGTATGTGGTGTGGATGAGTTTGGAGTGGTGCATGGGTGTGTACCCCACTGTTTTTATTGGCTTTTTAATTGTATTTATTTTGATTTTACTTTTTCTCTGACTGCCTCTAATTGGGCAAAGTTTACTTCCAATTTGCAATCCTCCTAACGGTCAAAGAGGGTTGGAATTTTCTGTTTGATTATAGCGCCACTCGGTGGGTAAATTATGTCATTGCTTTTGTCCGGTTGGTTATCCGCAGTTAGCCACAACATATCCCACCCCTATATCGTCCAAGTCAAGACAAATTTCTCTCGGGACAACACACTTTATCTTGATATCGTATTTTACCAAAGATGGCGCCATGAATAAAGTTGTATGCCTAAACCTGGAATGTTGTGAGTTATGTGTGACCAAACTTCATCATGTGGGACACTTCTTCGGCGAGAGCCAAGGCAGATCGGTGTGTGTCGTCGGGTCTCGGTGTCTCTTACGAAAGGGCGACAGACAGGGGGCACATGTAACAAACTCACGTAACGTTACGATATTACATGATGCTTTCCACCAGCATCACAGCGACTCTCAGAAACATCCGTGTCATCCAGTGGGCGAAGCTGCTACACACCACTCCTGTCGCAAACATGCCCATTAAGGTAAGTTAGTACGTTAGCCTATATTGCAACCATTGCAACAATACAATACATGGTTAAGGGCATTTAAGGTTATTCTTGACGTTGATCGTGAATTAAAAAACATCAGTTGTTACGGATGTAACGTTAACTGCTGTTATCACGACCCGTCGACACCCGCTTGCTAACGTTGAATTAATTTGTTGTATTGCAGCCAGTTCAGCCTATTCTGGACACCATAGTGGCAAAGTATCACAACGAGGTAGCTAGGCTACTGCGTGCACCGGCTGGCGGCCCATAAGTTGCAAATAATCATAGTAGCCTACGTTAGATGCCTGTAATAAAATTGCATCATATCATACAGTCTCCCTGGGTATCGTTATTGGATAATCAAAATATATATTATAAGCATGCTTATGCTTTACGAGTCGCCGTCTACAATTACAGTTCTTTTTTGTGTGTTAAAAAGGAATCTTCTGAAGTGACGTGACGACGCTGCTTAGTTTTGTAACGGCCTGTTAATTATTAGCGCGAGTTGGCAAGTACGCAGTCACAGACTAGTTAGCCATTGTGTGTGTCACTTGCAAACACCAACAGGATCCCAACGGCCCAACAACTGTTACTGTACAGTGTATTTGTCGGAGAAACTCTGGTCAATGTCAGTTTCAAATTTAGATAAGCGATTCAGCCATTTTAAATACAGAGGGCCGTCCTCCTGCTTCTGTTTGCTTGGGTTCACAGCGCCCTCCAGTGACCAGTTAGCCCAAGCCTATACATTATTACTATTTATTTCCCACTTTCTGTTTGTGTGTGTGTTTATGTTGCCATGATCACATTATCATTATCAGTTGAACCAGATATTGTGAATATAAACATCTTTCTCTCTTCACAAACCAATAGGCTTGGATCTAATAAGTGATGGCATCAATTAATTGGAGTCTGTTTAATCATACCTGAGAGGACATTGGATAAATGTTAGCCTCTATTAGCTACTTGAGGATAATAATATAGAACTGCAAGACCTAGCAATAGAATTGCCTGATGCAATGTTAGATATTAAGAAATTGACATCAGAATTGGGGAGGAGGAGGCAGCATAAAGTGAATCAGAAAACAAAAATGACATTCCCAGCTAGCAATCTGCCGCTGCCGCTAGTGGCCCGTTGTCGCATTTTGAGCGGCCGGGCGGCGGTGGCATTCCTTCAGCGGCCATCCGGCGGCCCACTGGAGGATGCCGCTACCTTCACTCTGGCGGAATGCCGCTGGAGGGCTAGCAGCGGCAGGCCGTCGGCAAGCCGCCAAGAATTTGCCCTCTCTAAGTACCACATCAGCGCTGGAGGGGCGCTGGTGTCTGGCTGTCGGCAGATAGGCCAAGATACTCCATCCATTAAACTGCATTCATAAGCATTATGAAACTATAGCTCTAATTTGAAACGATGGGCTAAGTTCTGTTCTCTTTTGTTTGAAAGAGACTATTTAATGGATTTCTGTTTTTATTAGGCTACACAAAGGCAACAATACCTTCACAGCATTCGAAAATGAACTTAGCAAGATTTTCCAAAGCTCTATAGGCCTATGGATGAAAAACACAAATGCCCAAAAATTATACATTGTATTTGAGAAGTTTATTGTAGCCTATTTAATTTCTGTAGTAATTGTTTTGTCCGTGCAGCATTTACTTTTTATTTATGTTGTTCTCTCAAATTTTTGGGTTAGTCTTTGAATTAAAAAACATAGTGGACAAACATTTCTAATCACCTGTGTTGGAATGTTCTTTGAATACCAGAAATCAAAATCAATAGCTTATAAATTCACTTTGTTGAATTGTTCACGCCTGAGTCGTAAACCAGAGCAAATTAAAATACAACCGGATGGATGTTGGACTTTGAATGGTTTTGAATGACCAAGCAAAGTGGTCTATAGCTTATGTGCTTGATAGTGCATCCATGGCCTAGCCACTTGACTTGATGTCTAGTGCAGTGGTTCTCAAACTTTAAACTGACACAAATTAGACAACGGAGCCTCATTTGATAATATTTTGTCCCAATTGATATGATTTTTAGCTTTTGTGACTACCCTCCCATGTGTGGTCGTCACAATGTTTTATAATATAAAGTGTATGAAACCCATGACCAAAATACTCATGCATTCTGTCATTGTGTTACTTATCTTTGGAATTCTTCTGAAAATGAATTACTTTTTTTGCTAGGTATACCCCTGGAAGCCCCTCAAGGACCCCTGGGGGTACCTGGACCCCACTTTGAGAACCTCTGTAGATTTTTTTTAATCAAAAAGCTCATTTCTGGCAGTTTGTAAGTAAATAAATAAAATTACTGTAATTAAAAAAGAAAATCCATTGTTCTCAGGCCCAAAATGATCACTGTAAGCAGAGTATTGATCACTATAAGCAAATTATTCATAACAGCATGGAATAATTCAGGACCAAGGTTTTTGATCAATATAAGCAGTTGATCACTATAAGTAGGCTATGTATATATATATATACACACACAGATCCTTTCCCAAAAATTTGAATATCATGGAAAGTTTTCTTCCATAATTCCTTTCAAAAAGTGAAACTTTCATAGATTATAGATTCATTACACACAAAGTGAAATATTTCTAGCCTTTATTTGTTTCATTTTTCATAATTTTGGCCTACAGCTCCAGAAGACCCCCAATACAGTATTTCAAGAAAGTATTATAGTGTGAAGAAAATCAGCAGTTACTTCTCAGTTATGACTGACTCCAGCCTCAGTCCACTCCCTCTGAATCTCTGCCAAATTTTTTGAATCGTCTTTGCTTGACAATCCGCTGAAGTCCACGGTTATCCATGTTATTTCCATGATATTCAATTTTTTTAAAGGATCTGTATATATGTGTGTGTGTGTGTGTGTGTGTGTGTGTGTGTGTGTGTGTGTGTGTGTGTGTGTGTGTGTGTGTGTGTGTGTGTGTGTGTGTGTGTGTGTGTGTGTGTGTGTGTGTGTACACAAAGGGGAAAAAATCATTTTAGGAGTAGAATGTGAATCTGTATGAATTTTGCAATACAGATGTGGAGACAAAAGATCACTTTTTTCCCCTGCAAAATTACTCATAATTGGCCTAATTTTAATTTATGGATAATCTAGCATTGATGCATTTCTACTTGAACATGTCAAATTTGGAATGTTTATAGAAGATAGCAACATATTTTTGGCAAAATATTGTATAGGCCTACACAAAATTTAAGGCACAACAGGGCTGTGTCTACCCAGTTGTAGCCTAATTTAACCTCTGGAACAATTGTTTTGTCCCTGGAATATAAATAAATAAATAAATAAATAAATAAATAAATAAATAAATAAATAAATAAATAAATAAATAAAGTGCAAATAATAATAGGTAGATGTCCAAGAAGAATAAACGTGGGTCATTTATTCACTGGGTATGCAGTGTTATATTTTTCAGCCAGATGCAGGATGATGGCTCTCTCTCTCTCTCTCTCTCTCTCTCTCTCTCTCTCTCTCTCTCTCTCTCTCTCTCTCTCTACTTTATTACACTGGTCAGGTCTGCACTGCAGTCTATATATCCCCCCCCCATGTCTCATCTGTATCCATTTGTCTGATGTTGTTTTTGTGTGTGTAATGTTAACAGTTTGAAATAAAGATTATTGGGAGGGAGGGGGGGGGGGGGGGTTGAGAGTGACGATGGGAAGTGAAGAATTTTGGCACTTTTGCGTTGCCGTAGTGTGACGTTGTGTCTGCGTCCAGGCCATTGAGGCTACGTGTGTCCTGGCGCCATTTTATGAATGGGATTTCAGGAAGCAAACATGCGCCGAGTACTGATAGCAACAATCTTTGAAAAAGTCGTTTTAACCATGACTTGTCTTCACCTATCTACAAAACACAGGACTGATTATAAAAGCGATATACGGACAATAACAGACCGGTTGGTGGCGATCATCCGCTGCCTTCTTGCAACTTCATCACAAGAAAAACAAGACGTGCACGACAACAAAGAACACTGAAAACTTCGGGGCTCTTTGAAAAGCAGATCGGTAAGAATATTTAACGCTATATTTGTAAATCCTATTGTGCTCTGCTGCGATCTTACCATTAGCCATTTCGCTGGTTAGGCAGATAACAACAAGTTAGATGGCTAATAGTTAAATGACGTTGTGTAGACAGCTTTTTGTGTTACACATAGGCCTACAAGTAGCAGAGGCTAGCGTTAGCCACTCTACCCAGTGAAGAAATGCATGGGCCATCTACATCTTGTTAAAAACCTTCCACGTTTCTTGGAGTAAAACGTAAAAAGGCATCGGTTGCAAACATCTATTTTGTGCTCATTCTGGATATATCAATACACCATTTAACGGTGTTATTCGGCCGTTTAACGTTAACGTACATAATTCCGTTTGCTTTCGCGGCTATAAACAGACAATTGATTAAACTAACGTTACAGAGTACAGCCCATTGTTAGTGTGTTGCTGCTCACGTTAATTTACTGCGTGCATATTCTTCTGTTTGCGTGCACGGCCATGTAAGATGAGATCAAAACTAACGTTACAGACCGTTACAGTCTGTGACTGTTAGTCTGTAAATCGTTTGTATTATTTATTTCCTTTTACCCCCACACTGATGCAAGCTCTATTTTGGACCAAACAGGCTTGAGATGAGCCATATGAAGCTGCTAGAGTCCAGCAGCTGCATAAATACAAAAATGTGAAATTATTATCGCTTATCGGACAAGAGAAGCAGATATTTGTCTGTTATAGGTATCAGCTCAAAAATCCCTCCTAGCAGCATCATAAAAGGCATTCAAATAGCTATTTTATTTTTCTAATGTAGCTCCCTTTGTTTGTTTCAGGTTGGGCCAATGGACAGCTTTGTCAGAGACACATTGGCGGAGTGGCAACTTCAAGACCTCGTAGATAGTTTTAAAGGTAAGGTTTCTATTTTATTTTTTATAAATATTCTTATGGAAAATTATTATTTCTTTAGCCATAGCTTGGCCTCGCCTGCCCTATTGGCACGCCCGTGTGTGTGTGTGTTGCTCTCACTAAATATTATTGCATCAGTGATGTCACAATGCCTCCATGTGTATGTGTGTGTGTGCCCCCCGCCCCCCTTTTTGTTTTAATACATATAAAATTGTACTTCAACAAACTGTAATGACTAGTATTCATGTCCTCAATCTTTCTTGTTCACCTCTCGTCCATCTCTCTCCGCTGCATAGCTGGGTTTCGGAGGAGCCGGCCTTGTCCACCACGTGCAACGCCGTCAAAGAGAAAAAGACCTGTGACTCCCTCTGCCTGCAAGTGTTCTCGAGTCCAGGAGTCCAAGTCCAGGACTCGTGACTCGACTCGAGGCACTCGTGACTCGGACTTGGCTATCCGCCTCTTCAATGAGACCCGAAACCCTCCACAAGCCCATGCCCCCCATGGACTTATCCCACAGACACTTGAAGACACTTGACATCTTTCATATGGACATTATTATCCCACGGCCATGGACACAACCATTACACATCACTTAAGGACTTACTGGGCATTTTATGGACTTATTACACGCCACGGACATTTACATGGACTCCACTATGTCACTTTCAAGGTCTGTTACTTTGCACTTTAATGCAAATTAATTTGAAAATTGCCTTTCTGTCTGCCTGATTTGTATTGCTGCGCTGCATACTGCACAAAGACAAATTCCTCATTTGTAACATGTTCATTATGGCTATTAAGTAAGCTTGAATCTTGAGACTATTGTTTATTTATATACTAGACTCCCCCTGCTAGTATTGACTTACAATCATTACAGTCCTTGATAATTACCCACCTATAATAACACACAATTTTATATAAAATTTACTTTTTGGAACACGGTGGAAAAGGAATATCTATGATGCTGCTGTGCGTGACTTTATGCCTGTTTTCTATTTGTATCTTTATGACTGTTTTATTTGACTATTGCACTATTTAAGGCAGATTTTGCTTTGCTTTGTTTTTTTTTATACATTATTTTTGGCTTGATGTGTTTTTTTTTTTATATATAGCCTACATAATATGCAACATATAGCTACAGAGTTGTCAAGTTTTTTGCTATTTGCAATGCACAGTTGTCAAATCATCATCCTTTGATTGATTTCTTATGTCCATAAATAAAATAACAAAAAGTTCACGGATCTGTTCTCCTTTAAATTATTATTGTTGTATGAATACTCACATGTTATCATTTAAATCATTGTAATTATGTGCATTATTGAAGTGGTTCTCAACCTTTTTTAACCAAGTAGACTACCTCAGAAATTACCACCATATTTAAGTATGAGAGGAAGGGAGCCCTGCCAGTGGAGAAGCACTGCATGCAAGCATTAGCATAACAATGTATATGGGGGCTGGGAGGTGCAATACCAGCGGCATGCCATCAGCGTGCCGTGCAAGGGCCGCTGGCTGTGTACGCTGGTGCCGCCAGCGGACCGCCAGCGAGCCACCCCGGCGGACCGCTGTTTCACCGACTAGCACGACCGCAGCGGAGCCGCTGCGGCTGCCGACGGTGGCCCGCCGAATTGGTCTCCGGCTTGCCGCCGGCGGCCCGCCCATGATCTGCTAGCTGGGTTGAAGTAGCCTATTAAATCTGCAGATAGCGGTGATGGCAGCTAGCCTGGTAACCAGCCCCAATGAATCCTCCATTATGAAGAGTGACGCCAACTGTAATATGGCGCTGGATACCAGGCTAGATGGCAGCTGGATTAACCCAAGAAACGGATGAAAAAGAAAATGCTTTTTGTTGCAGAATCTGAATCGTCCAGATACAAACACTGAGTCACCAAATGAGGCAGTGGACAACATCAACTAGGCCTATCAAGACTAGCAAAGAAGAGACAACCATTGACATTGAATTGTCTGATTGTGACTCATATTGTCACATTTTTGTATTGCGATACATTGAATTTCAATATTGTCCCAGTTGCTGTGTCCATGAAATAGACAAATTTAATGAAACCTCTGACCCTAAAACAATACAGCAAGCCTTAAAGGTAGCCCAAAAGCAGAAATGTTCTTTTGAATTTGCACCGGCCTATGTAGACAGATGCCCTGAGTATCCTGACACCTTCAATGTAAGAAACAATGCTTTCGTAAATCAGCAGGGACAAACAGAAATCATGTACCACTGTGATCCCCTGTGGACACTTTTTTGTTTTCATATTTTCTATTATAGCTCTATATTGTTCTAAATTCCAATGCACATCAGGTTGGTGAAAGTCTCCCAGCGGTTGAGGTCCAGGAGGGAGAGCCAGGCAAAAAGGTGGCTATGGATCAACTGTTCAAGGGGAAGAAAGGAGTCCTCTTTGCTGTACCAGGGGCTTTTACCCCTGGCTGCTCCAAGGTAGGTAACCAGTCACTTTAATGAATCAGTTCAATCTGTCTGCTCGCCATGTCATGCGCACATGACTCTTCTGCACCTTTTGATCCTTTGACTCATTGTTTTCAGACTCATCTCCCAGGTTTTGTGCAGCAGGCTGAGGTCCTGAGGAGTAAAGGTGTGCAGGAGGTTGCCTGCATTTCTGTCAATGACGCATTTGTCATGGCTGCCTGGGGAAAGGAGCATGGAACAGATGGCAAGGTATCAAATCTACTTTGCAGACATGATGCTGGCAGTCACAGAAAACACTCATTATGTAAAGTCAGGTTATGAGTTTAATACATGTAGGTCACACCCATAATTCAGATTCTTAGGCTACAACGCAACCAAGTGCTGCAGGGTAGCCCCGCCTGAGTTGTTGTATCAATATATCCTTTGACAAACGGTGTAATATGAGTTTATCCTACTGACCCTTGAAATGTCACCGATGCAACACCATAATCTAACACTTCTGCCTCACCTCAATATAAACTCTACTCTTATTGGCTGTTGGCTGTCTCCGCTCTTACAATGAGTCTGATCCCCACACACTCCAGGACATGATTTTGTTCACAGCCCTGCCGATGTTCGCTTGTACATTTCAAACATGTTTGAGATGGTCAGGAGGAGCCAGGCTAGATGGTCAGGGCAGCTCATATGAAGCTGCAGGCCAATGGGTGTGCATAAGACTGAATGTGTAAACCCTTCATACAAGAGAATTCTTCCTGGTGATCAGTTTTGCCCAAGCCTCCAAAATAGATTTCCTCCATAATTGTCAGGATAGACAAATATGGTGGAAATTCATTCATTCATTCATTCATTCATTCATTCATTCATTCATTCATTCACATAGAAAAAAAATGGTTTCAATCAGGGACTAGTTGGGGGTCTGATTTTAACGTATCGGATCATGGCCGAGAAGGGGCAGAGAGGAGATTGAATACGAGCAATGTTTATAGAGCAGGCATACTTTGGTATGTTTCAGGGAGAGAGAGACTATAGTAGTCGGGATAAAACTTTAAATCGGAGAGAGTTACGTCACGTGAGGGGTCGAAAGTGGAAGGGGACGTGAATTCGCTGATTCTGAGGAACCCATAAAAAGCCAGGGAAAAAATGCACTCTAAGAGAGAGTCTAGACAGGTGGAGTAAATGCCATGTCTGAGGTGGGTTAACAAGTGCCGCAACATGGGGAGAGTAATGGGACGCCTGGAATCGGGGGCGGATGGAAAAGCTTTTGAAATGCCTTTCATTTTTTTTTTATTCATTTTTTTATTGTTCTTCAGCATGAAATACAGAGCATCTGATACATCATTACTATTATTTTCTTGTGTCATACATCCTGTTATATCGTTCATATATACATACATACAATCATTCCCCTGCGTTCCCTTCCCCACTCCCCCCTCTCTCTCAATTCCCATGTATGCTTCTTTACAGTTGTATTCGGTACCACACATTTTTTATTTATTTTTTATGCTCTTCTCCGCACATCTACTTATTCATCTCTATATCAACTCTGTTTTTTTACATTTATTTTGAAATGCCTTTCAATAGTAGTTTTAATACTGGATTTGAAAATAGACTGGGAAATGCTGGGTCAAGGCACCTGGCATAAAATTGGATGCCTGCCACCAGGCTGCGGACGTATGGAGAGCACATACCGTAATGAAGGCACATACCGTGGGAGTTAGAACGGGGTGAACGGGCAGGTTGATGGAGAGGCAGAACATGGCAAACATTCGCCAAGCCGCGTCATAAGCTTTGGTGGTGGAATTGGCCAATCCTTGCCTAATATAGGACTGAGCTGAGTTGAGTAAATGGGTGAGACGGGGATCGTGATTTAGGAGAGGTGAGGCCTGAAAATGGGGATTTTGCTCTATGAGAGAGTGAGGGCAGAAAAGGAGGGGTGTGGCGTTGGAGTCGAGTCGGTTTCGGGGTAGAGTCTGTGGAACGCCTGGAAATTGAAACGAGAGGTGATCAGCGATTATGTTAATATTTCCGGGGATGTGCCTGGCGACTATGATGACATTATGGGTGACGGAAAGCCATGATGGCCGGGGATGATGATCGTCCTTTTTTGATGATGGCGACTACCGCAGCTTTATCGCATTTGACTGCTATCCTTTTACGCGCCCCCACATGTCACAAGCGGCCACTATTGGGTACATTTCATATAATGCGGAGGACTGATCCATGCCGGAAAACTGCTGCGGCCAAGCGCCAGCAAACCAGTGGCCTTGATAGACCCCCCCCCCCCAATTGGTTTAGGTGTCCATGGACTTCTGGTTTTGATTGGAATATTAATCTACCTGTCAATCATATCATCTAATCTGCCTATCCTCGTCATTTATTGGACTCCCTTAGTGATTGGTTCGGATATGAAAATCTGGCACACCCCAGCCTGCAATAGAATAGCCAGTTTCTCTTCTGTTCTTGTTGACTTTGTCAATGCCAACTGGTGACCCAGCCCAGTACTCGACTGCCAACAAAGGAGAATAATCAGGATGTTGGTTTCTGTGCGACAATCTGTAATTAACAGTTGGCAGACTGCAAAAACCAGATCAACAGGTTGAAACAAGACTGTTTTCATCAAACACTTAAGGAAGCCTTTGGGCTCCAAGAGAACTTCCACAATCACATTTCACTAATAATTGAACAGTATTGACCTTACTTACTGCCTCTTTTGCAGGTTCGAATGCTGGCTGATGCTACAGGAGCATTTACAAAGGTAAACCAGAATCATCTGACTTATTAATCAAGTCCCCACCCCCCTTTTTTTCCAACTTCCCTATTTGAATGTGTTGTGGCTGTGTTGTGGCTGTGTGTACCTCATTATGTGTTGTGGCTGTGTGTACCTCATTATGTGTTGTGGCTGTGTGTACCTCATTATGTGTTGTGGCTGTGTGTACCTCATTGTTTTTCTTTGCTGCTTAGGCGGTTGACCTGTTGCTTGACAGTGAGCAGATTGTGCAGGCACTTGGCAACATGCGATCCAAGAGGTAAGGAAACCTTCTGCCTCTTTCAATTCTGCACCTGCAAGTTTTAAAAAGCACTTAGTACATTTTAGAGTTACCAACCAGTAGTTGCAGACCAGTTCTTTTATAACTACGTCTAAGTGCATGGCTCTAAATCAGTGTAATTCATGCTGTATTTCAGATATTCCATGTTGGTTGAGGATGGAGTTGTGAAGGAGCTCAACGTGGAGCCTGACGGTACTGGCCTGACCTGCAGCCTGGCCCCTAAAATCCTGGCTGGGCTTTAAGGCTTACTCGGAGCGTACCGACGCCCCGCTTGCAAACCCTGAGTTACTGTTAGTTCTACTTCTCTTTGCACTATCAGCCCCACCAAAGGCCCATACAAGCTTCCTCATCTCAAAGATGGCTGCACGTCAGGTGGATGCTAATGTCATAACAGAAAACAAAGGGTTAGTTGATGCGCACAATTGTGACATGAATGGCACTCCAGCTGACTGTACATCCTCTATACTGTCAGGTGTAAAGTCAATAAAATTCACCCTGTATAATAATAATAATAATCAATCACTTAGTTGTCCTATATTGCATAATTATGTGTTCATCTTACTTCCTGCAGCTCGGTGACCAATATAATAAATGGTGCTAGAGGACAAACTGTCATTGTGCATTGAATCGATGCACAATGAGTATTTATCATTGATGTTTACCATATTAGGCTACATAACCTTACTGTTTAAGATATTGTTTGTGTCAAAGTAGTAATGTAAGCAAGAAAATTATGGTAAAGATCAAACTGAAAAAACAATCTCGTAACATTGGTAACAATTTTTGTCCATGACTAAAGTTCCCTGTGAGAGACTTTCCCTCAATGCTGCATTAGCAGAGTCTCTAACATCACCAGAGACCCTCGTCACTGATCCTTCAGCTTGTTCACCCTCCTGCCATCACCAGAGACCCTCGTCACTGGTCCTTCAGCTTGTTCACCCTCCTGCCATCACCAGAGACCCTCGTCACTGGTCCTTCAGCTTGTTCACCCTCCTGCCATCACCAGAGACCCTCGTCACTGGTCCTTCAGCTTGTTCACCCTCCTGCCATCACCAGAGACCCTCGTCACTGGTCCTTCAGCTTGTTCACCCTCCTGCCATCACCAGAGACCCTCGTCACTGGTCCTTCAGCTTGTTCACCCTCCTGCCATCACCAGAGACCCTCGTCACTGGTCCTTCAGCTTGTTCACCCTCCTGCCATCACCAGAGACCCTCGTCACTGGTCCTTCAGCTTGTTCACCCTCCTGCCATCACCAGAGACCCTCGTCACTGGTCCTTCAGCTTGTTCACCCTCCTGCCATCACCAGAGACCCTCGTCACTGATCCTTCAGCTTGTTCACCCTCCTGCCATCACCAGAGACCCTCGTCACTGGTCCTTCAGCTTGTTCACCCTCCTGCCATCACCAGAGACCCTCGTCACTGGTCCTTCAGCTTGTTCACCCTCCTGCCATCACCAGAGACCCCCGTCACTGATCCTTCAGCTTGTTCACCCTCCTGCCATCACCAGAGACCCTCGTCACTGGTCCTTCAGCTTGTTCACCCTCCTGCCATCACCAGAGACCCTCGTCACTGGTCCTTCAGCTTGTTCACCCTCCTGCCAACACCAGAGACCCTCGTCACTGATCCTTCAGCTTGTTCACCCTCCTGCCATCCGGGAAAAGATAGGTATCAAAGCCCGATCAAACAGGACAGTTTCTTCCCCCTGGCAGTGCGATCCATTTTATTTTATTTTATTTAGCCTTTATTTAAACAGGTAAAATCACATTGAGACTGAAGTCTCATTTACAAGTGCGACCTGTTCATTAGGGGTGTGCCACCTTAGGCACCTCACGATTCGATTCGATTACGATTAAGGGTGCTACGATTCGATTATTAAACGATTACGATTAATCACGATTTTCGATGCATCTTTTTCACCAATTTTTTTTAAGCAAGGTATATTTGTCAGTATCCATTAATTAAAGTAAACAAACAAATGTACCTCCATTATCTTCAGTTGCGACTGAAGTCCACGCATCACATGTTACAGCCACCCTGCATGCTTTCTTCAGTAATTCCAGTTTCCAGTACTTCGGTTTTGGTCTCGTTTTACAGGTAAGGAACTGCTTTCCGGGCGAAATACCGTATTTTTTGCAAATAAAGCAAAAAAATAATTGCAAAAAAAAAAAAAAAAAATGCAATTTTTTGCAAATCGATAATCGAACATTGTGAATCGATTTTAATCGTCACGTGACTAATCGGGATGCATCGATTATACGATTAATCGGCACACCCCTACTGTTCATACAGCAGCTCATACAACAGTTACACATGTAAAGACAGCAACAGTACAATCAACCGTCAAACCATAATAAGTTAAAAACAACATAAAACATAAAGTGCTGAAGAGGAAGCAGGGGGGGGGGGGTAGAGAAAAATGTTTAACCTTGAGAGCAGGAGCAGATCAAGGAAGCTCTCTCCAAATTATTCAACAATAATTTCAAACTGGACAGCTTCAGACTCTGCTGTAGCGTGTTCCAGGTGCAGGGGGATCAGACTGGACAGCTTCAGACTCTGCTGTAGCGTGTTCCAGGTGGAGTAAGAGAATGCCTTTTTTCCACGCTCAGTACGAACTGAGGGGTTGGAATAGGTGATGAAGTTTTGAATGCTGTAGTTGGACTGTTTGCAGAGTAGATAGACAGATAAGTAAGTGGGAAGCAGACCAAGGATGGATTTATAAATGAAAGTATACCAGTGTACAGTTCTGCGCATGGAGAGGGATGACCAGTTGACTAGAGAATACAGCAAGCAGTGATGTGTAAGGGGTTTACAGCCAGTAATAAATCTCAGCACACCATGATAAACAGCATCCAGCAGATGGAGACATTTAGCCATGAACTCGCTACACCCCCCCCCCCCCCTCCCCCGCAAGCACGCCCACTGCCCCCTCTAACTACTCAGGCACTGGTCACATCAACCTAGATTATCTATATGCGCAGTGTAGGAAATTAAAAAAAATATTTTGCGGGCAGATTTTGCCCCCACGGTCTAAAAAATGGGGGCATTTACACAATTTTGGGGGCACTTAAAAAAAGTATTTACTGCATAAAGTTGCTAAAGCGTAGTGTGGACAACAGCGCACTGTTTGTGTGAGTGTGTTCTTCGTCATCTTCTTCAGACAACCAGCTTGCAGGTGTTGAGTGTGTGTTAGATATGGAAATTAAATTAATTGAATGAAAAGAAAATTATAGAAATCTTGGGGGCGATTTTTCCCCCTGGATCATGGTTTTTAGGGGCATTCTGAGATTTCTTGGGGGCATTTTTGCCCTTGCCCCTGGCTAAATTCCTACACTGTATGTGCGTACGTGTATATATTTTTTTTAGCTAGACTATTGTGTAGCTTTGCACTGCTTATACTAGTGAGGTAGCCTAACTGCTTTCGTCTTTGGTGTATGCAAGTACAACAAAAATGACAATCTTGATCTTGAAAGTTACATAAAAACTTGATTTAGGCTTATTGAACAAATTGCTAATGTTTAGGTTAGGAAAAACATTAGTGGGCTGACTCACCCCACCTCCACGGCTGCTGGCCTTTGTCAGGCATAAAAATGCACTGCAGTAATCTTGGAGGTCTTTTGACCATCTGTGTAGCACATAACTAATGAAGCCAAGACTGAGATGATACTTTTTGCCTTTTCTCACTATCTATATGACACGAGAGGCAGATGTGCAAGGTTTAGCTTTAATGTTTGTAGATAGGCACCAGCCTATCAGGTGGACAACTGCAGGTCTAAACTGCAAATCTAAACCGCAGGTCAAAAGCAATCAAATGCAATTATTTCACAGCTAACAACAAACAAAAGCTCATACTAAGTAACTGGAGCTCCTCAGCCACACGGAGTCCACATACTGTTTTTAGCTATCTGAACATTATATTCCACTTACAGATTATGTTTCCCCCCCCCCCCCCCCCAGCTTTCTGGGCTTGGCTTGATGTTTGTTATAAACCGTTTGCATCAATCATTTCATTTTCACTCAAAACTTGTAGACTGGTGGTTAATGAGGTGTAGACTTGCGGGTTAATGGGGTGTAGACTGGTGATTAATCAGGTGTAGACTGGTGGTTAATGGTGAGGTGTAGACTGGTGGTTAATGAGGTGTAGGCTGGTGATTAATCAGGTGTAGACTGGTGGTTAATGGTGAGGTGTAGACTGGTGGTTAATGAGGTGTAGACTGGTGGTTAATGAGGTGTAGACTGGTGGTTAATGAGGAGGTGTAGACTGGTGGTTAATGAGGTGTAGACTGGTAGTTAATGAGGTATAGACTGGTGGTTAATGGGGTGTAGACTGGTGATTAATCCGGTGTAGACTGGTGGTTAATGATGAGGTGTAGACTGGTGGTTAATGAGGTGTAGACTGGTAGTTAATGAGGAGGTGTAGACTGGTGATTAATCAGGTGTAGATTGGTGGTTAATGAGGAGGTGTAGATTGGTGGTTAATGAGGAGGTGTAGACTGGTGGTTAATGAGGTGTAGACTGTCTACAGTGATCTACAGTGTCATGGAATTCTGGACAAAATCCTATCTTACCCATGGGGGTGGGGGCAGATCATATTTATGTGGCAGATGATGGCACATTTGTCTTCTCGGGGAACATTCCAACTCCGCCCGTTGGAGAGCTAGCAGCTGCAGGCTGCAGACCGCATTGCATTGCGCTGGGGCATGATTAGAAGGATGGGGGGGTAAGAAGAAATTATGAGTTATCAGTGCTAAACAGTGGGGACAAAGTGGCTGTCAATAATTTAGAAAAGGCTGAACTTTTGGCACAAACATTTAGGAAAGTTCACAGTTCAGATAATCTTGCAGAGGAGGCCAGGCAGTGCAGAAGTAGAGTCTTAATGGAGAATCCTGAAGTATTAGAAATAATGGAGGTGTCAGGAGATCCACTAGACCAGTTTTTCAGTATGTTTGAGCTAAGGAGAGCAATTATTAGTGCTCGTCAGACTACTCCTGGGAAGGATGGTGTGTGTTATAAAATGTTGGAAAATATGACAGATAATACATTGGGTATAGTGTTAAGACTGTTTAACAGGGTTTGGGAGATTGGACAACTTCCTTCTGTGTGGAAGCAAGCAATAATTGTGCCTGTCCTAAAACCAGGGAAAGACCCTTCAGATGCATGTAGCTATAGACCTATTGCCCTGACTTCTCATTTGTGTAAAATCATGGAAAGGATGGTCACAGAGAGATTGAATTATTTTTTAGAAAGTAAAGATCTTCTTTCTCCATATCAAAGTGGGTTCCGTAAGGGTCGGAATACAATGGACTCTGTATTGTGCCTAGAATCAGACATCAGGAAAGCACAGACCAACAAGGAAGTAGTGGTAGCTGTCTTTTTTGATGTGGAAAAGGCATATGACATGCTATGGAAGGAAGGACTATTAATTAAGTTAAAATCATTGGGAATTGGCGGTCGAGCATATAATTGAAGCTTCTTATTGGACAGGAGAATACAGGTAAGAGTGGGGGCAGAGTATTCCAGTATGTATATGGTGGAGAATGGAACACCACAAGGAAGCGTATGCAGTCCAGTGTTATTTAATGTAATGATCCATGATATCTTTTCTCGGGTTCAGGAAAGTGTAGGTAAGTCTTTGTATGCGGATGATGGTGCTATCTGGATAAGAGGCCGTAATGTATCTTATGTTAATAAGAAAATGCAAGAGGCAGTACTTGAAGTGGAAAACTGGGCTAGTAAATGGGGATTCAAACTGTCTGTAGCAAAGACACGAGTTAATTTGTTTTTCAAGGCGGCATAAAATCGCGCCCATCTCCCTGAAATTGTATGAACAACCTCTTGAGCAGGTAAAAGTGATTAGATTTCTTGGTGTATGGTTTGATGAAAAGCTCACATGGAGAGTTCATTTGGATAAAGTTAAGACTAAGTGTCAAAAGGTTATCAACATACTCAGATGTTTGTCTGGACAGGAGTGGGGAGCAAGTAGAACATCACTACAAAATATATACTGGGCACTCATGAGATCTGTCTTTGATTATGGGTGTGTAGCTTACATGTCAGCAGCAGAGTCAAACCTCAAGAAATTAGAATCGTTACAAGCGATGAGAATGTGCAGTGGATCTTTTAAAACATCTCCAGTGGCAGCAATGCAGGTGGAGATGGGAGACATGCATGCCTCTGAGGATTAGGAGGGTGAAGTTAATGCTGGCATACTGGGTTCATCTCCAGGGTCATAGTGACACACATCCTGCCAAGAGCATTTTGAAGGACTGTTGGGAACACAATGAGTCAAATATCACAAGTTTTGGATGGGTTGGTAATGGAGAGGCAGAACATATAGGATTGGGTAAATTACAATACAGCCCCACAGTTGCAATATCTTCTATTCCTCCCTGGTTATTCCCCATGCCGAAGGTAGACCTCAACATTCAGCAGGAATTAAAGGACAAGGCAAAGCAAATTCCAAAATGGTATGTAGTCCAGAGCTATTTTGAACAGCATTATTCAGACTCAGTGTTTGTATTTACAGACGGCTCCAAAGATCCAGAAACCGGGTGTGCTAGGGCAGCAGTATATATTCCAGAGGGTGAAATTTGTATTAAGAAAAGGGTGTCGGACCATCTTTCAGTATACACAACAGAGCTATTGGCAATTATATTGGCATTAAGGTGGGTGGAGCAGAGAGAAAGAAACAACACAGTTATTGCATCTGATAGTTTTTCATCACTACAAAGCATACAATCTGGCAGATCAGCGTTCAGAACAGATATCATCAATGAAATATTCAATATAATTTACAGGTTGGAGATGAAGGGCATAGCTACACGCTACCTTTGGGTTCCTGCTCATGTTGGTGTGGAGGGGAATGAGCAGGTGGATATCTTAGCCAAACAATCACTAAGAATCAAACAGGTAGACATAAACATTCCATTAAGTAAAGCTGAAGTCAAGACATTCATTAAATCATACGTGCAGTCAGTATGGCAGGAGTACTGGGATGGTCAAGAAACTGGTAGACATCTATATAACATACAAAGGCAGGTTGGGGCTGGAAGGAGGGTGGGTTTGATTGATTGATTGATTGACTTTATTTGGTGATAAAAACAGGACATAAGACAACATATCACCGAGGATAAAAACACAACAAAGCCCGAAGGCTTATTTCCATTGTGGTCCCCATGGAGACAAGACAGACAACGTAAATACGTGTAACAAAGAAGTGCAAGTGGGAACATAATTTAAAACTAATACAACTCCATTAAAAGATAAATTACTAACTCAGTTTATAATTTACCAAAATAAATAAAAAAAAATAAAAAATAAAAACTAGAACTAAACATATCAATCAATAAAATAAAAGACCAGCTATACCATAAATAAATAACCAATTCAAGAACTAAAAAGACAGGATAAAACGGTTTAAAGTGCGGATGTTTGTAACCATTTTTTTAAGCCTTTCTTAAAAGTGCAGATAGACTCACTCAGTTTCAAGCACGAAGGTAACATGTTCCATTGAGTCGCTGCATTATATTTGAACGAGTTCCTCCCCATCAGGGTCCTAAATCTGATAGGGATGAAATCAGTAGAACTGCCTCTCGTAGAATACTGGTGATGCTCACTCACACAAGAAAAGTAGCTTTTAAGATACATAGGAACAAAATTCTTAACAATCTTAAAAGTGAACAGCAGCTTGATGTATAAAGTGCGCTTCTCAACTGTCAGCCAATTAAGACTGTCAAACGAACGGTTGGAAACGAAGGGAAGAAAGCATTATCACCCGTTTAAGAATAGGTCACACAGCTCTCAATCATACATTACATAAAATAGGCAAGCACCCTGATGGGAAATGTATACACTGTAGCGAGCCAGAAACTGTTGAACATATACTTTTACACTGTAGGAAATACGATACAGAAAGGAATACTATGTTTCAGGCATTGAGAATGGCAAAACATCAAGATTTTTCATTGCCAGGTTTATTAGGGAAAACAGCAGGTAGCATATATATGCATGTTATTAAGTTTCTTAAAGAAATTGGGGTAGACACAAGAATTTAAGAGTAGTTGTTTTGTTTGTTTTGTTTTGTTTTGAATCCCCTGTTCCACAATCCAGTCCAGTTGGTGGCGGTAATGGACCTTTAAGTTGGTTGCCAACCGCCATAAAACACTAAAGAAGAAGAAATAAGAAGAAGCATTGCATTGTGGTCGCTGGTGCTTGCCCTGTTTGGAGAGTACTTGAAACGGTTGAAACACTGACAAAACGGCTCGCAAACATCTGTTAGTCGACTCGGGACCATTAAAAGGTGAGTTGATACACAGCCGTTTTATCGTTAATAGTGTGAACTCAAATTATGTCGTAAGAAAAGCCATAATTTTTGTAATATATAAAAGTGTATAACGTTAGAACCAGCAGAAAAGTTCCTGAGAAGTTAACTCAGGCTGTAGGACGCATGGAAGCTAACGCTAAGCTCATCTCTAACTGCCAACACATCGCCATGGTGAGTGTTATTTGGACTTTAGTAATGGTTTAAAATAACAAATGCCAAGCGACGACTGGATATGAAACGGCAGAAGGTAACGTTATTTGCCTTGTATCGAACTTAAGCTAGCAAACGTTAGCTTGCTGCGTTAACTTAGCTTTAGCTAACGTTAGCACTGAAAGTTGCGCGCGCAATTCAACATTTGGAGGGTAGTGTTTATGTCAGCCAATCTGATTGAAATGACAATTTCTGTCTCTAGTAAAGTAACGTAACGCTAAAGTTAGGTGTTGATTAACGTTAACTGCAAAATGTAACGTTGACAGCTTGGGTGTAGCTAGCTAACGTTAACGTTGAGTTTAGCGTTAGCAAATGCTAGTTAAGTAATAAATAGTGTGCCAGTTTCCATTGCACGCTAACGTACGTAGTAACGCTAGGTGATTTTTTTTTAAATGTTCACAGTGAGTCATTGTGGACGCATTGAGACCACTGAGAAATGAACGGTTTGTGTAATATACGTTAAAATGTTTATATTGTTTTATTGTGACTCGGACCGCCAACTTGCGCGTGACGTAATTTCCGGTATTGTGCAGTCTGGTCTGTCTGTCCTAACCAGTCTGTCCTGCTCCGTTTTCTTGATGTTTTGTTTTGTTGATATATAAGTGTATTATATAGATATTTTAGTTCATTAACAGAACTTTACAAGTTATAATAACAGATCAGATGCCAAATCAATCGTCAATGTATTACTGTGGGTGAAAGTAAGTAAGTCAGGATTAAAAGTAAAATTGTTTACATCAGAGATCTTCATTGTCTTTACATGTAGCCTAGCTTTGGTGTCCTGCGATCTAGTTTCCCTGTTGCCTTTAATAAAGCAGAATATTCCTGTCCATGTGATGTCATATTTTGAGTCGCCTTAAACTTAAAACATGTCAGAATTTTTATAACTTATATTTACCTATTGTCATATTTGCACTACTTGTATGTTTGCATTATAGCTCAGCAGTAGCTGGTGATCGACCGCCTACACAGCAGCCATGTCGTCGACATCCCAGAAACACAAAGAGTTTGTGGCAGAGCCCATGGGGGAGAAGCTTGTGTTTGCTCTCGCAGGCATTGGAGAGGTTCTTGGCAAAAGACTGGAGGAAAAAGGCTTTGACAAGGTGATGTAAAGTTGACTTCTTCATATTTACACAGCTCGAACACAATCTTTAGACAAATATTTTCCTGTCCCGTTCACAAGAATGATAGTAGAATTAACTTGTTAAAGCCAAAATGTAATGTAATATAATGCAAATGTTATGCCCCCTTTGATCCAAATTTATATTTGAAAATGAATTATTTGATTTGGGTGAAGTCCTTGAAAATGAAAAAATAGTGCTTGACATCCCCCCCCCCCCCCCCCCGTACACAAATTCCAAGTAAAAGTGCAAATACTTAAAAAAAAACTTACTACTACTGACTGCCCCAGAGGGAATCCAAACTGCTCACACTGGCATTATTAGTGCCATGGTTTACCCACAGGAGAGCCAGCAGAGGTGAAGGAAGATAAAGGAGTGCTCTCATCTCTCATGTGTGATTTTACCTTTCCTTTTTAATTCTTCTGTGCTTTTTATAATTGTTTTGCCTTATTATGCATTTGGTCTTTGGCGTGCTTATTCTGGTGTACCTTGTTAAGAAAGGTATCTGTACAAATAGTTTATTTTATATTATCATAATGCTGATGTGGTGGACATATCCCACAGTGTAACATCGTAAGGCAGGCTGGTGGCAGTGGGCAGACACTGACAGTGTTCAGAATTAGGGTTGGCACGATGGACGATGCATCGACCATTGTGATGGGCTGACCCCCATCGACCTCTTGAGCCTTCTACATCGGATCATCGTGATTAATTATCTGTTTGAATTAAAATTTTAATAATAATCTTCAACTGTGAATTTAACTTGCCTGTTTCCAAAGTGAAAGTTGGAGTCACTCCATTAGATACAGCAGCAGCTGCTGCTGTGTTTCTCTAGCCATTTCTCCTCAACTCTCTCTTAGGGATGTGGATTTTCGGTAAATTTTACTTTCGACTAACCGACACCACTAGTCGGTTAACCATCGGTATTTTTTTTTAAGACGTGAAATATTAATTTGTGGCGTGCCTTCACTCCAGCGCTCCATTCAGGGTCAAACTTTCAGTCAGGCGGCATTACAGTGTGCGAATCCAGTACTGCAGTGCTTCCAAACACTACCAAATCCGCTTGAATTTGACGTTCTTCTTCTTATGCATTAGGTCTATGTCTTATGTCATTGACGAATATCTGTAAAGTGTTATTCTTGCGTGGAGAACAGCACAGCACTCTCTGTATAGGAGGAGCGAGGGGCGCACCTCGCTCTGCTCTCACATACACACACACAGACAGAGCCAGAGAGAGGAGGAAAGGAGGAGAGGATGACTATTGCCAAATCAAGCTTTATTAACCCTTGTGCCATGTTAATATACTTAATATAACATTGCTGCTACCCAAAAAGTAGGAAAAAAATAGCCAGATTGGCAACACTGTCATATGCAAATGAACATGCAAATTGTCTGTTTAACCGACCAATGACGTTGTCGGCGGTTAACGATTAACCGTCGACATCCCTACTCTGCCATGACCCGCCCCCACTCACACACAGCAAATCATATCCCTTGATCCAGAGCCGAGAGCCCCGACATCTCCTGGAGCAGCACTGTTGAGTTGCAGGGAATTAGACAGTTTATGTTGTACTCTGAAAGGGTTCCCCCCCCTTGAATCAAATTGTACATTATCAGCTTTATTTTAGCATGCAAAAGTAGCGCGAGACCCATTCCTGGCTAATGATCGAGTCTCGCATTTTGGTCCTCCGCTGACGCCACTCGTTTGATCTCACCCGGCGTTACTAATAATTTGATGTGGTTGAGTTTCAATTCGTGTTAACGTAACGTGTTAACATGTGTCCTATCTATTAATAAGCGCCCGGGAAATTAACGTTAATGTTAAGACACCAATTTCACAAATACGGACGTCTGCAACGTTACTTTACGGAATGGCATCCGCAGCTCAATTCGCTTCTGTCAGCAGAGACAAAGTTGAACTGTTGGAAAGATTTTGTACTTTGGGACAGGAAGAATAACTCATTGTGTCATCTATTGAGCACACAGCTTATGACTTTATGTCTTCTGCTTGGGCGGAGTCTTGATGCGTATATAAAACTGATATGGAGAAATGTAGCCTACCGCATTTTCAGCGAGGCAAGGCTTTTTCTCGCCGAACCAACGGCGCGCGGTCGCCCTACAGCCTATGGTATATTTGTAGCAGCAACACCCAGGCTTTTCCACACCTCTGATTCTCCTAACGTTAACACTACAACCCTGAAATCCACGTTACCAAACGTTCTTTTAGAAGGCTGGCAACGCTAGGCTGTCATCAAAGTAAAACGTCACCATGTCTGTAAATTGCTGCTTGCAGTTGCACTCAGAGCATGTATGTGTGTGTGTGACAAATTAACCTACCTGTGTGCCTTGAAAATAAGGTGGTTCAAAATAAAGTGGCTAAATGCAACCTTTTTCTTCTCATGTTTTTTGTTTATTAATTAAAATGATCAATAATTATCGATATAGACTGATATGAAAGATGTTATATCAATATACTTTTTAACTATATCGCCCAGCCCTACTCATGATATAATATACAGTCTCTAGAAGTGTATGATTCAACTTTTCCCATGTTCTAATCTACCGTAGTGTAAAAAACAAACTGAAAAAACAAACAAAAATTGCAATAAATCGTAATATCGAATCGCAATAATCGTAGAATCGCAATACTTAAGAATCGCAATATATATCGAATCGGCACCCAAGTATCGTGATAGTATCGAATCGGGAGATAAGTGAATCGGCACAGCCCTATTATATATATGAGGGGGTCCCCGCCGGTATATTTTCTATCTTGTAAGGGGTCCTTGGCTGAAAAACATTTGAGAACCTCTGTTATAGAGAAATAGTGAAATAACTGTTGCGATGGCGCAGCGCCCCATGTCCCCCCGTGGATCTCTTTTTTCACGATACATGAGTTTGCATCCCTGATTCATAGCTAAGGGGACAGTAGACAGAATATCAGCTTTTCTTCATGCAGTAACACGCCTTGAAACCTTTTCCTTGTGGCTGAGTGTTGCTGTAATATAGACCGTTTAAGACCATTTCTACTACATTTCTAGCGTTTCTAGAGCTAATGGGTGCTGCACTACTGTCAGCTGAGCCTAAAGCCTACGGCAACGTTACATGGACAAACTACATGTCCATAAAGAGTAAAAGTTAAAAATATAAATAATCACACAAGAATTATTTGAAAACGTTATTTAAAAGGACAAAAAAAGATGGGTAGTCGGTTATTGATTTTTCTAAACTGATATGAATTACTATCCGGTTACACGTGTACTTGGTGACACCCCTAAGGCCTAACATCAATCTTACAAAAATCTGTTATCAATAAATGCTGTCTGCTCATTCTGCTACTACATGTCCAATATCATGGAGTTTTGAAAAATCGACATCTCTGTGCAGTTTATTTCTGAACAAAGCTTAATGAAGGACAGCTCTTTTTGGGTGATTAATCAAGGAAATCAATTAATTGTTCTCCTGTGTTCATCTCTTTTTCCCATCTCCTCTCCACCACAGGCCTATGTTGTCCTTGGGCAGTTTCTGGTCCTCAAGAAAGATGAGGAGCTGTTCCGTGACTGGCTGAAGGACACATGTGGGGCAAATGTCAAACAGCAAGGTGACTGCTATGGCTGTCTCAAGGAATGGTGTGACTCCTTCCTATAGACGGTTTTCACGGAGTTGGGTTGCTATGGGAACAGTTTGAACCCTAGCAAATTAAAAGCGTTTTCTACTTTTATTTTCCACAAATGTAATGTAGTGTACCTCTTGCTCTGCTACAATTAAACATCTTAGCCTCACAGAAGCATTTTGATGTGTTTTATTTCATCACATATTTCTTTCTGTGAAAGGTGAAAATGTATCGGTACAATATGAAGTATTTGTACTGATTACAACTGTTGGACTGTTTACCTGTTTGCCTCTTTCATTTAAAGCCAATGGGAAAATGGATGGTATTATTATCATATCACACTTCTAATGGCTTTAAATGAAAAAAGGTTCTATGTATTTCAGACAGTCAAGCCTCAATTAGTCAAATGTTCTTAAAATTTCTTGATTTTAAATCTAATAGTTCGGTATTATCTTTGACTGTAATATATTTTTGAAATGTGAGATGCCTTAATGCATGTTTGTTTTAACAGAATTTGAGTCAAATGAACCTCACGTTGAGTAATGCATGCAGATGTCCAGGGCAAATCAGTCAAAATAAATCAATCTTTAACGGTTTCTATAGATGCTTCTTGTTAGCCTGGGTCCAGACCTTCAAACTCTACAGAGAAGAAGATGGAAATTCAGTCTGAAAATCTAGTGCTAGTCTAGCTCCTTGTTGAAACACTGGCTGATCTGTTTGTGCTTTACTGTGAAGGCGTTTTGGTTTTTATATTGCTCTCATTAAAGCTATGAAGGGCAAGTGTCAGATTTAGACTCATTTATTTCTTTTTCACATGTTCATTAAAAGGTACATTTTTTTATTCAATAAAGTCAAATCAAATGAAAACTTTTGGTGACAGGTTTTATTTCATTGTATGATATTCCATGGTTACCTTTTAGCCAAAGCAATGATTTTTTTTGCAAGAAATCTGAAAAACTTGTCAGCTTTTGAAATGGTCTCTAGAGAAGAGACGCCATTAAATATAGTCTAGAAGCACATTGGGCCATGAACCCCCATTTGAGTGACCTATTTTTGTTGGATATGATTTTACACAGAATTCAACTGTACTATTGGTGGGGAAATTACCACAGAGAATCAAAACACCTGTGTCATTTTCTCACATGCCCATCTTCAAATAAAATAATAGTGAAATCAAACATGATAATGTACACCATCTCTATAAAAGCACAGTATAACAGCTGCATTTATTCTTGCCTGAAAGAAATAGAATACTGTTAATGTGACAGTCTGATAATAACCCAATAGCTGATTTTGCTCAAATGGCTTAGATTTGCCCATAACTTAATGTAGGAAGGTTTTGGGTCTGTTATTGAACTAGCCTATAAAATCTGGATTAAACAAATTTTCAGATTTGTTGCTTAAGTTTCACAGTAGCACCTATAGACAGACACCTCCTTCCCCATGCACGCACACACACACACACACACACACACACACACACAGCAACAGTATAGAAATTACAGAAGTGTTAAAATGTAACTAAACCTTGAAAGAAGCATTATACTCTACTCATAATCAGCTATTATCCTCAGTGGATACAGGTAACTGCCAAAATAGAGGAAACACCTTGGTAAATGAGGAATACAAAATGAATTGAAAATATGGCTTTGGCTTTATTCGTGTCCCTAAAGCACAAGATGAATCTAAACGAAAAGAAGTCGGTATGTGTGATCACCTCTAGCCCTCCAGTTTTACAGTAAGCAAAGCATTTAAAGTAGGAGGACTACAGGATAGCATTTCTATCCTGATGGATGTATGATGACTACAGGATAGCATTTCTATCCTGATGGATGTAGGATGACTACAGGATAGCATTTCTATCCTGATGGAAGTAGGATGACTACAGCCTCAAGCCCCCTAATCTTACAGTACGCAAAGCATTTCTATCCTGATGGATGTATGATGACTATAGAATGGTGTCTCAGTTGCCAGATCTCAAATGTTATTGGAGTGACAGCTTTTAAGACACTGGATGTTGGTGTCTCCTTTTTGGCAGTTACCTGTAATGCATTTGAGTATGAGATGTACATGGTTGTTTTGGGTCTTGATAGTGATATAATCAATTATTCTTTATTGGTAACGGTCAGGTTTTGTCAAGAATTCTCATTATATTATTTTACCCCCCCAACATCAAGACAGACTAGCATTTGTGAAATTTAGCTAAAGACATTTTGTAGTTGAGTATGTACTGTACATCGGCAACTTCTTATGCAAGGGTTACTATTGTACATTGATGTGTTATTTAGATTTGAAATACATGTACACACTGTACATACATGTAAATACTGTACAGTTATTTTCATCACAACAATCCCTGATTTGGTCTCAAAGGAGAGCACAGAAGAACTTCTTCTCCCTGAAGGGGTTCTCTGAGGTGGGCACCGGGGTGATGAGAGGGTCGTCGCAGGCGTGTGCGTCGCAGTACGCCATCAGGTCCGCCGCCGCCTTCGACACCTGGAGACGAGGGCACAGAGGGTCACATTCAACAGGGATTATATCATATAATAGTGTATCAACTGAGCACATTACCTTGTACAAGTTTGGAGTGCAATATGACTGATTGTAATATTGTCTGGTGCAATACCTGATGCATAAAAACAATGTCATCTCACACCTTTCATTTGATTGTAGCAGCTTGCACTGCCATTGTTAGTGTTCTTTTTTCTTTCCAAATTTATATTATTATTGCTCTTGTTTGTTATTGTTTCTTTTATGCTATGTTTCATATTATGTGTTGCTTTTTTTTGCTTACCGTATATTTTATTTATGTCTTGTGGAGCTTCCCGGCTTAAGAATTTCACACGAGTGTACTTGTACAACCGGAGTGAAACATCTTGAGCCAGAAGTAAGCTGTTTATCTTTCGTCCATTCAACTAAGAAGGTCAATAACTAAATTAGTGTGTTCTTTGATTCTATTAATCGACAGAAAGAAGTCCTGCTTGAGTGTGATTTGAACAGAAGGGTGCTTTGGAGGGACAGTTAGATTCAAACTGCTACTAGAAAACTTTTAGGAAATTCTCCTTTTCCTATAGGCAGGATTTCCACGGTAATGAAATCCCTGGGAAAGTTATGGAATTTGAAAAACTGTTTTCCAGGCCTGGAAAATTTTGGAATTAACAGTGTTTTGGAAAAGTTTTGGAATTTACAGTTTTTGGCTATTGTTCAAAAATGTTTATAAAAATCCCCAAATATATCTTAACGTTACGCGTAATATGTTCTTTGTACTGTATTACTAATTTAAAATCTAGAAATGTGCTGCTACACTAGTATCAGGTAGTATTCCTGGTATTCCCATGATATCACATGCATTTCCTACCAATATGGCGCTTCACAATAGGCGTTTTCCACATGGGGACCTGAGAAAGTGCAGTGTCGCAATTCGACCAACCGAGGAGAAGAGTGGGACAGCATGATTTGTGAATGGGGAAGGGGAGAGAGGGGAACGGGCACTGTAGTGCGTACGGGCCTTTGGACGGCTAGAGGAACGCCAAGTAAATGATCAATGAACACGTGATCAGGGTGACAGGGCGATTTCTGGGCTAAGGCTGGAACATCAATGGGAGTGAATGGATGGAATTTAGCAGATCCTTCTTGGGAAACTGCTTTGAAAGGTGGATCCTGCGTGGGCAGACGGAGCAGGGGTGAGCCTCCCTGCAGAAGCTACAGACGTGCAAGAAAAAACAGTTTGGGTAGGTGC
Organism: Poromitra crassiceps; assembly: GCF_964638095.1. Lineage (NCBI taxonomy): Eukaryota > Metazoa > Chordata > Actinopteri > Beryciformes > Melamphaidae > Poromitra > Poromitra crassiceps. The sequence continues at coordinate 105,456,362 of NC_139623.1, forward strand.
ACACGTCTTCGTTAAAATTATTGCAAATGGCCCTGTCATTATGAACGAGCACCTTGCGACCTCGAATGTCTGTCTGGGCGGGCCTGATGGGTTCTTGCTGTGGGAGGGAGGGGAGGGGTGAAGCTGCTGGAAGGCAGCTTTTTGGCAAAGGGGGACAGAGTGGCCTATGTCGCCGCATGAAAAACAGGTGGCTGCCTGCTGACCGCCCACAAATAACAACAGCAATTCAGTATCCAGAATGGACCAATCTGAGTGTTTGACTGCGAAATATACAGGGCTGCTTTGCTGGAAAACGCCTTGTGATATTGATAGATGTTCCTTCCATACTTCAGATGGTCCCCCAGCAGAGCCATGTAAATTGCCCAGCTCAACGCGGCGATTAGGATACACGGAACTTATGACGTCATGGAAAACGCTGAATGCAACCAAGAATTTGCCTATTGAAAGGTCTCTGGAGAGACGGGGGTCGGATGACTTTAAAATAGCGGACAAATCTTGGCCACCCATTATTTTCTTGCTGCATTCTGAGGACGGCAGGAGAATGCTGACTAAATTAATCTCTCTGCCCTGCACAATCTGGGACCTCAGCCTGGACGATATATTGGCAGAAAGCGGAATATATGGCCTACGAATGGAGGAGCAGGGACGGCTGATGCCAGGGAATTCATCGGGGCGGCTGGTTGAGCGGGGAACACCACTGGCTGAAAAAGGAGCTGAGCTGGCTGGGCTGGGGTGGTGGACGGCAGAGCTGCAGAGGGATGAATGGGCTTTCCGAGGGCCTTCAGGCGGGCATCAAAAGTGCCGAAGGACCTGATTAAAGGTTGCGACCAGAGAATCCTGCTGGCTCGGAGGAGCTGAGAGGCCCGCTGCATTGGACATTTGACAACGGTTTCACAGCGGTTCGCTGCGGCCTCCTACCCCGCTGGGGCCTTCGCAGGAAAAGGTTCCGCATCCTCGGGTGCGCGGAGCGGCCTAATCTTCGGGCCTCCTCCCATGGGCCTTCACAGGGAAGGATTTCTTGAGCATCCTTCCGCGTCCGCGGCCTCGAATGTGCAGTGCGGCCTCCTTTTCCGGGTCCTCGTCATTGGGACGCGCCAGCCAAATCTGACATCTGGGAGCCTTGCAGCCCCGAGATAGGAGAGATGCCGCTTGCCACGAGCTGAATTATGGCATCTGCTTTGGACTCCACATCTTCAGCATGAATCTGCACAGCTACCTCCTGCTCGAACACCTGCTCTTCCTCGGATTCCAACTTGGTGAGAGTGAATCAACCGAATGAACCCACGAAATTGTAGCAACTGATGATCGGGATCAGGAGAGACAGATGTCCTTACCTGGTTGGATATTGGGAAACGGAGAAGGGGGCAGTTGTGATGTCACTAGTGATGTCACTCGAGCAATTGTGATGTCACCAGTGATGTCACTCGAGCAATTGTGATGTCATCAGTGATGTCACTCGGACACCCTGAATGACAAGGCTGTAGAAGTCAGTCTTCATGCTTGATTATAGTCAAGACCACACTTGTTTTTCTGTATCGCTTCGTCTCTACTACTGATGTGAAGTCAAATTCCCTCTTTGTAATCTCATTAATTATGTACTGTGGCTATTAAAGTGAATCTTGAATGCTGAGAGTACGTAAATAGAAACGTAGAAGCAGCACAGCTGCGGGTCCAGACTTTTGCTTACACCTGTTTAGGGCACAATTTTTTCAACCCAAAGTTGGTATTTATTTCCATAAAGTTTTGTTTTGCCTGTAGTGCCTGACCTGTAAAACATGATAATAGTGTTATGAAGTTTGATAGTATAACTCATCCTCTGCTTCTCCTTTTGCCAGATCATGGTTGCTTGCTCCGCAAGTTGTTTTTGATGCCATTAGAAACATGGTGGAAAACAAAAACATTTGGAAAAGATCCAACAGGAGACATAGCCTCTAGACCTAAAGTGTATTTGAGAAAGTCACCAGTGCTTTTCTACCTCTGCAACCCAATGCTGGTCAGGGCATTTTGCCAAAAGCAAGCAGCAGTTCTGTCCTTTAGGTTTGACCTCTGCTCACCCAGCAGTCAGACTGGAGCAACTGCAAATAAAGTCGATTTTTGCTAAATGCCAATTGGTTAATACAATTCATGAATATTAATTAGGGAGATGTAACTGACCTATTGCAACATCAGAACGCATCACATGAGAGGCCTCTTGCTAATATAGTAAAGATTTCCCTGTTGGACAATTGTAATTGATAGCTTTTTCGGAACTGTAAAACTGTACCTCAATGTATAATATTACTCTATACAATAACACAATTCAATATTTAGACATTTTTACCAATAAGCAAACCATTTACAGCTTTTATATAGACTGAAAGCTAAGGTTTAGCTGTCTAGACAAAGTGTTTAGTCACACATAGATATTTGGATGTGTAGCCATCAGTTTGAGGTTGAATAACATTCTTCTATATTCTACAATTTTGTTTTTGGCGATCCAAACACTGATTTGTTTACATTTGGATAATATATGTTATGGATCATGGCTTTGTTATAGCATGGGTCATGTCTGAGTTCTGTCTTATACCTTTATTCTGCAGAAACTGGCTTCTATCTTCAGCTGCTCCACCAGCTTCCTGGCTTGGCCGACACTCATGGTGCTATTCACTGGGGTGTCTCCTTTCATCCTACATCCATGGGTGATGGGCAAATTCACAAATACACAAACATTTAAGTCATATTGGATGGAAACCCATTCAAGATTTTTTTTTTATTATAAATCAATACCATTAAATCCTTCTCTCTACACAATCCAGTCCCCAAGGGAGAGCTGGTCCACTCCTCTTTTCCATAGACCAATACGAAAATGTAATACAATGCTGACATTTATTATTCACAATCCTAGGTTTGTAAACCGCAATAGTTTGTAGGTGCTTGATGAGATCTGTGAATTAGTCTACTGAGAAAGTTCAGTTCATGAGACAAAGTTTTATCTCAAAACAAAGCATAACAACCATGATGTGCTCAAAATGCTCTGTAGGCTGTGTAGCCTAATTCATAGCATCGGTCATCATAGTTATCAGTTTTTGCTGCAAAGCAAACATAGAGTCAGCTAATCTCCAATGATACAGTATAAATATAAATCAATATTTTGTCATAGAATAGGCATGGCTGCATTTTCGAGGGCCTAAAAAAACACACATTTTCAAATTTAAAAAGAAACCTATAAACTGGGCCAAAATGCCTATATATTGTCCATCCATGGCCCACACAGATTCCACCACTATGAGCAATAAATCACAGAAATATCAGCTTTAGAACAAATACATGCACAGCAGGCACCCAATGAAGAATAAATACACATACATATACGCTTCTATTAAAAAAGAGAGGGGGTAAAGAAAGATGGATTGTCAACAAGAAAAAGAGGCAGACCCAGCAAAGGACCCAATCTGAACCATTCTGGACCTCTCCCATTTTCTTATTCCTCTCCCTCCATAAAACCCAATTTTTATTTTTCCCTTCTTACCCGTATTATATTCCTCTTCTGATGCAATCTTCCCCCCTCTTCTCTCTGTATCTCTCTTTCTCTCTCCCTCCCTCTATCAGCCTGTGTGTATGATATATCAGTGTAGCTGGACCCCACCCCTCATAGACAACAGCCTTGGTGGCACCCTGCTCTGTAGCTACAGTCCAGTGCACTGCAATTCTGCTACAATGAGCAGCAGATCTGTGGTACATGGATGGAATGGGATCGCCCCCTCGACAGCGAGTGGTACCTGCCAGACGAGGGGAAGCCATTGGTGAAACATTTTCTTATGAGGGCGGATCGTACCACATTTAGCTACTGGGAAACTGGAGGCAGGAAAGTGGAATCTTTCAGCCTTCAATTTTATGTTGTAGCTTTTTCTTTTTCTTTTTCTTTTTCTAGAATTTGGGGATGTGTAGGTAACTATAATAAGCAAAATCTTATGCTGTTTGTGACCCTCCTTGCATTTGCGATGCCCACCCTCTCTCCTCTGTTTATGGGCTGCTGCAGTCTGGTTTGGTAGGCTATGATGAGTGAACTCTTCTATTCAGATTTCAGACACTATCTTTAAATCTAGGTAGGCTGATAGGCCGATGTGTAATTCCCGGACGCCATCAGTGCTAATACAATGTCTGTTTATTTTTTATTTATGATGCGCTCAGGCTCAGCTCAGACAGAACGAGGAATCATTGAAAGTCGTGGGGAAGTGGTGGTCAAGCCTGTCTAAGCCCCCCCCCCTCCTGTTTCCTAATTCAGAGCTTCTCCTTTCGCAAGGCACAATGGTTTATCAAACGTTATTCAGCACTTAGCCGACGCCATCTTTGCTAGGTTATTGTTATTGGCGTCATGCCGTTCCTTGTATCATAATCCGCTGGTGGCATATAGTCTCCTATTTCGATTATCTCTGAAAAAAGAAAAGATGGGTGAACATGAGCTGAGGCTGCAGTCTAACGACGCCATCTGCTGGAGGATGCTGGCGTGGCAGGTTTGGTTGCATCACTGCTGAACAAAATTACCTCGGTCATCAGGCTCTATCTGGTACCACCACACTGTACTTACAGGGTAACTACGGGGTCGCGGGCTGTATTCTGAAGCAGGGGACCAATTCTGTACTTATAGGCTAATTACGGAGTACCACATTGTACTTATAGTGTAACTACAGGATACAAGGAGTGAATTTAGACTGTAACTACAGGGGAACAAGATCTGTAGCCTACTTATATTATAACTACGGGGTACCACACTGTACAGGACAACTTTCCGAAAGGACAATAAATACTACTACTACTACTACTACTACTACTGTAGTTATAGTATAACTACAGGGTACAAGGAGTGTAGTTATAGTATAACTACGGGGTACAAGGAGTGTAGTTATAGTATAACTACGGGGTACAAGGAGTGAATTTAGACTTTAACTAGAGGGTAACAAGATCTGTACTTATAGTATAACTATGGGGTACCACACTGTACTTACAGGGTAACTACGGGGTCGCGGGCTGTATTCTGAAGCAGGGGACCAATTCTGTACTTATAGGCTAATTATGGGGTACCACACTGTACTTATAGTGTAACTACAGGATACAAGGAGTGAATTTAGACTGTAACTACAGGGGAACAAGATCTGTACTTATAGTATAACTACGGGGTACCACACTGTAGTTATAGTATAACTACGGGGTACAAGGAGTGTAGTTATAGTATAACTACGGGGTACAAGGAGTGTAGTTATAGTATAACTACGGGGTACAAGGAGTGTAGTTATAGTAACTACGGGTAGTTATAGTACCTACCCCTGCGGGGTACAAGGAGTACACTCCTTGTACCCCGAAGTTATACTATAACTACACTCATTGTACCCCGAAGTTATACTATAACTACACTCAACAGGAGAGATCGCATAACATTTCACTCGGGCCAAAACATAAAAAAATTCGGGTTTGAAGAAAATATCTTTTCAATGTTTTTTTGTTTTTTTAAGTTTAGGTCCAAGTGAAATGTTCTATGGTCTCTCCCGATTATAGCCTTAGCTGAACCGTTTGGTTTGAACCAGTAAAACTATTTTTATAAGGATTTTACGAAATGTCGATGGGAAAATAAATGGCGGATGAAAATCTCTGGTACAGTGCTGAAGCAGGAAGTGACGTTCCACTTTGGCTCTCTATTGGTTCTCTGAGCTCCATAACGTTACTCAGAGACCAGACCAGCGCTAAAACTAAGTGTGGAGATGCCTCTGGATATTGCAAGACTAACGTTAATTATGATTTATGGTAGGGCACACAAGACTTTTGATCACTCCGCAGAAAATAAACAGCTGCACGCAGCGCAACGGATATAATTGTTAGGTTCATTTAACACAAGTAACGTTAAACTTCTTTGAGCCCGTTTAGATGTTGCACTAACTTGGCCCAGCTCCGATCTTTGGTGCTCCGATCTCAGTAAAGTACAGGTTTGAACGCCAGCCCACCTCCTCAGGTCACCTTCGGAGGTGGGCTGGCTCGCATTTACCCTGCTAGCCGGGCGTTTCTCGCTCATACTGAGCATTAGCGCCTGGGGACCCACGTAGCATTTCCAATCAGACCAGCGCGCCGCTCTCGCGTCTAGGTCTTAAAAGAGTCCTTACCTGAGCCAGAAACTTGAAGTGAAGACGCTATCCGATGCGCAACATCCTCTTCTTCTAAATAACAGATGTTGCCGCTTCCAACTTGTTGCATAAAATCCACTTTTCTGTCTTTGATATAAAAAAAATTCTAGATGCAATACCAGTACGGCAGTACGGACAGCGACGCACTGTGTTTACACTACTGCCCCCCACACTTCCTGAATGGTATTGCATCAAGGATTTTTTTAATATCAAATGAATGAGGGAATGTGGGGAACGGGCACTGCACTACTGTATAATAAATTGGTTCAGTGTGCATCAGACTCTGGCTTCAGAAATGTTCACATGATAAGCTGCTGACTGTAAGATGCCAGCAGTGATGTATCTTTATAATCAGTAGTTTGAACACTGATTTCAATAAACTGACGGAGGCTCCTTCATCAGCTTATTGAAATCAGTGTTCACTGTCTAGTCAGTCTCTGGCTCTAGCTCAGTGAGGAAAACAGCTCTTTGGTGTGTGATTGTTCACTGGTTCAAATCCCACCTGTCTTACACTTTACGCTTTCAAATCAGATGCCAAAGCCCAAACTGAGAAATATAGAGACAGTCTGGGTGTTTTTTTCATAATGAAGCTTTATGCCTGGCGGCCACAAATGTTGGTCTTTCAATGATCGCAAAATAATTGCAATGTCAGTAATAGTTCAGCTGTCTGTGGTCTCCTCTCTCATAATCCCCTGCTCATATCGCTGTGGGGGTCAGGGGGGAGACCACCGAGTCCCTGCTTATATCGCTGTGGGGGTCAGGGGGGAGACCACCGAGTCTCACAAGGTCAGGTTATTTCTGTCAGAGCTTTTCAGTCTTCACTTGGGAAGTTCTTCAAACTCCAAGCTTTCACTGAGGCTCAAACCCCAAACCTCCAAATTGTGGTGTGGTGATAGGTACAGTATAATTTAAAATGTCAATTTAAAATGTCCCCACCACTTTTCAACACAAAGTGAAGCCATTGTGTATATGTACTCAGATGTCAAATATGGTCTGACAGAGAAGTCTGGAAAAGTATGGAATTTTGAAATAGAAAATGTGTAGGAACTCTGTTTATAGCATGATACAAGCCCAAATAACCTCCAATCTGCAAGAAAGAAAGAAAACAAAAAACTCTGTGACCTTTGTCTTTTTCTTGCTTTTCTTTTTTTGCCACAGCAGGCTGTGATGTGGTCAAACTGATGTTCATCTTCTGAGGCAGGTTGCTTATAGCATCAACACCACCCACCTTTAAACCAGTTTAAAAAAAAATTCTTATAGGTGAATTTTTAAAAATGATTTTTCTTGCAACTCCAAACTCATTTTGCAGGTGCATATGAACATGATAATGTGGCAGATTCGCAGCCAATTCTAACTAGGTTTCAAAAAGCCTACAGTTTTGCTCAGCAGGGACTTGGCATGACCATAATTGGCAACATTGCTGGTGGCTTTTGATATCAATTTGCTCCTGAGTCATTTGGGAAACAATTCTAATCAAGCTCAAACGATCCACCTTCGGGTGCTGACACAAACTCTGAACAAAACAGTGACCTAGTTAGCACTGATTACCAGCCAGATAGGTAATGCTACACTATTACCCTATTTGCAGTGGGTGGCCGTGGCCTTTCCATGACCAGGGTAATATTTTTTAATCTCCAGGTAAAATTAAGAAGAAAATTGTTCATCACAAGCAAATGGAACATTGAGAATTAATTGCCAAAGGCTTACTAACAATGCTTGCATCCTCAAGTTGATAGTAGGTAAACAAACCAGAGCATAATTGCAAGGGATGTCTCCAGAATCACCAGATGGCCCATGAGAGCATCTGATCCATCTCTGCAGGTTATGTTCTATTATAATTAGTGTGGGACTCTGGGTGCCTGGCATCTAATAAAAAAGAGTAATCAACATCAATACCATTGTTGTTATCCAATAAAAAAAAATGGCAAAGCAATACACAAATTAAATGTAAAATGGAAACAAAGTTGTGAAAATTAATTGTAGTAAAATTAAATTGTAGTATGAGTAGTTAACTACACACAAATGGCAAAAAAGTAGTTTAACAACTTTAATCACTATGCAAATATAAATGTAGTTGAACTATCAGCAAGCTACTGCAAAATGTCATTAAACTAGTGGTTCAACTACATGTAGTTCACTCCCGAACACTGGAGGCCAGTGGCACAAGGCCCAGACTGAACAGACTTATCATTGCTTTTTAACAGATTTCCTGGGCCTACAAAATGTCTCCAGAATGAAATAAGGTCCACTTGGAAATGATATCACTGTCAGATTCCCCCAGTAAAAACCATAGGGTGATGATACAGGTAATCATGCAGCATTGGCTAGGCTAGCTATTGCATGTCCTGCCTGTATTTTATGTGTCCCCTGGAATGATGATTTCCTATTTATAAATGTAATGTATAGGCAATGAATCTATTAATAATTTGACTCTCTTTACATTAATATTCCCAGAATTATATTAGTGTTAATTCAGTTAAACCTTTTTACTGGGCCAGCCTAATGTTGAAGTCCTCTTTTCATATTTCACATCTTTATCCACATAATATAACTTTGGATTTATACTTTATATTTAAACTTGTACTTTTAAAAGTAAACTCATACCAACAGGTTAGATTTGAATTGGGCAGTTTGAGATCACCATATTTAGGGATTTGTCATTTTAGCGACTGGGGATTCAATAGTATCCTGGGATGCTGAACATCACAAATACAATCATGCTGCCCCATAGGCTAGTTTTTATTTGTACTATTGCTGGGCACACAGACACTGTCTGTTGTATCCTTGTCAAAAGACCACATCGATCTTCCCATCCCAAACCGGCTCTTACGTAACAGTGACCAGGGGTATGGTGATCATCTGAATCATCAAGTGCAAGTTCTATTGATGGCCAGTTCTATTGATGATAATGTTGATGTAACTGTTCAATAACTTCATTCAGAGAGTGCTGGTGATCAGTCAGCAGATCAAACTTTAGCCAATCACAGCGCACCGTTCTATTGACGAGGATGTTTGAGTTCAGGACAGCGTTCACACTCCAGCCGCAGCAGCTTCACATAACTGAGACCAGTATAACCCTACAGTATATGTGTTGCTGTTATATATCTGCACACGGAGGACCTGATTTAAAGAAACAAAGAAATATTCTCACAAATTCTTATTCATCTTTTTAATAAAAGAGCCAGTTCTAGTGTTTTTACTAGAAATTTAACATGGACACCAACTTCACAATCCAGCCATCAGGTTTTGTACTGCACACTTTAGGATGCTATTATGGTAACATTATCATATTCAGCTAAAACCAACAAAAGAGAAGACAAGACATTGATTAAATCACTTGGAAATTCTTCATTCATGTGACCAACACAGGGGACCAGATATTTCAGAAGTGCTGCGAATAAAACATCTAAGAAACAAAGAGAACGTACAATGTATGTGAACTGAGTTTCCACAGTCTGGAGCACAATCGCTGCACTGATCAATTTCCACGCACATCACTCTTCATGTTGCCTGCATCCTTGCAACTCTCCATGAGGTGGCAACAAAGCACACAAGCAACAGCAGCAAAGTAATGTTAAGTGATGCTGTTGTCAAAAAGTTTACTGCCTGTTCATTCCAACATGCCCTGGTTCCTCTCTTGGAAGGCCAGGTTGTACGGAAAACTCGGTATCTTTGGGACGACAATCTTGACATTGTTTTTGGAAACAAAGCAATGGCCAACGAGCACACTACAGCTGCTAAAAAAGGTATTTCAGTAGGCTATAACTCCACTTGACTTTTTGCATATTATTTTGTGCTACCCCTACAAGAATATTTAAAGATGCAGTTATTTCGACTTTTATGCTTGAGATCAATTCAAAGTCCTCAAATCACACGTACGGTAGGCTATATATGCTGACATTGTATTTTGTTGTATAAGGAGACAATTTAAGCTGGGTCAGACATTTCAAATTCTTGAATGAACTTCACCCTAAGCTTCAACCAGTTCACCTCAGCAACCATAAAAAGGCCCAGCCTCTCATTCATTCTCCCCTTAGTTAGGGGTTGGCCTATAACATACAATGTTGTAGGTTGAAATTCTGTCTGTATTATCGACAATTTTGAGCATTATTATTGAGATTTTGTCATCGTGATAGTATCACAACCGTGCAAAATGCAGTCACAAAACTTTACAGGTGTGCAGTTAAGATCACAATGAAGGCCGCGTTTGGAAATGGGTGCGGTCCGAGGAAGGTGGCCGGCCCCCCACATTGCCCCCCCACACACACTTACACACACTTTATGCCCATGGCCCGCATTTGTTTTATGTCGTTGCAGCGGGACTGATCCCATTGCAAGATGGTCTCTAGTTGTTTAGTATTAATTTTGTCAACAAAAATGATTCTTCAATCACACTTTTTTACATAACAGTAACATGAAAACCAAATGCCATTGAATTCAAACAAAATGATTTGTCATTTAGGCCTACATGAATAAAAGTGAAAAAAATTAAATTAAGACTGATGGATGGTCACTGTCCCGAAGCTACATTAGTTTTTTGTTTGTTAGCGTCAGCCCTGGTTTAATGCACGGGCCCACCGTCTAGGGGCCCGAGGCTCAGAGGTGTAAATATACAGTGCATGTAAGATACCCGCTGAATAAAAGTGTCCAAATGTTCATTTCATTCTGGCCAATACTCCACTTCTGGTATACATTTCAGTCTGGAATATGGAATATCTTTAAATAATCTTTATGACTAAAAGGCTAAAAGTAATCTCATGTGTAAGAAATTACTGTTCATTGAGGAAGTTTGAAGTAAAACTTTTAATAATTAACTCGTTTGGTTTTGGATTTATTTAGCTTCAAGAGTGCATTTTAGTTTTTGTGTGACCCTCAACACAGCTTAAATACTTATGCTTAAATTAACCCACCCAGTGAGAAAAGGATCAAATATTGGTGGTTAAGACTGAATAATGACATCACAACTGCCTCAGCAAAATGTGGCCCTTGGCATACTGTATGCTGAAGTAGGACTGGATACATAATGGTGATATGAGACTAGAAATGGTCTTAGATGTTGGATATGGTGATAAGTGTTATCTAGTATTCCTGGTTTTAAAGGCTGCATTACAGTAAAGTGATGTAATTTTCTGAGCGTATCAGACTGTTCTAGCTGTTCTATTATTTGCCTTTACCCACTTAGTTATTTCCACATTACTGATGATTATTATTTATACAAATCTATCTATAATAGTCTCTATTTTATGAAAGCACTAGTCATCCCTACAATATTATCGCAATATTGATAGTTGGTATTTGGTCAGTTGTTAATTTTGTTCTGTTTACATTTTTATTGTTATTGCACAGCTGTGTATTTAGTTAAGCAGAACAGGAAAACCTGTACCAATTGTATTTAATATGGGCTATTTAAGTTTTAATTTACATGTATTATGCAGCTGCCTGTTTTACCCAGTCTTTGCACTTTATTTTGTTTTAATAAAAGTGCTTATTGTGACATCTTACACATGGCTTTTGAATGTTCATTTAAAATGAGATATTCCTTTAAATATGGCTAAAAAACATCCAAACGTCTAAAAAACGTCTATCTCTTTTTTGCGGCGGCGCCCGCAAGAGTGAGATCACAGTCTCTGATGTCTCTCTCTCAGAGTGAGATCACAGTCTATGTCTCTCTCTCAGAGTGAGATCACAGTCTCTGATGTCTCTCTCTCAGAGTGAGATCACAGTCTATGTCTCTCTCTCAAAGTGAGATCACAGTCTCTGATGTCTCTCTCTCAGAGTGAGATCACAGTCTCTGATGTCTCTCTCTCAGAGTGAGATCACAGTCTATGTCTCTCTCTCAGAGTGAGATCACAGTCTCTGATGTCTCTCTCTCAGAGTGAGATCACAGTCTATGTCTCTCTCTCAGAGTGAGATCATAGCCTCTCTCTCAGAGTGAGATCACAGTCTCTATGTCTCTCTCTCAGAGTGAGATCACAGTCTGTCTCTCTCTCAGAGTGAGATCACAGTCTATGTCTCTCTCTCAGAGTGAGATCACAGTCTCTATGTCTCTCTCTCAGAGTGAGATCACAGTCTATGTCTCTCTCTCAGAGTGAGATCACAGGCAGTCTCTCTCTCTCTCTGTCTCTCTCTCTCAGAGTGAGATCATAGCCTCTCTCTGAGTGAGATCACAGTCTCTCTGTCTCTCTCTCTCTCAGAGTGATATCAGAAACTGAATCATGCTGTTTGCCAACTATAGCAGCTGCTACTGCTAGATTTGAACTTTCTTGATCCTAGGAAAATTGAATGACACACGATCTTGTAGATGCACAAAGGTGCGGCTGCTGGCTGGCACACAAAAGTGTACCGGTACATGTTTTTGTACAAAAATGTGTGTGTGATGTTAAAATTTGTGGAAGCACTGCTGCAAGAATAGTTCCTAGCAGTAATGTTTGGCCAGCTAACAAACCATCAATATAAACGGCTTAAAAATAACTCACAATCCTGCAGCTGAAAGATAAGCACTGTGTTGAAATTTGGTTCTACTAATTTGTGGTTCCACAAATGTACAGCAATAATACAGTTTAACAGTTTTTCATCCTTATAATGGATGTGTTTTGCTATTTGCATTTGCAAATTATAAACAGCAACACTACACAATTCACATTGTGATGTAGCTACATTGTAACGTATATAGCTTATAGAAATATGCACTTTGCTGCTACATTTTCAGTTTCAGTGTATCTGATGTTTTAGCTCCATGTTCTTTTAAATAAGCTGCTCCTCATAGTTGAAGATGATCTGATCCCAATGTAGATTGGACAGGACAAAGAAAAGTTTTTAAAATAAACGTGTCAAAAGCTAGACCAAAATTGAAAGTGTTCCTATATTCCTAAGGCTAGTTTGGATGAAGTTACTAACATATGATTAAAACCAATCGATATCTAGTCAGAAAACAAGGATGAAACTAAACAAAACAATGTTGACAAAATGAACACTGTTGTAGCAACACTGTTGTAGCAACATCACAGTTTGATTTTTCCCACAGTAAGCAATAAAACAGAGCTTTAAGAACATTGCCTATTCACCATCATAGACTTAAACTCTCTATTTCCTATTCCTCTATCATGATTGAAGGAAGACCTAACAGTTACAGATACGCAAGTGCACACACAGCCCACTGAGATAGATCAATGCATCTGGCCTCATGAGCCACCACACTGAGGCAGTACACTGAAGTCTGGATTCAATCGGAACAATGTAAGCAAGGCATGCAAGCCCGCCTTGTACCAGTCAGTCACCCTTAGTGACATTCACCACTTTGCAACAGCTGAATGTGACGTACAAATAACGTCTTTGTGATATAGCAGCATCGTATTAGTCACAGTGCACCGCTTTTACAAATAATTGACGAAGTGTAGTTAGTACATGAAGATAAAAACATTGTCTAAATACAAGGACCAGTTGCTACAATATGAAAATATGACATTTGCTTAAGAGAAACAATCCATTATGAAAAGCAAGGGCGATATAGAAGAGCATCACAGGTATAAGTTAACAAGAACTTTTGCTCTCCGAAGGAGGCGGGGCAGCGGGGTGGCACAGCACAGCTTTACTAGGATAGTCATACCTGAAGTGTTCTTATCTCCCATAAGAACCAAGGAGATGATCTGTATTTCCCTCAATCATACCATCATCATCAGTTATCCTTGACTTCAATATTTGGTACAGGAAATAATATAATGTTAAAAATCAATGAAATACAAATAAGCAATGCACAGATATACAATGTTTTCGAAACTTATCATACAGAAAGTAACGGTTTCAACGGTTTCTTCTTTTTAAGTGCAAAACAAACGGAAGACCTTGACACACACTGACACTGTGCTTCGTTCTGAAGACACCAGCCTTCCAACTTCATACAAAGTGAAGAGATGAAATGTTCAAGTTCAAGTTTGCTTTTTCTGACAGCCCTATAGACGAGCGTCTCTCATATAAACTGCTGAAGTCAGCTGTGAGTGAATGGCTGCACAGTAGATCCATACCACATGTAGTTAAATAAATGGTTTCGACAGCCACTTTGCATATAAAGTTTGTATCAAAATCAGGGAGCAACAGCAAGAGGCCCTCTTCAAAGGTTAATGCTACACCTACTTTGACTTGAGTTGGAGAGATCGGAAGGGTGAACAGCATGTTTGGTTGAAGGGTGAACAGCATGTTTGGTTGAGCTCCACCAGCTGTAATAAAGGCTAGAGGTAAACAGTGGCGTATGTCGTGTCGACCCAAATTGACTGAGATCTGATATCATAGGAGAGAAAGGAAAACGCTGTAATGCTACACACACAAGGTCCTTGTTTTCGCAAAACGGTTGGAAGATGCCAGTGCACACAAAACAAAATTAGATTAAGATTATTAACGATTAGATTAAGATAATAAAAAAAAGTAAATACACAGACATATATATGTGCATACCTAGATCTGTGTGCACACAATGAATACATATGACTGTAGAAAAATATATAGCCTATCAAAGTCACATCACCAGGAAATAAATCCCAGAAGCAAAATCCAGAAACTATTCATTTACAAAATCATAGTATACAATAGACTGGAGGACCAAATGATACAAGGAGAAACTGAAGGCATTTTGGTTTTGTTAATCAAATTACTTTGTTCAAATCTGGAGAAGGGGCAAGTGGCAGTCAATTAAACATGTTTTTCATGAAAATAAATAAATAAATAAATAAATAAATAAATAAATAAATAAATAAATAAATAAATAAATAAAAAATCCAGCAAAACTTTGTGGAGCCTGAATCCTGTGAACCCTCATCTCAAGGACCAAAGTTCGTATCCAATTGCAGACATGTTGGTGGTTTTGTCATTTGTCATTTCAAAGTTTAATTTAGATGGGTTGGATTGAATTATGATGAAGTCACCCATTCCTGGTGGTCTATTGCTCTAGTAAATGGAATAAATACTATTTTATGGTAGAGTTTCACTCAGGTTTTACACACTTTTACACCTCTTGTTCCACTGAATATACAGATTGTACTTTGGTCAAATCCTTTTAGTTGCTCCACCCGTTTGGTTTTTATATGCAGTTCAACTGGAAACCTTCAAAGATTCTTCAAGATAAAAGCTTCTCCCTTCAAAATGAAGCGTTTGAAATTTCTTAGCAATATCTTGAATTCCATCCTATCCCTTGTAAAAACATTGATCCCCCTTGCATTGAGAAACTGCCCTTTTTCAGAGGCTCAATACTGTTACATCAAAAGCACATAACACAAGTAAACTCGGTACTCCCAAAAAATACGTATTTCCCCCCCAAACATTAATGTTTCAGTAAATGAATGAAAAGTCTTTCATAGCACTGGAAGAGTATCTGACAAAAGGTGCATGGCATCAGTTTACAAAATGTGCAATGTAATTCTCCTCCTTAGTTATCAGGTTACAGATTATCAGTTCTCAACTCAGCACAGATTCTCTACAGTAGCCTTCATGAGAGATGTATAAATTGCATTTTTCTATCCCCAAGTTCAAATGTCTACTGTGAGGTTCACAGGCACAAGTTATCATTTGTAATTTGATTGAAAGTACCAAAACAATCACAAAGCTATTAAACATGCGGCCAGAAAAAAAGAAGAAAAGAATGATCCTTTAGGAAGAAAAGAAAGAAAGAAAAGAAAGAAAAAAAATCACATCTGTTTGTCTTACCATAAATGAACCAACTATAAATTACAATTTACAATATTTACAAATTATAATGTGCATGCTAACATCACTGTACACATTTGCACATTGTGAGCATGTGTGGATCTTGTGATTGCTACATGCAATTTACTCAGCTCCAGGAGTGAGAAATAAATGTTGGACCGGACCCATGCCTAGACCTTATACAGAGGAAGAGTTCACAGTCAACCAAGTGACCTTGTCTGGTCAAATCAATGCCTTCATAAAAAATAATGCATAGTAGTATGAGAAACATACGTTTTGAAAATTGCTGCTTGGTGGCCAATCCCATTCTGGCAAAGAAATGACATTTGGGAAATAAGATTTTGCTGAGTTGATGGGGAATCTGTCAGAGGTTGGTAAGGTTACAAAATGCTCTAGAAAAGTCTCCAGGCAGTTATCAAAGATAAATACATAAAACGCAACTGAGACATGTATGGATAGAGAGAAACAAGGGTAGAGAGACA